>NC_073339.2:47677500-48040000 GCF_027580225.2 Misgurnus anguillicaudatus
ATCATCTCTATGATGAAGATGTGAATCTGAAGCGTGCGTCATTTGGTCTTGTTTGCGTTAGCTGTTCTTGGCACAAAAGTTTAATTACTGCCACCCCCAGGACAAAATGTGCATTGGCATCCAGAATTTTTTTGTTTTGGTGTAATATAATTCCAGATTTTGGGGTCAAGCTCGTTGGCACGGGGGCACTGGCCCCCCTGACCCTCCAAAACCGCCCCTGATCAGAATGAAGCATTTATCAGCCCCGTGGTATAACTCATACAGTACTAACCAATTGCATGACTGATATTAATCAATACATTTATTCTTATAGACTCATTTAAAATACTTTTATGGCATTTTTATGTTGTTGACTTTTTTGGAGATGGACATCTTTTGTTTTGCAAGGAAACATTAGCGGCATATGAGTTTGAAACAACATGAAGGTGATTGAATAAAACTCATTTTTGAGTGTT
The DNA here is from genome assembly GCF_027580225.2 of Misgurnus anguillicaudatus. Classification (NCBI taxonomy): domain Eukaryota; kingdom Metazoa; phylum Chordata; class Actinopteri; order Cypriniformes; family Cobitidae; genus Misgurnus; species Misgurnus anguillicaudatus. The sequence continues at coordinate 47,677,956 of NC_073339.2, forward strand.
TCTTTTAGAGATCAGCCCATGTTCTGCTGCATAAACTCAACTTGATGCTTTTTGTGTAAATTTTAAGCGATCGATACATCTCTTTGGCTCTATCACGCTGCACTTTCTCTGAGTTTTGTGGGTGTTGGTCAGCCGTTCTCTTCTCTTGATTGTGTTTGTGTGTTTCTCTGCTCTTGCGGTGTTCTCGGGTTTCTTTAATGGTTCCCAGGATGCGTTGTGGCTATGAAAGCGGGGGGGCGAATGACACACGAGATGCAGTCCAGGGAAAGATACGACCATCATTGAAATCTTCCACAATTCATATCCTGACCCGCTGCAGAGAATGTACACATCAGTAAACACTTTTCCGATTTGTGCATTAGCCGGTAACAGCATTAGGAAGTAGGAGACCGATACAACAGCAGGTGATGGACTCATCGGGCCATTAGCGTAACGTTTTCGGGACGGTTTTCCAAAATAAAACCATTACAGTCGGTTCTCTAAGTGTGGCCTGTTTGTAAAGGTCTTGATAGGTCTGAGCCACTTCTCTATAAATGGAAAAACTTTTCTATGCGTTGTTTTTTTTGCCATAATCCCACAGAATCAGCATTATTCTGGTCAGGGGTTTGCTCGATATCTTTGTGGAAACTAATTAAACAAAGTCTGCGCATCTGATTTGGATAGATGGCTTTTTAATGATGTCAGCTAAAGTGAATATGCAAGCGTTCCCGCAGAGCTCGGCTCCAATGGCAGATTGCGAATTGATTTTTTTCTAGGGTGTCATTACATATTAATAAAATCTCACGCGGCGAGCGAGAAGAACATTGTGGAAGACACATCTCGCAGACAAGCTGCCTCCAGCCCATCAATTGGTACATTTAGTTGTTAAATGAGTTATCAAAACTTCTTCAAAACTTCTTCAAATCCAGCAGTGGTTAAAACGTAAAGTAGAGATTTACCATATTATCGGAAGTATCAACCAAATAGCAATGTTTGTTAATAAAGCATCACTTTATGGTTCATATCGGTATTCACATGCAGTCATTTATGTATTGTAGCAGTCAAGGGATTTATAATTCATTGCAATGTAAAATGACTTTTTAAACCTTTGCTCACTGCTAATTTTACTCTCTTTCATATGAATGGTCTTGCAGATTCCTGTCCATGGATGTAACATGAGATCGTTCCAGCAGGATTCTGGTGCCGATCCGGTCCAGACTCCGGCTGAAGGTACCATTGATTTCCCTGCAGCGGAGCCACAGGCTGGACGGGCCCAAGATAAGAAGTTGAACGGATGGAGACGGTCGCTGTGTGTCTCAGTCTGAATTACAAATGTAATCTCTATTACTAAATACAAAATGTATCTTTTTCTTTCTCCGTCTTTTTAAAAGAACGAGATCAGTCTGCTTTAGTTTTACATGTTGATACCTTGATATAAATGATATTTTGGAAATGCTGCTGTCAGTATATTTTAAGATGTATGATGTTACCCATAAGCACCTGCAGAGGGTGTAGTGTCACATGATATGTGCTATCACACAGGCATCAGTTTCTTATATCCACTGTTCCGGGATCAGCTGTAACTGGAGTCTCTTTAACATTAGAGACGACTCCTAATCATCAGCAACAGCACTGAAAGCAAAGTCACAATCTCTCTCTAAAGTAGACTTTTGTTTCTTAGAAGTGTCTCTTGAGATAAAGATACAAATATATATTTCTCATCAAACTCTCCCCATTGATTTGAGCTGTGTTGTCCACATTGAGTTACAAGTTTGTACTTTCACTGTATGTCAATGATTGACTGAATGATTTGCATGTATCTTTGTTTCTTCCAGAAAACAAACAATGTTTGATGCTTAACCGTAAATGAGAACACCCGAGGTCTCTTAAGCCATTAAATGAGCAAAGTCTGAGCCAAGAGTAATATTATGAAGTATATACTGTAAAATAATATGTTTGCATGTTTCGATTATAAACCACACTTCCAATAAATGTTCTACATGTTTTCACAGAAGAACCATTTTTGACTGCATGGTTCCATAAAGTTCCTTTAAAGGGCATCTTTTATGCAAAATCCACTTTTATAAGGTGTTTGGACATAATTGTGTGTTGGCAATGTGGGAACACAACTACCCTACAATGAAAAAAAATCCACCCTCTCCTTTTTAATTCCCATTAAATCAAAGCATTAATTCTCGTCAATGTGATGTCACACTGATAAGGCCCGCCCACAGCCACTGACTGACAGTCCTGCATTACCATAGTTTCCGCCCTCAGCGAGTTGCACGCTGTTTACCATATCTCAATGGTGAAATACTTTTATCTCAGACTGTATTGACAGGAATCAGATCTATTTTTAACCGAAAGCGTTCACTGTCTTTTTTGGTAAGGAAGTGAGGAGCTGTAGCTCATTTGCATTTAAAGGTACAGACATGAAAACGGCACATTTTGCTCCCTCCCAAATAGGGACATTTTGGAGATGCTATAATAAATGATCTGTGAGGTATTTTGAGCTGAAACTTCACAGACACATTCTGGGCACACCTGAGACTTACATTACACCTTGTAAAAATGGACATAATAGGTGCCCTTTAACATCCAAAGAACCTTTATCTTTTACAAAAAGGTTCTTCGGGGAACCAAAAATGTTTTAACGTCATTTTATTTATTTTAAGATTGATAGCTATAGAAGTGCTGTGCTGTACTTGACAATCTTGATTTCATATTTTAAATTATCATATTAAACAAAATCTCATTTTTACTTTCCAAACTATTTGAACCAAAAACACTTGATAGAGAGAGAGAGAAAGATAGAGAGAGTGTGTGTAACAATGTCTCTCATCGCTCGTCCCCGGGGAGAGGTGAGACCCTTTTAAGTGCTGTCTCTCTCTCTCTCGCTCTCTCTCTTCTTCCAGCTTTTCACTCTTCTCTCAGATCGCTGATATCCTATCAGGGCCGCGGCTCGGCAGTCGATAGCCCATTAGTAAATAAGGGATGCATAATTTATTAAATATGCTTCAGATACATATTTCAGCGTTTGGTTTAGCAGTCAGATCTCTGTGAGGAGTTTGGCTTTAATTAAAATCTCCAGCAGGGGCGTCTGAATCAAGTGTGTGTGTGTTTGGATGAGAAACACTGATCTGTCTCCTGTAACATAAACATTAAGAGGAAATAATGGTAATGTTTCAGAACTGGCTCACTGTCAAACTTTCCTCATGTTTGAAGCCTCTGGTAATAATAAACCTGATGAAAAGGTGGCAAAACCAGATTTTTCTGTGCTGGTCAAAAGTATGTTTCAAAAGTATATAGATCACACCAGTAGAGACATTTCTTTCTGTTTTTTTTAGTTAAGTATTTTCCCAGAATTTTATGCTTCATTTATTGATATTTAAGTATGACATGTTACTGCAATATACTTTGTCTTGCTGTACTTTATAATCTTCACAACGGTTCACAATTAAGTAAGATCAGGTTTTCTTCAGCTCTTGCGAGCATCTCTTTAATCATAAATCTTTACGAAGTGTCTGTAGCAGGCATGCATTATGGGGCGGTTTCCCGGACAGGGATTAGACTAGTCCTAGACTAAAATAAATGTAAGAGCTGTCCAAACTGAAAACATCTTGCACTGACTTATCTTAAAATACATCAGTGGCCTTTGTTTTGCTTCAAAATGCACACAAGTAATGTTTTTAGTAAACATGAACTGTTAAAACTAGTTATATTTCCTAATTAAACTGAGAGCTGGTCCTAAGCTAATCCCTGTCCGGGAAACCACTCCTATAGGTTCACATGATTCACACATATTTTGACATGATGTTCACATGACGCATGACGCAACCCTGTATCACGAAATTATGTACTTTGTGAGTGACACTGACACGTTTTCCGCCTTTTTGCATGAACATGTCACGTATTTCTGTTTACGTGTCATTGTCACGTATTTGTTACTCAACTGTTTTGTTCTATTTTCAAACCATTGACGCTTTGGTTTAGTTTTGGTGTTTGTGTTAGGATGTCACTTTAAATATTGGTCAATACCTTTTTCATGATTTTTTTATATTTTATGATTTTTAAACCATTGTTGTCTGGCATTAGGGTTAGAGTTGGGTTTGGGTAAGGATGTCATTCAACATAAATCTAACCCTAAACTGAAGCGACAATGGTAAGAAAATAGGACAAAACAATTGAGTAACAAATACATGACAGTGACATCATGTAAACAGAAATACGTGACATGTTCACGCAAAAAGGCGGATAAACGTGTCAGTTTTTCCAGGATTTAGGAATCGAAATTAGGCTGATTTAAAGTACACACACTGAAACACATTTAAAACATTTTTATGTGACAGAAACACAAACTGTAATTTCATGTACAGTATGTTACTGCCTATAAAAAATCACCAGCACCAGTCGCCAGCCAAGATTCAAGAGCTGCACTTCTATCTTTCCATGTCTTGTGTGTTTACATTGGAAGTAATTTCCAGTAATGTCTGTATTTCTGGGGTTTATGAGCTGATAATGACTTAAGATTGCAGCAGATTTTATAAAATGTGAGGTCTCGAGGGTCGGATGCGATGTTGTGCCTGCAAACCACTAAGGAGCAGAAGGCGAGCAAATATTATCTTCAAATCCTCCTGTTTCCCAGAAGCTCTCGGTAGAGACGGACTAACACATGCTTTCCATTTCAGTCCATTCAGCCCGGCAGCATCTGAAGAGACAGTAAACACATGCAGCTCTTATGTGTCTCCCTTCTTTCTCTAACACGCTCATCTCTGTCAATCGACTCAATCTTTAATGGTCTTTGCTACATTTAGAAACGAGAGCCCTGTGTTCTTAAAGGAGCTTATTTTACCCAAAACTTAGAAGTTTGGCATTATTAACAGACCCTCATTTTATTTCAAACCTGTATGATTTTCTTTCAAAGAAAGCAGCCAAACTGAAGCACCATTAAAGAAATTCATACGACTCAAGTCTTCTGAATCATACGAAATCTTTGTGTGTGTAACATCACTCAAATGCAGTTTTTACATCTCATTTAAGTTCACAGATTTTCAAATAAAACTTATTGTGTTGTATTTACTGTAATGTTTCCTGTGTATGTGAGTAAATGATCAGAGAAGTAAACACAGTTATTTAGTAATGATGTGATTTAATGAAAACCACATGTGTGTGTTTACTAAAGAGAAGCGGTCATGTCTGCATGTCTTAGCCTCCATTCAGAATGCAAATTTGTAAAAAGTAAAAGTTCAATTGTCATTGTATTAAAAAATGAAAGCATTAATGAACGCTTTATGGCACACACATTTTTTTCAGAGGACGGAGACACTAAACATAAATAATAAATAAATAAAAGAAATAAGGTAATACAACAGATCAGATAAAAAGCACATAAGCAATATATTTCCAAACGTGATGCTTGTTAGGTTTAATAATAAGTGTTCAAAATGAAGACCACACTTTAAAAATGTTTGTAGAAATGATGATATTACTGTCAGCTGTTTGCCAGTAATTGTCTGTAGATTTAAATGGATGATATTTACTGGCAAGAGTTTGTTGAAAGTTAAATGAACTTTAAACATGAACAAGTCTTTATCTTCATAGAATAAAACTATAAAATAACAGCCTCATGCAAAGCATTCTGGGAACCAAAATCTTCAGGAAAAACAGAAAAAGGTTGATGAGGATTTCTGGTTTCCATAATGCTTTGCATGAGGCTGTTATTTTTATTCTGTAAAGATAAAGACTTATTAATGTTTAATGTTCATTTAACTTTGAACAAACTCTTGCCAGTAAATAACATGAATTAAAATCAGACTGCATAATTTTACAGTGTAGCCGGGTTATTTTCAACCTAGTGTTGAGTTCGTACCCAGCCATTGGGTTAAATGAATCCAGAAAATATTTATATTTAACCCAACATTAGGATATGAAACAACCCAACTGGGTGGATTCATACCCTTTGACTCAACTGGCAATAACCCAGTGTGCAAAATACTTGGACACTTTGCAGTTGTCAGAGATGTCCCATACAGCAAAAATATATTTCTCCTGGCCAAAATATAATAAGTTTGTATAAAATGTATAAAGTATAAGTATAAAATTTCTAAGCATGTATAAAATACTATATTAAAATTATAAATAGTTTGCAGCAAAAAAATATATTTAATTTAAAGATTTTTCAAACCTGTTATGTTTACAGGTTTGTGACATGCAAAGTTTTTTTTACAATCCAACATGAATATAAATGTTTTAAAGAGGAGGTTTAATGCTATTTCATGCATTCTGACTTATTAACACAGTTTAAGAGTTGTAGTCCTCATGCTAAACATAAGCAAAGTGTCAAAAAAAGCAGTTGAGCTTGTAACAGAGTATTTCTGAGCCAAACCCACGCCTCCTTTTTCCTACAAGTTTCGAAAAGTTTTTTTCAAATGGGGGTATCCATTACGACTGATTGACCCCATATTCCTTTTATGGATCTTTAGCTCCAGAAAAGCACGTCACGGCCCTGCACGTCAAGTGAGAGCGAGAACGCGCATTAGCATTGCTCCATCGAGTAGAAGTCACCGGTATCACTGCACAGCACGCGACAACTTTGTTTTAGCAAGATAGTTCGACAAAAGAAGTGTATTTTTGGATGTAAGGAGAAGAAAACCTTATTTAGCTTTCCCTGTCTTAAAACAACAGTGGATGCAGTTCGTTTTTCCCGGACAGCAACATAATTGTGAATGAGTTTGTTTGTTCCCTAGCTGAATTTCGGAGAGGACTGCTTTACAAACAAGGCTCAGTTTGACGCTGGATTTTCCACTTTTTTACAACTATTGGAGCGGTCAAAACTTTAAAAGACCCCATTTAGGAGTCACAACCACAGGCGTAAGTAATTCAAAATCTCACGTGTTTTTGTTTGCAATCGCGCATACGTGCATGTAATGTAAACAACACCAACAACAGCACTTTGTACTGCATTTTCAACATTTACACCTTTTAAAAAGGCAAATGCAGTTAAAAACTGGATTATGTTGCTTTTTTATTAAAATAGCGGATAAACAATCCACGATTAATTACCTGGTAGAGACGTCCTGCAGTAATCGTTGCTGCTTGTTCCTGTTTACTGACTAAGTATCCGATTCTGGATCATATTTATAATATAAGGCTGGTTATTTAAAAAAAAAATTTAAAGTTTGATTTCCATCTATGTCGGCTGTAAATCCAAAAGTAGTATCCGAAGCTGCGCGTACTCGTAACTCTTCAGCTCCGCCCACCGCACGCCTTCAAGTGTTCGACCTTTTACGCCAAATATTGGAAATGCTGTTTTTTCTTTTATAAATCTGACTAAACGAAAGACTCTTTGGACATATGAATGATGAAATACTGCTCTATATATAAGCAAGATTAACATTAGATTGGCAAAAACGTCTTGTGTTATGTCAGCTTTAAAATATATTTCAAAAAAGGCCGAAAATATATTGGTGAAAAATCTATTTTTGTAAACATATTTCCAAATAAATTTCAGTTAATATATTTTGGCCATTTTTTTGTATGTAATGCAAAGACATTCAGACAATGATACGTTTGTTTTGTGTATTCCAGTGTTGTGCTGTCATAAAAACAAACTCTTCTCTAAGGTTTTGTGCACCTGTTATCTCTATTATTTGCATAATATCTTTGGTGTCTGGTATCATACAGTAGTTCCTCTTTAGTGATCTCCACGCCTGACAGAAGGAAAGAGGACGAGTGATGTTTGTTACCCAACGCTGTGGTTTTGTCATCGTGTGTGTCGGTCTTTGACAAACTCGCTGCAAATGTTGAAGTGAAATGGGAAGTATGGAACAGTTTGAGGTTTGTACACTTCTCTCTGTGTGTGATTTTTTTTAGTTTGATCAAAACCACAGCATAAATGTTTCCACCACAAACCAAATGTTGCTCTGTTTGAGCAGCTGATAGAAGAGAAAATCTCAAGAGGTTTGTGCCTTACAAAATCACCAATGAAAGCACAATCATTTCTCATGGACTGCGGTGAGATTAAATGAGATGAGGAATTAAGACCCCCACTTTTAGAGTTTTACAAGAATTTCTGTGCACAGATTTACCCCGAAAGACATTTCTTACCTAAAGGTAAATGAATCTGAGTTATGGTAAATCATTGAAATTTCAAAGCAGATGAAAACCTTGTCATCCTGGAGGCGAATTATAAAGTATGAGAACAGCTTGTAAGCCCAGACAAGTTGATTCAAAAATAACTTGCTGACCTAAAAATGTCAATTTTGCCTTGTTAAACTAACAAGTAACTTTAAGTTGAACCTACTTAAGATTGTTGAACAGACTAATATCAATTTTTCATTTACTGAAGTTATAATGTCTCTTCAGCAATATATCCTTGTTAGATTAACTAAACATTTCCTAGTCTACAAATGGTTAATTAAAGGGCACCTTTTATGGCCCTTTTACAGATGTAACATTAGTCTCAGGTGTGCCCAGAATGTGTAGGTGAAGTTTCAGCTCAAAATAACCCACAGATCATTTATTATGTCATGTCCAAAATGCCCCTATTTGAATAAGAGCAAAAACTTGCTTTTTATTGTCTGTACCTTTAAATGCAAATGAGGTACAGTTCCTCACTTCCTTACAAACATAGACAGTAAGTGCTTTCAGTTCAAATAGATTTGATTAATACAGTCTGAGACAACAGTATTTAGTGGACAAAGTACAACTTGCTGAAGGTGGAAACTATGGTAATTCAGGACTGTAAGTGGGCGGGGCTTTATCAGTGTGACCTCACATTAATAAGAGTTTTTTATCATAGGGTAGTTGTGTTCATCCGCTAACACACATTTATGTCCAAACACCTTTTAAAAGTGGATTTTGCATAATAGGTGCCATTTAAAGGTCCAGTGTGTAACTTTTATAAGGAGGTAATGACAGAAATGCAATATTATTTAATATTACATAACTATATTATCAGGGGTGTATAAAGACCTTACATTATGAACTGTTATGTGTTTATTACCTTAGAATGAGCCATTTTTATTTACATACACAGTATGTCCCCTTACATAGAAGTGGCCATTTTGTGCCACCAAGTTTCTACAGAAGCCTTAAACAGACAAATCGTTTTTTTCACCACTTATTTTGTCTTAGACAACAACATGTTTTTCCTGTGCGAGCTACCGTAGCTTCTATATGCGTCAGTCGTTGGTTGCAATTCACAATGTCCCTGGTAGATGCTGCTAAAATCTACACACTGCACCTTTAACAATATGAGAAACTATTTCACACGTCTTATATGAACATAGTTTTATAAAACGTGTAATGTTAACAGAACTCTGCAATCTTTGCCTTGCAAAGCAAATTCTTCAACTTCACACAGAGATTTCAACACACAAGTCTCAATACTCAAATCAAATCTCATGAAGTGAAAAGATAAACTCTTAACTTTACCACAAAATAAAAAAAGCAACAATGATAACAAAAAACAACTGCAGTAGTATAAATAAAGATAACAAACAACAAAACAAAACAACACAACACTCATATAACAGTAGCCGTTAATTTATGCATCATGCATTGCATGATGGGTAACATTTTCACATCTAAAGATTTAAATAAGCTAATGATTAAACTCAAAATTTCTTGTTGAATGAGGGAAATCAGTCAATTCATGCATTAACCCTGTTAAAAAAAAACAGCACAGACATAATTACAATGCTGGTCTATGCTGGTTTAGCTGGTTGTCACCAGCATCCCATGCAAACCAGAACCAAAACACAACATATGCTGGTCTTGCTGGTATGCTCTTTTTTTCCAGCAGGAAAACTCAAACACTTGAGTAATAGAGAACATTTTTCAGGGTTTAGGTTAAGTGTACTTATTTATTTGGGTTAAAAATCAGGGTTAACAGTGTGGTTAAAGGTATAAAGCTTTGGTCACTTGTTCATTTAGTTTATTTTAGTGTTAAACAAAAGCTGAATGTTGAGATATAGCACAATTGAGTTTTGTGATGAAAATTCCCCGACCAATTAGACAAAAAGCCATTCCTCTGCACACACTCATGCAAGCACGCTCGCACACACACATGCACACACACACACACACACACACATACACACTTCCTGTTGTTTAATGGTAACGGTAAATGGTTGGTAATAAACAAAGAGATGACTGAATGCCAAGACTCTCAGTTATGCCAACACAACCTCGATTTCTTTCTTTTTTACTCTGTTTAAATTTATTTACAGTTAGTAAAGCGCAATAATATTTTATTCACAAGATCTTTTATCAGGAGAAACATCTAAGCTGGACCATAGAAGATCTCATTATCTAGATGAAAGCAAACATCTTTGTGGTTTTCTCACACATTACAGTAGAGTACAGTAGAGTACGGTGGGCTCTCAGGTGTCGTCTGTATGATATCTACACCAGATGAGTTGTAGGTCATGTGATTTCTCCAAAGCAGAGGAACTAACAGCGCTGTGTGACTCATGAGACGTTACCAGCAGCTAAACTCCAAATCAACAACAGATTTATAGAGCGATGCATGAGGTCCTGATGAGAAGTCCCTTTATCTTCTTATACAGAAGGATTTAAACACCCAAACCACAGCAGTAATTATTTCTGCTTATCCTGATGGATTTTACAACCTGTTGTTTCAGTGAAAGGGAACAAATTGCTGTCGTTCTGGTCTCTGTGTGTAAACTGACTCAGCATCACAAACAGACATTTACAGCGCTCCCTATACAACATATAACTGTGGGTTTAAATGGATTTCTTTAAAATATAAAATATTTTGTCCCCCTTTACATAAATCATTACTCTGTTTGTTTGCTTTTTGACAGTACTATGGTGATATTTGTGATATTGTTGCATCATCTACAAAAAAGTACAGTGTTACACATGGTTGAAATATAGTTTTGTTTGTGATTGGTTATATTTGGTCATCTTTCCTTATAATAGTTTGTAATCAGACAATAGATTTTCTAGACATTGCCTTGAGTTTATCTCTCTCTTTAAATACTGAATAATAGAGACTGTAGTGCCATATAATGTCTATAGATGGCGCTCCAAACCCAGAAGGTCTGCAGGTGAAAGCTATAATGTTGAGTAAATCCAAAAGTCCATATGACTGATAAGATCCAGATTCCAGGACCGGTGTGAGATTTTCCAGAGCATGGGATTGATAAAATGAGTAAGGCATTACTTCAGCATTTATGAGCCGTGACATCTAACTATACTGTAGGTGTATAAAGACCCTGTAATGATGATGATGATGATGATGATGATGAAGCACATGAGTAACAAATCATGGAAATCTGAGTTCTTTCAACTTTATGTTCATAGCTTTGAAACACTAAAGGCTTTTTCATGGAAAATTGTGTCGTGGTCATCCAGTGTTTCATCATGGAGATGTTTAGATTTCCAAAGTGAATCAGAAACTTCCAGTAACACGACTCACTGAAGTAAAATTCAATCATTGACTTCCAACACTACTGTGCATAAAAAACTGCAGTGGATGGATGAGACTGCCGGGCAAATATTTAATTGTGTGGTTTGGTTTTTAATTATACAAAGTCATGAAAATGTTCCTGGAAAATAATCAAAACCTTGAGCTGGGAAAAAGCACTGCTATATATGTTTTTATCTGGAATGTGTAAGGATGATTTAACATGAATGTTATATTATACATGAAAATACTGTATCATAACACTTATCATGAGGCTTCTTGTTAAACGAGTGAATGTCAAACAGCATCACCACGGTTAACCTCACAATAAACTTGTTAAAATAAAATGTAAATAAAAGAACCACAAGCCCAATGCTACTAAAACCTCAGACTACACCACATGTCATTTCACAATTGCTTTGTAATGTTTCAAAACTCTTTTCCTGATAACTTCAGCGTGTGTAAATATGTGAAAATGAATACATTGATGTGGGTTATGGGAAGGTCATAAATTCATTGTGGTCATTCGTTTTTTGCTGATGTGGCATTTGTGCAGTTTCTCCAGGCCATAAACACAACCGCTAACCATTATTAGTCACCGCTGTGGTCTACTATCTCGGACAACTCAAACCAAGCTTAAAGGCTAGTTTTCTTTTATCAAAATCAACTCTCACGTGACTTCCCTGAGCTGATCTCTGAACAGTTTAAGCAAACGTTAACTGCGTTGGATGGTATAGATTTCCCCCACAGACTGACCTGGGTTCAGCGATGCATGTTTTGTAGGGCTTCTGATATGAGACGATTTTAAAGAGGAACTCTCTGATATTTCACTGTAACTGAAAAGAGAAGTTAGGAGTAAACGTTACCATTCAACGCTTGTTTACTTTAGAGTGAACATAATGAGGTGTATAGCTCACTACTACAGTAAGTCATTATGTGCCGTCTAGACACGCTCTCATGCACTGTAAAATATCATTTGCTGCCTTACATATTTTGTTTAATCAACTCATTTTAACTTACTATTATTTAACTTGACTAGAGATGAGTTGGTATAACTTATAAAATAAAACTACCGAGCCCCTAAGATGACATTGGAGTAAAAAAATCTAAAGTTTAGTCTCATGTGCTCACGTGAAACTTTTATGTGCTCACACGAAACCTTCATGTGCAGAATTTTTTTTTAAAGTTTAGTTTTGCGAAAACTTAGTTTCACGTGAGCATGCGAAAGTTTTACGTGAGCACACAAAAGTTTCACATAAGCACGCGAAACTAAACGTGGTAGTTTCACGTGCGCGCACGATATTTCCACGTTCGCACGCGATATTTTCACGTGCGCACGCGGAACTAAACTTTATTTAATTTTTGCTCCATTTCCCTTTAGGGGCTCCGTATAAAGCTGACTTGTTTCAACTATATTTTATGAGTTGTAGCAACTCATCTCTTGTCAAGATAAATAGTAAGTTAAAATGACTTGTAAATATGAGTTGATTCAACAAAAAAGTTTGAGGCCATTGGTAACACCTAAAAATGTTTAGTTTTTTTCACTTAAAGTGAAATTTTAAGTTGAATAAACTTAAGTAACTTTTTAAGTTGATCCAACTTTTCACTTTTTACAGTGTGCATTTTCTAGCTTAAATGGTTTTATTTGTTTTAGATGGATTGATACTTTTTTGCTTTAATCAATGTTTATATTTTGAAGTATTTGAATAATTTTGTACAGATTAATTGAAATTAGTTATTGCTGTGTCCCAATTTGAAAGCTGCGACCTTCTAAGGACACGACCTAAGAAGGCGAGCACTCGGTTTTTGAAGGTTGCAACCTCCAAAGTGAACTGAATGAGAACTGAAATGAGACGGTGTAGCCTTCAGAGGATCCGTAAGTGTCACCTGCTGCACGTGCCCACCGTGCCTGTCAGCGGGACACAGCAGAGACATTTCTGACTTATGTAAAATAAATATGGAACCAGAAAAATATTATTTTATTTTAGAATATATGACACATTGATGTAGATTAAACTAACCAACAGTATATAAAATTAATCAACTTTAGAAATATACGCAACATACTCAGAAGAATATTAATACAAAACATTATGTGACAAGAAAGTTTTTTTTCCGCTAAGTACACAGTTTTATATAATAAAGGTTTAAATGTTTCTTTATCCAGCCGTTACAGAGGCATTTGATCTTGGGATAGCCTCGACTGTGAAGGATCCATTCGTTCTATCCTTAAAGGGGCAATAAGTAGGATTTACCCCATCTAGTGGTGAAATTTTATTTTGCATTAAAACAAATAGTGCTCTCTAGCGCCTCGCTTTTCCAAAATGTGTGTTGCAACTACGGTAAACCTTATCTAATCACTGATCTCCTTGTCCGTTTCGGCTGGTTCATGTGTTCTGAATGAAAAAGCGTTGTGGAAACGTGTTGGTAGGCTAGTGCTTTTTGTCCCTCTCTGCTTTTATAGTTTATCAATACGACGGAATGACATGGAAGCCTCCTTGGACTTACCCGTTCAATGTAAGTAAAGAGAAGAAATTCTAAGCTTACAATCAAAAAAGTCAGATTACTGGCAGAGGTCATTTGACATTAATGAGGACATATTTAGGAATAAAGATTTTGATTAATAAAACACTTAAAAAACTACTTACTGTCCCTTTAACAGCACAGAGAAATAAGGACGCATTTTGAGGCTTCATTTAAGCTGCCTTTAAATTAGGACGGCATTATTAGTCTTAAGTCGCGCTGCTGTGACGTAATCAGTCGTAGAATACGTCCTTCGAAAGGTCACAGCCTTCGAATTGGGACACAGCTACAATTCTGTTATCATCAAAATTCAAGGTAGAGTAACAATTTGAAAAAAAGCTGAAAGAGTGACTTTGGACACCAAATGTACCTGAAATGATAAATTGAATGAAAAAAGCTCTTGTGTGTTTTATCATAGTAACACACAGATGCCGTTTGTCCTCTTTGTCATCACAGACCGCTGCTTTCCAACACTGTGGCCACAGCGGTAGACCTCACAACCAGTGGACTACTGATCTCAGATCAGACAGGTCATTCCACTCAAACATCCACCTGACAGTGAGTTTATACAGTCTAGTTACGGCACTAACTTTATTCATCAATTATGCACCGCAGCTCTCCTCCACTTGTCATTTTGTCTTTTCTCATTTACATCAGCTGTCTCTGTGCTTTTAGCCCTACATAGCCTGACTTTTAAGGTCTGCTCCTTTCTTCTTGAACTTTCTCTATCATGTTCTGGACAGAAAGCATAGAGACAGTGTGTGTGTGCCTGTCTGGCTAAAATTTAAAGCCATTGACCAAAATTAAACAATATACTGTATGATGTACAGTTTGGTTTGTGGATATTGATTTTATTTGCTGTTAAATGAGAGATGTTACCTGAGGTCAGTAAATGTCAGTCTATAGTCGGTTCATTCAACAAACTGTGCACGAGTCATTGACATTTCAACCATATATAGCTTTTACACAACGAAAAAAATAACAGGACCAGGGTGCTACACATGAGATACACTTAACTTGACATGATTCAGTTGTTTTAATTAAACAAAAAAACTAAATGATAAGCCCTTGCGCCTGAAAACAACTGGTGGTACATCTAAACAGTTTTAATAAATTTTTTTGGGTTTTACAATTTTGTAACATTATTGATGTTTTTTGTTCTAAATTATAGTTTTTTATGAAGTTTGAACATTATCAATGTTTTCATTGGTATGCATGCACCACATTCAGCTCAGATGGAAACAATGCAGTTGTTGTTGGTTCTGTGGAGAATTACGTTCATTCACTGATTGACATAGAGTCAGTCCTGAATTTCAATACACATTGTTATATAAAGTTAAATGACCTCCAAGTTTGGTAAACTTAACAATTTAAGTTCAGTATATGTGGCCACCAAGTTAAGTGAACTTAAATATATAAGTTTGGAAGACCCATTACTTAATTGAACTGAGGAAATGAGTTTACTCAAACAAATGAGTTCAGTCAACTTGTTTCGGGGTTTTTAGTGTACAGACCACAGAAAAATACATAAAGTCCTTGAGGCAAGACAAAGCAGCATTTCTGTTTAAGTTACAGAACATCATCAACTTTGACTTGGACACAAATGAGTGAATTGTTTGCACCAGGTGTGCCTCATACATCTTGAAAAGTGAAGCCGCTGGCTCTTTGATCGCCCCCTGGTGGCTGGCTGCAGTACAAGTCATAAAGCCCACCCTCTCCATGCAAACGAATGGGACTCGGCTATGAATAAAAAAAATATCTACACTTCTTATAAAATGTATGAGTGGCGTGATTGAAGTTTGATAACTCGGCTCCACCTCCGGGCTCCACGGACGATTCCTTCTGCGCATGGTCTGGCTCTAAACTGACGTGGTTGGACATTTTTGGCTTCAATTCATTACAATGGAGGGAAGCAACGTCACGTCGTCCATCTTTTTTTACAATCTGTGGATTGCACACTGAAGCTCCAAAACTTTGTGATCTGAGATGACAAATCTAGGACTGATTTCACAGACAGAGTTTGGATTTAGCCAAGATTAGGCCTGTAAAATAATGAATGTATTTCAGTAAAACATTACTGATGTGCATTTTAAGACAGATCAATTTTAAGATATGCCAGTGCAAGCTGGTGTAAGTTCAGACATGCATTTTAGTCTGAGACTAGACTTAAGCCTCGTGACGACTTAGCAAGTTTTCCATCTGATCAAGGAGAAAAAAATTTAGATTTGTAATTTTTTATCATTTAGTTTCTCGTCTTCTTCTCAGTTGATCTCAGCTGTTTGAGTGATGGAAGTTCTGAATCTCTCAAACGTGATACCTCACACCTGCTAACTGCTTCATTAGCTTACATTACAGCATGCTTGGAGGCAAATGTGTGTAATGAACCTGTAGCTGGTGTTTGTGTGATGTGTGTGTGTGTGTTTGTGTGTGAGCTGTAATTAGGCGCCTTTGGCAGCGTGGTGATCATGTGTCAGTTGTTTAAGGCGTTGTGTAATTACAGTGTGCATGATCAAGTGTCAACGCTGGCCTGTAAGAGAGTCGCTCAGCAATTAACATCTTTGATCTACTGGAGAGAGAGAGAGAGAAAGAGAGAGAGAGAGAGAGAGAGAGAGAGAAGCAGTTAGAGAGAAAGTAGAGATAAAACAGGTGGCTCATAAACACATGTGGTCTTTTTACCAATACACTGAAAACAAACACACTCACCTGAATTATCCCATACGCAAAAAAAAATATTTTCAAATATAATTTTAAATATATTTCAAAATATACAAAAATGGCCAAACATATATGTAATATATATCATTTTAAAATATGTTCAGGGTTTCCCGCAGCACTTTGCAGTTCAGGCGGCCCGCCTTAGCTGGAAAACTCTACCGCCTTAACTAGGTCGTCAAAAAAAGGTTTTTAAAATTTGCTGCACAAAAGGCCGTCAAGTGCATCTCGGAGAATAGCGCGGACGCACTTCACACCGCGAGCGTGCACGCGCCACACGGGCGAAATGGTCCATACTGTCTGGAGGATAGCCATTTAATAAAATGCGTGTCCATGAGAACTGTAAGTGGACGTATGTTTTGGGTTTATTTAAGCCTATTATTGTAATAGTCTATAGTTCTTGCAAATTTAAAGTAAGTTAGCTGGTGATTTTGTTGTTTGAGCAACCTGCTAGCTAGGTTTATCACGTGCCTGTTGATTAGATATAATTGTTGAGCGCTCTTGCTCACGTTATTTATGTGCATTATTTACATGCTACAGTAGTTACACTCCTTTAAGATAAATGTAATTAAAAGTGGGAAATAATCAGTTTTTAAAATTTTTGCGCTATCTATCATCGTTCACCAGACGTTCTACAACATCTGCTTTAGTTTGTGTTTATTAACCCTTTAGTTTCACTTCATCACGCAGCTATTTCTGTTAGAGGTATCTGTAAAAACATTTCATTTATTAATAATCTAGTATGTGTTCATTTTCTGTCATAGTTTCTTCAAAATTACGTTTTATTTGAGTGTTTTAAATACAAAAACAATTAATTTTCATCACCATGCGTTTGCCCTGCCCCTTTGATTGCCATGCCCCCGGCTCCGCCCACCTTAACTAACAAATTTTCTGCGGGAAACCCTGATGTTTACAAAATTTATTTTTCACTAATATATTTTTGGACATTTTTGGAATATTTTGAAATATATATAAAAAAAATAATATAATATATATATTATATAATATAATATATAGTTATACTTTAGACATTTTATACAAACTTTTATATTTTTCCAGGAAAAATATATTTTTGGCTGTATGGGTTGCAAAATTAGAAATGTATTTATTGCCCCTGAAATACATTTTAAAATATATGCTAATATATGAAGATTAAAAATAAAAAATACTATTAATTAGTTAATTTCTACAATGTATTTAGCATATAACATATTTTTGGCCAAAGAAATGTATTTTTGCTGTATGAGATTTTTTTTGTCTAAAATTACAGCTTCATGCAAAGCATTCTGGGAACCAGAAATCCTCATCAACCTTTTTCTGTTTTTCCCTCAGATTTTGGTTCCCAGAATGCTTTGCATGAGGCTGTTATTTTAGTTTTATTCTTTAAAGACAAAGACATGTAAATGTTCATTTAACTTTGAAGTTGTTGTCATTAAATAACATACATTTAAATCTACAGTAAGTTACTGGCAAACAGCTGCAGTAATACTGTCATTTCTACAGACATTTTATGTGCTTTTTAAGTGTTCAGTGAACAGACAAATATTTTTCTTCTCAGTTTCTTCTCTTTTTTGGTTGAATTTCTTCCGTCTATTCTTACTAAGCTGTCTAGTCATCTGTTTTTTAAGAGGTGATGAGAAAGTCAAGACCTTTCATACCGACGTTGAACTCATTTCACAATATAACACATATTTTGACACTGACAAAACCTCTGCTGAGATGTTTTTGTTACTTCTGCTGTTAATTCATTTTACTGAGAGTCCAGCACAGGTTGTGTGTAAGTTTAAAGGTCAAAGTCTTCAGTGTTCAGGGCTCCGACATGTCTTTATCACTGAACCTCAGCTATACTGTACAGATAAAAGTCAATGGGTGCAACTGCATGAGAGTTTATTTTGTAACAAAAACACAAAGGCATCATCTTGGGTCTGTTTCACTAAATGGTTGACACTTCACTTACATACTTTTCCCAAAAGTCAGATCCAAAGTAACTTCAGAAGGAATATAAATAAGTATTAGTGTTTAATAGGGTGGTGACAGCATATTTGTTTTTATTTCTCACTGTGTGTTTTAGGGGTCAAGGGTTTGACAAGGCTAAATCAGATAATTGGCCTCTTGTGAATTAACCGTAGAGGAAGAATAATATCATTACGTAAACACATTGTTTTTATCCCGTGTGTGTGTTTGTGTGTGTGCGCGAGCGCTTTGGATAAAAAAAGAAAACCTTTTCCACAATTATATATGTGTTTTACAGTGTAATTCTGTTTATTTAAGTATTATTTATTTAGTTAGTTTCTAACAATTGTGTCGTGGTAGCAGTGCTTGACCAGACGTATAAGTAATTTCAAAGAAGAAGAAATGGGCCGCACTTTGCATATAAAATGTATATTTATGAAATAAATAATAAACAATAAATATGTTTTATATGCAAAGTGCGGCCCATTTCTTCTTCTTTGAAATTAGTTAGTTTCTAATCATATATAATCATATAAAGTTTATATACTGAGTCTATCTCCTTTCAGTGAATATCTGTTGAAAAAGGAAAGTTAAAGCGTAACACATTCAAGGAAAGTCCAAGCAGGACATAAAAGTCATTTTGTGTGTTTTATTACCTGAAGAGTCTCTTTTAGCCTCGCTGCCATGGCCCGTGGGACTCTTCGAGGTCGCTAACGTTTCCTCCTAACGGGGAACAGACGACGGTCCGGCCCCTGAACGAGCCGCTCGCTTCAGCCAAACGGCCCCTGAGGGACAATCAGAGGATTAACAAATCCATCAGCTTCTTCAACGATAGACTTTTAAACAGTCAGTATTAGATCAACAGACACGCCTACTACAGTAAAATTGACAGTATACCTCATTATTATATTATTCTTGCACAGATGACGGCCTCAAACCGTGGGCTTTGTAAATCATTAATGGTGTGGAATGGCCGATTTACAGCTGTTAATGGGAGAGGTGGACACCATTAAATGTAAAGATGAAATCTTTCCTAATACTGAAACAATCTTTAATTTCATCGGCTCATACATCTCTGCACAATAACAATAAAGATCAATGTAATCTAATCGAAACCATCAGGAGATCTCAATTAATCATATTTATATGAAAGGAAATCTCAAAAGTAAGGTTTCTTCAGTGTTGTCATCGTTTCACCTAAAGAACAATGAGATTAAATATGAAGAGGATATAGAGATTTTGTCTCGCATTGTTTGCTTTTATGACAGATCTGAAGAAGAAATTCATGAATGAGATCTATTTAGTTTCTCAGTGGTGTCTCTTAGACGGCAAATATGATTAAACAAGTGAGCAAATGGACACTTTACTTCCTGAGAAAAAGATCCAGAAACCGTACATCTCAACACTTTTACAATTATTTATTCAGCAGATACTTTTAATCCAAAGATGCACACAAATGTGACCCTGAACCATAAAACCAGTCATAAGTCGCATGGCTAACAATACATCGAATGGGTCAAAAGGATAGATTTTTTAATGCCAAAAATCATTAGGATTTTAAAAGTGCCATAGAACTGTATATACCTAGGCATAGATGAATAATACTGACATATAGTGTGCTTTAAACACGATTGTTTCCTCCTTCTTACAGTATATAAACCGTGTGCATGCAAAAGACCGCTGGAAAAAAGACCAATGTCAACATAACACCAACTGTGACGTTACAGTCGAGATGAACGCCCCCAAGATTAAATAACACATGAAATTAATTACAATGTTATTACAATGCTATATGCTAGTTAATGCTATATGCTAGCGTTTAAGCTTAAGTTCTACTATTGGCGTTACAGTTACGTTTTGCAGGTCTATACTGAAAAAAACACAAACTTATCACTCAGAAACATCCATTAAAGGCACAAAAAAGGGTGTTTTGTTTTATACATTTTTGTAATATTACTTGAAACTGTCTTTCCTAAGTGATAAAAGACTATACGTCATCTGTGCACAAAGTATGGGGCCTTAAAAACATCAGCCAATTGCTCATGCGGTCATCGCATCAGTGATTGGCCCTCTGGCTTGTCAATCACTGCCATTACGATCCTTGTGAGAGACGTGCGTGCTCCAGTAACTTTACACAGGCAACGCATGCACATAGCACATAAAACTCTTAAGTTTCGGTTTGTTTTCATTGTCGATCCTGCTTTCCTCCTCGAATTTGCACCATGGTAGAGAAGAAACGCGAAGGAGGATGCAAAAGAAATACTTTTTTTGAAGTCGCTGAGAAGAGGAGAAAATTGTCAGAAGAACGTAATGTAAGTCGTTATTTTAGAAACGTTGTTCTTGTACTGTAGTTGTAAGGCAGTGACCAGTCTGCTACATGCTAGTTGAAATGGGAGTAGCGTCAACTGATCTAATGTTACGTCTTATGTGTTTATTATCATATCATTTCACATAATAAATCCACTGACGCGACACAGCATATGCCGGTGGTAAACAAACACTCGTGTTCAAATACTTGTGCACAAGTTTTAGAAGGTGTTCCCTAGAAATGAACTGTGAAGGAGGGGGGGGGGCTGTTCTTACGCATGCGCTCATTTCAAAAACTCAGTAATGGTCTTTGGATTCTCAGTCGGCGAAAACATCCTCTTTCGCACCTTTAACAATCTCCAAACAATTGATTATTCCTCAAAATCTGTACAGACCCAAACATAAGATCTGTTTACACACACACAGAGCTACTGAAGGAAAAACAGCCAATCAGAGCAGAGCTCAACATTATTATTCATGACCCTTTCAAATAAGGTAATAATAGATTATTTGATTCTAAAGACAAATCCTAGTGTTGTAAATGGACATGTAAAGCCGTCTTTTGCACTTAATAAAGCCACAAACCATCTATGTACATATCAGAGAACAATTAAACAGATTATTACAATCCATTCTTTGACAACTTTAAGTAAAGATCATGAAAATATTTTGTACATTTCCTACTGCAAATCAATCAAAAAATATTTATCATTAGTAATATGTGTTCTTGGACAACTTTAAAGGCTTTTAATATTTAGATTTTTTGGCACCCTCAGATTCTAGATTTTCAAATAGTCCTATCTCGGCCAAATATTGCCCTATTTATCAAACCATACATCAATGGAAAATGACTTGTTTTGTAATCCAGGGTCACACCTTTAAAAAAGACATTTCAAGAAAGATGCAAATAAAATCTTCCTTTAGGTTAGTGGTTCTTAAACTGGGGACTGCGAGATGGTGCTGGGGGGGTCTAGTTTTATGACATTTTCTGCATTTTCTACCCAGTCTCACGAGGTTTCGACATATAGTCACGTAATTTTTTTACTTTTTGTGATATTAACATAAATTTCCATGTTTTTTCGTGATGGTATAACAAATTCCTGTTTTCGTGTGATTATCACGTATTGGTTACTCAACTGCTTTTTCCTATTTTTAAACCATTGTCGCTTCAGTTTAGGGTTAGATTTGGTGCTTGCATTAGAATGTCACTTTATATATTGGTTTATACTATTTTTTCTGATTTCTTTTTTATGTCGCCTGGCATTAGGGTTAGAGTTGGGTTTGGGTAGGAATGTCATTTTATGTAAATCTTACCCTACACTGTAAAAAATACTTTGCTGCCTTAAAATTTTTTGTTAAATCAACTCAGATTTACAAGTAATGTCAACAGAGAAAAGTCAACTAAATTTTATAATTTAGTTATAAGTTATAACAACTCACCTGTAGTTATAACAACTCATCTTTAGTCAAGATAAATAATAGTAAGTTGAAATGACTTGTAAATCCAAGTTGATTCAACAAAAAATTTTAAGGCAGCAAAGTATTTTTTACAATGTAAACCGAAGTGACAATGATAAGAAAATAGGACAAAACAGTTGAGTAACCAATACGTGATAATCACACCAAAACAGGAATTTGTTATACGATCACGAAGAACGCGGAAATTCGTGATAATATCACGAAAAAAGAATCAAAAAATTACGTGACTATATAACGAAAGTTCGTGAGACTGGGCTGGACATTTTATAAAATACATTAATTTATCATGAATTCTGTGTAATTAAACCTAAAAAAATAAGGCTACTAACCAACAGCACTACTTTGTATAATTTAATATGTTTTTTTAATTCAAATGTTTTGTTTTAGAACACATTTGTCATGAATTTTCTTTGGGGGAGCCGCAAAAGAATTCATCGTACACAAGGGGGTCCGCACGTTTAAAAAGTTTGAGAACCATTGCTTTACGTAACTTTGTGTAAAAAACTTAAATTAAAGTTTTCTTTTATTGTCCTCATTTAAAGTTGTTTGTTGATTTATTTCTGGATGTGCTCTTGAGTAGCTCATGCGTGGTTGTGTTGATCTGCACATTCAGTGATGTTAAAGGTCTGATGTCTTCTGTCTGACACACGAGAGGTCAGAACCTTCTGTCTTCTGTACTCAACTAATTAGCAGATAATGTGCACTCCATTCATTACTGCTGGAGCTGAAGAATCACTGATGGGTAAAAAACAGAGGTGGGGTGAGAACTGATCATGAAAATAATTCATATGAACTGACTTGAGAGATAACATGCATCTCTATGCACACTGGTTATTTTCAACCCAGCGTTGGGCCAGGAAGGGACGAGCTCAGCCGTTGGGTTAAAATTACCCAGACAATGTCATATTCGACCCAAGAATGGATTAAAACAACCCAGCATTTTGGGATGAAATAATCCAGCATAGATTAAATTACAACCCAATGGGTATAATCCCCATCACAGCACGTGTGTCCGATGAAACACATTTATTTATTTATTTTAATTACACACATTTAAGGTTTATGTTGCAATTAAAAAGAAAATTCTGTCATCATTTTCTCATTCTCATGTTGTTCTGAATCTGTATGTGATTTTTTTTATTCTGATGAACACAAAGGAAGATATTTTGATAAACTGCTTACCATAATTTATCAAAACATCTTCGTCATCATTAACCAAAATACTTCCATCATATTTGTTTTCCTACTATGGAAGTCAATGGTTATAATCAGGTGTTTACTTACCATCTCAAAATAATCTTTTGTGTTCATCAGAGAAAACATTTCATACAGGTTTAGAACAACATGAGGATGAGAAAATGATGACAGAATTTTCATTTTGGGTGAACTATCCCTTTAAATCAGATGTGTATAAATGAAAATATGTAAAGGTGATGATAAACCTTTCCATCCGCTCTGTCAAAACTATGAACAGGTATGAAAAATACTTTGCTATTATAGTTCAGGTCCAAAAAAAGCATGGTATTTTGGTACTTTTCTTAGTTTATCACTAACAGAAGGGTTCCTCTGAAGGTGAAGTCATGTTTTTGGAGGCTGTGTGTGTTTTGGTGGGGAGTGAAGGGTGAGTCTGTTAACTACATTTACTGGAATGATGAGACATGAGTGTGAAAATATTCACATCTGTTTGTAAATGTCTCTATTCAGTTTGTGCTGTCAGGAAACTCATAGATCGGTCATCTATACACGCTTTCACGCGGACGTTAACAGCATTTTTACACAGATAATCACAGTCAAAACACCCACTGACACACTCACACACACACACACACACACACACACACACACACACACACACACACACACACACACACACACACACACACAGACACACACACACACACACACACACATGCACGCACGCACACATGTTTGCTTTTCTTGTCTTGGTGGGGACTTTCCACCGCCTTCTGTTGTTTTTTTGTCTTGTAGGCAAAATGTAAGCAAAACTTGACACACGTACACACAAAATCATCCGGCTCTGTGTCCTTAAATGTACTTTTTTTAAGGTTTTCTACAGATATCTATCAGACAGCATCTTTCTCAGTGCATTATTATTATTATTCATAATAAGACGTTTACTGCATGCATGCAATGGTATTGCAATGATTTTTTATTTAATATAAGTAATTCTCCTTTATTGTGAATACAGTAACTGATGATGATTGCATCAGACCAAACCTTTATTTTTATTTCTTTGTCTTGATTTTGGGGTGAAATGTTACACTGTAAAAAAAATGCAGCATGAAGTTAAAACAACTTGGTTTTGCAGGTCAATTCAGCCTACTATTTTAAGTTTTGGCTTGTGAAAAGGTGACATAGCCTAACTCAAAAAGTAACATCAAATTGAAATTGATTTTTTTAGTTAAAGTAACAAAACATATTTTGATTTGGCAAATATGCTGTGTATTTATTACAGTGTAGAAATGTTTCAATGGATTTCGTGACATTTTTTCAAGAACAGACAAAATGATAAAGTCGGAGCCGATGGTGTAGTGGGCATATGGTGCAGATGCACTTTTGGCGACCTGAGTTCCAATCCCGGCTCGACGTCCTTTGCCAATCCCGTACCCCTCCACCCTGTAATTTTTCATCACATTACTATCTATAAAAATAATGGCAAAAAAAAGAATATCATAAAGATTGAAAGACCATGAAGATTTACCTTCATCTCTATTGGATCTGAATGTCAGTGTCTCATCACACACATCTGTTCTTCTTTGAGCTTCAGGATGGTTCAATGGTTGCTCATCGTCGACATCATCAGCAAATGGCAGTTAGTATGCATACTGTATCACACACGTTTGTGCACACTTGTCTTGGTGAGTGTGACAGCATATGGGAGGTATGCATCTGTATCTGTGTTTCAAACACAATTCAATGTTTGACCTTCTGTAAAAGACAGATGTACTGATGTGACATAATTCATGAATCAGATCAACAAAAAAATGATTATGTGCATAGGGAACTGATTGGAGGAAGGGTGATTTTATTGAAATAACATGCACTGATGAATTAAATTGATGAAAAAAGTCAGACCTGACATTTATACGAATGCTGTGTCAAATAAAATAATACACGATCGAAAGAAACCTTCACTTACATCATTGTGCTTGGTGAAGCACCTCTTATCTAATAAAACCATCCCAAAAATGTTGGGGTATTTATAGCATGCATTGGGCCAATAAAGGGACAAATCCAGCCATAAATGAACCCAGTTCATATTTGACCCAACGACGGGTTAGTGTAATTTAACATTGATTTGACCATAGTCAATTTGGGTTTACTTTGTGTCTGTGTGTTTGCTTACATTGGTGACTCTGCTTATTCTCTCTTGGGATCTCATTGGCTCATGGATTGTGAGTCTCTGTGTGTTTTAATAGCAGCTTTAGAGATCAAAGCGATGCTATTTTCTTTGTAACAAACACAAAGCAGAGACTTCAACTTCTCCTGTTGCTTCACCTGGTTTCACATTTCACCGGCTGCCGGGCCGCGTGCCAAACAACGACAGTTATGAATATTACTGTAGTGCTTACAATGTGTTCACACAGAAGAGACACACACTTCATATCTGCCCTCATGTTTGCTCAAACACATCATAAAAAAGACAAATTCATAATTAAATCTCATATTTTAAAGGAATTTAGGAGAAACATTTGAGCAAAAGTTGATAGACAACTAAAGACTCCATTAAGGGCGTGTTCATACCTGACATGTTTGGTTTGATTAAAACTCTGAAGCGCACTAAACAAGCGAACCGAGACCGCTGAAAAGGTGGGTCTCAGTCCGCTCCCAAACAAACTCTGGTGTGGTTCGACTGATATGTGAATGCACTTGGACCAGAGACAGCACAACCAACCAAAACCAGGATGTCAAATCACAAGACCCTGATTTTACAGCAGGATGAGCGGTGTATAAACAAAATGAGCAGAGGGCAAACATAAAATTCATCACCAAAGCCGACCAATCGGGTGCTGACATTATCGTTACGCATTAAGGTTTGTTATCTTTAGGTTCACTGATAAAATGCCAGTATGAACGCTAAGCGAACCAGGACCATAAGAACCAAAAAAATGAAGTACACAAACAATAAGATGTTATTTTCACAGACGTTCTTCTGCAAACATACACACAGTTTAATGTTTAAAGCACATACATTTTTTCCAGCTCACCGCATCAGTGAAAATTAAAGGGGACATTTCACAAGACTTTTTTAGGATGTAAAATACATTTTTGGTGTCCCCAGAGTACATATGTAAAGTTTTAGCCACTTTGTAGGTATGAGCAAAAATGTGCCGTTTTTGGGTGTCTCCTTTTATATGTAAATGAGCTGATGAATTTTTTTTATCTCTCTGTACTACATGGCAGTGCCGTGGTTGGATAGTGCAGATTAAAGGGTGGTATTATTATAATAAGATCCCCTTCTGACATCACAAGGGGAGCCAAATTTCAATGACATATTTTTCCACATGCTTGCAGAGAATGGTTTCCCAAAACTAAGTTGTGTTGAACTTTATTATGTTTTCTAGGTTGATAGAAGCACTGGGGACCCAATCATAGCACTGAAACATTTTCATGATATGTCCCCTTTAAATCTGGATTTATGTAAAATCTTTGCAGATAGGAGTGCATTTCAGAAATATTTGATTATGCAACATTACAGTATATCTAATTTTATTTCCAGGCAATTGTTAAATAGTCACAGATAAAGTATAAGACAAAAATAACCCTGTACTTTAATCTGTATCTTGATCTCATTTTCTACAAAAAATATCTTAAATATTTTAACACATTTAAAACAAGATACGTTTTCCTCAGATATGAAAGTTTAATCCCTTTTGTTGAGTGTGATGTCACAGTATTTGGACACCTAAGCTGAATTATCTTAGACTATAGTGACGTCTAAATGTAGCTGAAGAATTTAACTAACGACTTTAAGTCCTTTAAAGGCGTTCTAAGCGAATCTGTGCGACATCACTTTTTGTTGATGTTTGAACTGTTTTCAAGCAGACGGAGCGTTGCTAGCTCCTCCCCCTCCCTTCCGTGCTTTCATGAACGCGCCCAACCTCTACCCCCAAATCCTTCTTGTCGTTTATTGGCTGGAACACTTTGTTATGTTTCGTTGTGCTAGGTTTGGCCACTGTGTTTTTATTGCAGTTTGTGGAGCCTGGGTGGTCTACAGAAATCACGTTTTTTACAGTTTGATCAGCGGACAGCCAGCAAGCAGATAGTACGAAGATGTTTGCTGTATGTAACAAAAATGTTTTATGGTCTAAACCGCATGAATTTGCTTAGAGCACCTTTAAGGGATGTACCTGTTACACAAAATTCTGACAATCAGTGAGCGTCACAATAGTTTTAATATTTATCTTAAACACTATATCAATGATTAAATATTTTTATAGTTAGATAACATTTTGTTTTTAAATGTTTTGCTTGATAAGTGTGCTTGCGTTGTCTTTCTTCCCTCTGTTGTCAATGACATTCAGATATTTTTATGTGACTAAGTGGCCAAATAGTTTTTTATGTCCACTGGCAGATGTTTTTCATAATAAGCATAAATATAACAGCTTGTATTCAGAGAATGAAATTAATGTTTTCCGGGTGTTGGATTGACAGCAGCAGAGTTCGGACAGGAGGGGAATTCTCACAGTTTGCTGTTCAGTCTGTCTGGGATGCTGTTTGTCTCCTGACTCATCGTCCTCAGCATTGAGATGTCAGCAGGTGTCATCATCTCCCCCCTCTTCATTCCTCCACAACGCCTCCATCACTCCCGTGCTGGAAATCACAACAGGCATTTCAGTGTTTTTAATAAAAAGCAGGTTTTGTACTCTCAGACTGTTATCAGATGTTTCTGTACAGTTTAATAAATCTCACATTGTCTCCTTAGACTTTTAGATCGCAACGATGTCTCAAAATAAATTCAGATATGCCAGTTTGGGTGTATGGCAAACCTAAAGACTTGAGACATTGAGCAACGGGACAAGAACATACTAGAAACACAAAAACACAATATAAATGATTTAGGACACATCAAGTTCATGAAGTGGTGTATAGGTTTAGCTCAGGTATTTGTTTTCCTATTTTTTATTTTAATTTTAATTTAACTTTAGATACACTGCTTGTTATCTGTTTTCTGATGATACAACGACGTAACTTAGCATACAATATTAAATATTATTGCAATTAATATCTAAACAGATTATTTTATATTATTTAATTACAAAAAATTTGTGAGTACAATTAGGATTCATTTTCACAGCACCTTTATATTGTCAAATGTAATATTTGTATTAAATAATCAATAGCCTAATCAATAAATTTTATATGTGCATTATATTGCAAGTTTATAAATCTGAATGTTATGTATTATAAAACAGCGTTCTTCACCGTTCATTGTGTCGGTTCAATTGAATCAGTTGAACTCATTTCTCATTGAATCGAATCTCTTGTTCGGTAGTTCCCTTCCTAGAACTGATCACATTCATTGAATACTTTAGGAATTGAACCGGCGATCGGTCCGGCCTGGCAGTCGCGTGAGGGTAAAGTCCACGAGCTCAGGCGTTCGTCAATCAACTTTAAACTTTCCTCAGGCGCGTCAAAGCAAGCATCGCGTTGTCGAGGTGGATTGTGGGATTGACGCGGCGCTCTGGCGAAGCGGATTTCTGTCACGTCAGAAATTGATGATAACATTTGGCCCGATGGGCTTGAACCAACTTAAAGTTGCTCTTGCGAGGACAAATGAAGATACAGGGTAAGAGATGTTTTTTTACTAATTTCCGCTCATTAAAATGAGTTGTTTAGTCCTGGCAGCTCATTTCACCAGAGAGCAACTGAACTGGTAACGTTAAATGTTTTAGAGATTCATTCGGTGCCAACCACTGAGAATATTCCAATGTGGTGAAGTGAATCAAGGCAATCACATAAAACACTACCCTAGCAACCATGTAACCGTGTCCTCCCAACCATACAGAACACCATAGCAACGTCCTAACAACGCACTTTTATTGTGATATGCTATTTGCCCATTTAACAGTTTCTCTAGTAAATGTAACTTTTACTTCTGACCCGTGGTTGAACTCTTTTTTCAATGCTTCAGAAAGAAACGTGTTGGGAGTGTACAGATCATTGCTGCGTTCCAGAAAACTCGGATTTAGGATATTTCCCACCTCAACCCGGAAACAATGTCTGGAATGGTGCACTTTTAAAGTTACTAAACATATTAAAGGGATAGTTCACCCCAAAATTACCCCATGATTCACTCACCCCAAGCCTTGACCATTACTGGAAGTTATGATAGTTTATAAAGTTTTGAATGTGAATATTTTTATTGCAAAATGCATCGATTGCCCTCAAAAGGCCTTTATTAACCTCTTGGAGACATGTGGATTACTTCTGTGAGTAGGGCCCTATAAAATCCGTTTTATTTTTTCCCAAATTCCGTTTTATTATTTCCAAAATTCCGTTTTCTCCGTTTTAATTTTTGCAAATTCCGTTTTATCCGTTTTAATTTTGGCAATTATATTTTTTACCCTTTACTTTTATTTTAGTCATAAAAAGAGTGTGCCTTTAATGTTAATGATTAAAATGTAAATGATTTGGGGAAAAACTGGATAACAGGATTACTTAATGACTATAAAAGATGCATTTACACACGCACATACACACAACTCAATTCAATGCATTGTTTAGTGTTGTTGCAGGAGTCTACAACAAGGTGTCAAAGCAGTAGTGCCTTCAGAAGTGCCTTAAACACATCAATCCAGCGGAACGCGATCCATATTTTATACACGATCGCTTGAAATGCATATAACTTTACAAACATACACAGGATTACTGATATGACTTAGGACAGCATGAGCGCACAGCTCTCTGCACGTGCGAACGAAAGAGAGACAGAGAGGGATCTTGATGCAGATGATTATTTAAACGCAATGGATAGTTTGCCTCAGCTTTCTTGAAATGCATAAAACTGAACAAATACATGAGGATTTGTGTTCGCACTTCGGACAGATGCGTGAGCGCGTTCACGTGAGAGAGGTACAGTGAGACAGACGTGGATGAGAGAGTGCATGTATCTTTGCGCTCACCGTGAACAGAGTGTTGACAAAACTTCCAAAATAACAGTTCTCCGGTCAAATAAAAGTCATGTGAGACCTGCTCGGAACTGTGCTTAGCGTCGAATTTCTTAATTTTTTCGCTGACGAGAGCAGAGTCGTGGAGAGCCGCTTCACCATGGTTTCAGTGTTTTGGAGGGTGTCTAAAACGACGGGAGGGGGCGTGTCGCCAAGATTTACTTCCCCCGGTCTGCATTTCCCCCAGATATAGGTTCGTCTCCCACACAAAAACATAATTTTATTCAAAATATGTAAAATTCCGCAAAATTCCGCGTTAATACTAGATTCCTTGTTAATTAGCCAATTCCGCGATTCCGTGATCGCGGAAATTATAGGGCCCTATGTGAGTGATGGATAGACTTTTTTGGGCTTCAAAATCAAAAGCACCATTTACTACCATTATAAAGCTTGGAACAGCCAGGACATTTTCTAAAATAACTCCTATTGTGTTCAGAAAAGATGAAAGATGATAGTCATACTGTATCTCGGATGGCTTGATGGTGAATAAATCATGGATTTTTTTTTTATTAACTATCCCATTAAATGTTTTGATGTAAAAAAATATGTTTAATGCTATTTTATCCTGAAGTTATTTCTGGTTTTGAGATGGAAAATGTTGTCTGGCATCAAATTCTTAAACCCCAGAGTTTTTGCTCATGCTTTTTCATATTGTAATTATCAATGTTGTTTTGGGTGCTTCTCTTCTCTTCGCTGACGTATCACTTGCAATATGTGTGCGATATGGCCCTGCTTGTCAGTGAACTACGGCTTTATTTATATTAAATTAAAAAAATTAATCATTTTTTGTGATCTGGCTCCAAACTGCATTTTCCTGACTTCCTTTGATTTTGCTTTTCAAGCAACTTCATTTGAACTTGAAAGGTCAAAGGTCAGTATCCATGGAGACGTTCCTCTGCATGGCCTGGTTACATTTCTTAATGTAATCTCTAGGGGCAGGGCTTCATTTATATGGGTGTAAAATTCAAATGGCGATTGTTTTTAGCCGTCACATTTATCAATGCCTTCCTTACGTGCGACGGACTTGGCCACATACGAAAGTTTAATGAGTCGGCAGAAAAAACATATTTTCTTTTTCGCTCGGATGTACGCTTGTTTCTACATTCTATTGATAAATGCGGGCCAATAAGAATAAAGGAATTTATTTAGATTCTTAACTTTTTTAACAATTATTTTATAGCTAAAATATTGTTTTCCATACATTGAGGAGAAACATCTGAATTTGCTTTTTTAAATAAATAAATAAAAATCCTAATTTAAATAAAAAGTTATGTAATTATATTGCTTTGTTGGAGAATAAATATGAGATAATGGGACTGCAGGTGTAAACCCAAAAATCTCCGATCTTATGGCTTCACAGTTTATCTAATTGTATATAATGCAGCCTATATATAATCATTTTGATAGTGACATGAAGTAATTTTTTAATGCAAAATTTAATTTTTTTTTTCAATGTTTGAAAATGTGACCTGAACATGTTTATGACCTTCAAATCCTTGTGAAGTTTGCTAAAAGTTTTCAGAATTCTTACTGTTAATCACAGCAACATGGATGGACAAAATAAATATTCTGGAGTGCCGTCGTCCAATGAGACCTGGAGTATTTTTCTCAAGGATGAGGATATGCAATTCCAGGATGCAGCACGATGTGTTGCCGTGGGAACCCAGCAGGAATCGTGTCTTCGGAACAGCTGTGTGTCCCAGACATCACATAAAATAAATAAATAACTGATAGACCTCTCCTCCTACACTATCTTACCATTTTTACTTGTACTGTACATCATCTCTCACAGAACCATGGATAGATTCCTAAATGAAATCCATAAAGTGATCTCAAAAGTATCAAATTAACCATTTCGGCATTAAAAAGTTTCTTTTGCGTTTCAGGCAGTGCCATTGTTGTGGCTTTTGGGCCATTTGAATTTTTTTTTAAGGTTTTTACTCTTTAAAACCTTTTCTTGTTGTTGGGAATCCATAATTCTACACCAACGCTGTTGAATCACTATAAGGCATGTGTGAAGAAGCGTGTCTGGATGTTGGGCTGAAATCCGACTCCAGGTTGGAAGTGGAAGCAGGTGGTCGTGCACGCCGATACCACCTAAAGCACTCCTCCCACCGGCCCCAAGCCTCCCGTCCAAACGGTTCAGAAGAGAATAAGGACGCAGGTGTGGGTGTGTTTGGCATGTGCTGGAGGCGTGGTGCAGGTGTACATGTGCCAATTTGGGCCATCTAAGCTGGAGGTGGACGCAGGTGTGGCTATGAGATAATAGGGGCTTGAGGGGGTTCAGCGTCAGTTGAACGCGATGTTTTTTTGGACAAAATGAGGCGTCCGTATTGTCGGGATGGACCAGGCTCTCGTGTGATATCATGGACCGCTTGGACGTGTAATGTAATGCCCTTATTACCGGCAGGTGAGACGTAATTGAGAAGGCCTGCAATTATGAAGTAAAACACATAATGATGTATGATTTCATGCAGGTAACGTGATCGTTGTTTGCATTTTGTTTTGCACAAGGAAAATATTCAGTGCAATTAATTTACTTCTCAGTAAATTTCAGATAAAATATATACTTATACTTATACTTTTTTATGTGTTTTTATATGTTTTTGCACTTTTGCATCCTTAAGTAGTATTTCTTTGAAGTAACTACACTTTCCTGAGCCATGTTTTAATATTTTGTTATATTTATCTAATGCAGTGATGTTCATACATTTTTAAGTGTCTCAAGTGTCCAAATTTAGATAAAATACGTGCAATATTTTAAATGTTTATCGTCAGTATATTTCTCTCTCTGTCTCTCTCTCCAGCAGATGAGTCTGACATCAAACTCAGCATGTAAATTTTTCCACTTTTATAGCATTTGAGACACTGAACTAATTGTATCTCCCGCATACAGATTTGCATGCTTGAACTTATGCAGCGCAACTCTGCCTTTCTCTCACGTACACGAACTGCGACAAACATGCACATGCTGTTCAACTGTTAAACACTGCTGCGTCCTCGCTCTCAACCCCCCTCTGCTCTCCTCTCCCCGCTTCTCGCTCGTACAATTGAAACCGACCACAACTGTTTCCTCCTTTCAAGCAAATGTGGACAGGTGGGGTTTGATCGAGTCCAAATGCCAGATAACGCAGAACAAAACCTCTGCAGAAAGAGTCAGAATGAAATTTGCCGGAGCACGTGACCTCCACGGCCCAATGGCGGTTGGCCACTTTTAGATTTTTTTGCAATTGTGGGAACAGTTAAACTTGTTGTCTGGCTCGGGAGCGGCATTCTGTGGGCCGCCCCGACCACAAACCAAGTCTGCAACCGGTCACCGCTCTCCAGGCAGCACTAGAGGAGAGCGAGATAAAGATAGACGCTGAGACTGCGAGAGGGGAGGGAGGGCGATGACACTACGTGTTGATGTCAGAGTGTGAATCAGCCAAATTGCCGAAAAAACCACAGCGTCGCATTCGTGCTGCTTCTCTTTTGCGCAGGGTAAGCATCAGTCAACCACAGACTGACCGCCGATCGCAATCTTCCCTGTCTGTCAGCCATGCACAGAGCCCAAGGACAGAACCGCCCTGCCAACATCACTGGACCGACACAGGGTGACCATGGGTTCCAGGGTGTGGGTGTGTACTGTGTGTTGGGCTTTCGGGTTTGATTTGAGCTAAACCTTGTGGCCGCTGTTGTGCACGTGGCGTGTGTCATGGTCGTATTTTTGGTCTTTGCAGGGCAAAGCAGGGAGCCTTTCAAAATTAGGGAGCAAATCAAGTTGGAGGTGTTGGATTCAGCCGAAGAGGAGGGCTTGGCGTTGGAGAAGCAGTCGATCGCGATGGCCTCAAACAGCATCTTTGAAAGCTTCTCATCCTACCAGTCTTGCTTCGCCAGAGGTGAGTATCTGAGGTCTTCGCGGCTCTTTTTTTGGGTGGCTTTCATAATAATGCTACGAGGAAGCAAGAGCAGAGCTCTTATCTCCATGCTCGGTGAATCGATGCTGTTGTTTACACAGTGTGACGACAGTGAAGTTCTTGTTTGCAGTGTCACTGAAGTACTGAAATCTTGTGGCTGAATCTGAAAACCACAGGGCTGTGGGTTAGTGAGCACTCCACTGGTTAACCTCATTCAACCAGCCAGTGTGTAGTGGACCCAGCGCGTCGCTGCCTGTGGACTTTGTGGTGTTTCCTTGTTGATACAGTCAACCATTAAGCGTTAGTTTAAGAACGTTATTTCAACTTTGCATTGTGTCCGCTGAAGATAACGTCGGGTTAGCGATGGAGCGTTGATTTTGGAGATGTTTTGTAAGGTGAAATGGAAACACCAAAATATTGCTTTAATGCTTTTGAGATGATGTTGGAAGACTTTGGCTTGCTGTGTAAATCATGTGGTTGTTGGGGTCGAGTTTAAAGATGAGAAGATCAAGAAATAAATCCACATAAACTAATAAACTCAAGATGTTTGGATGCTGAATTTTATGCAGTGTTTTAGCCAGTTACGCATTGGCTGGTTTGAAGTTTACAATTTATGAGAAGTTCACAATGTATGCTGCTTTACACAATCTTTAGATTGCATTTCAGTTCTCTCTTTGTCGTATGCACTTCTAAACTGTCTCATAAATGGTCCCAAGATAAAAAAATGTGTACAGACGTGTATATATCTGGTACAAATATGTACATTGGATGTACTCATATGTTACCAGTATTTACTTCTGAGGTACTAACATGAACTCTTAAAGGAATATTTTATTTTCATAAAAATAAAATCCCAATAATTCACTCACCCCAATGTTATCCAAGATGTTTATGTCTTTATTTGTTCAGTCAAGAAGAAATTATGTTTTTTGAGGAAAACATTCTAGGATTTTTCTCTATATTGTGAACTTTATTGGACCCCAACAGTTCACAGTATCAACGCAGCTTCAAAGGACGATCCCAACCACGTACTAAGGGTCTTATCTAGAGAAAAGATATTCATTTTCGGCAAGAAAAAAATAAGTACTTTTAAACCACAACTTCTCGTCTTGCACTAGCCGTGCACCTTACGTAATTTGTAATCACGTCGAAAGGTCACTCGTTACGCATGTTAAATGTATACTTGTGGACCATTTTAAACAATAAACTGACACAAAGAAAAGACATTGATTAGTATCATTCCACATACAACAACATCAGAACGCTCCTCTTTCTCCACACTTGTAAGCACTGGATCGGTAGTTTCGCATACATCATGCGTGACCTTTTGACGTGATTACGTAATACGTAAGGTCGCACTGGCGTGCCACACGGCTAGTGCAAGGCGGGAAGTTGTTGTTTAAAAGTGCAGATATTTTATGTTCCATAACAAAATCGTTTTCCTAGATGAGATCCTTATGCAATTTTAAGCTGCGTTGAGACTGTGGACTGTTGTGGTCCAATAGAGTTGATTAAATTGAGAAACATCCTGGGGTGTTTTCCTCAGAAAAGCTTGGTTTCTTCCTGACTGAACAAAGAAAGACATTTTGGATGACATGGGGATTAGTAAATTATTTATCAGGATGTCTTTTTTATGAAAGTGCAGTATACCTTTAAGGTCCAATAAAGTGTATGAATATGGCTTATATGTCATAAGTTAGCATCAAAAGTAACTTTATGTTGTGCCCGGTTTGTGGGTGGAAAGAGTTGAGTTTCATTTTGAGCCTTCCATTGAAAGACAATCATATAGTGTTATAAACATTATTTTCCAGAAGGAAGAGATCTTGTAACCAGTGGTGACTAGTAAGATGTGTTTTATTTGTTTTCTGTACCCATTCTGATGTAGTGCTAAAAAAATAAAATAAATATTAGGTGTTACAAATATACTGTAAATGTCTTTCACTTTTCGTTCGTTGAGTCAGAGCTTTGAACTTTCCCTCATTTTTAGTCTATGTTAAAGCTCTCAAGTTATTTTTAATACACCTGTGGTCTAAACATGATGATTTAGTTTCTAGTACTGAAATGAAGGTGGGCTGAGGTGAGTGGAAATTACCCAGTAATACTTAAACTGGTTTATTTAACTCATTCAGTCTTTTCTACGTGTGTTTCATTATAATGGCAGGTTGGGTGTCACTTAGAAATGTTTGTAAATGCATGTGTTGAATTGCAAACAGGAGCGTGAGATCTTTTTGAGAAGTTGTTTTAATGAGGTTGGGTGACCTTTTATCTGTTTGTTAGTGAGAACGACATCCACACGTCGTTTTAATTTCCTGAGCTTCTCTCTCTTTCTCTTGCACACATGCGTTTACATGCGTGTGAGCGCTTTCAGTTAACACAGGAAGTTTTATCAGTCGCACCCGATGCATGTTTGCTCTGAGCGCATGTGAACAAGACCTGATCAAGCATCTGAAAGTCACAACAACGGCCACATTCAGCCGTCATCATCCTCCTAATGATGTGCATCTCCACACGACGTGTCTGTTTATGTAGATCACAGCAAAGTTTAACACCCGCTTGTTTTGCACCTGTGTGCAAACTACCTGAGTAAAACTGCAAACGTGCGATTTCTTGCATGCATATTTTTTTTAAGTGTGTGCATGTATGTATGTGTGTGTAAGAGATGTGTACGTGTTTTTATGCATGTGTTTGTGTGTGCATATGTCCGTGTAAGAGATCTGTGTGAATTTGTGTGTGGGTTTTACCTCTCGCAGCATGAGTCATTGTATATCATGGTAACGGTATATCTCAGAATAGTTATTTTTGTTGTTAAATGTAAAAATACATACATTTCTAGTTTAAACAACCAAAAATAAGGCCTAATTTTATATCAAATATGTAACAAATGAAAATCCTTGATATTATTTAATTATTATCTCTTTTTAACTCAGACATGACGAAAAGATGAGAGCATTTGTGAAAAACTTAAGTATTTTAAAACGGTTACTGCAGACGATGGGATGATTTGATCGAATAAGCACAGTCAAAACAGATCTTCATATCATTCGACAGGTCTGAATATGATGGTCTCATGTTGTTGTCATTGTATTGCTGTGTGTGTTTTTAATGCATCTCACAGTTTCTACTTTGTCTGCAGTTTTTTTTGCTCCGGCACATTTGCATGTATATTTAAAAATCAAATATGAATGTTTGTTGCAGTCCTATTTGCATTTCCTTTTGTTCGAGGAAAACCTCTCTATAGCTACAGGTTAATGTATGTGAGCGAACGCATGGGGATACAAGCATGTTTTAAGCTCGAATTGTCTTAAAAAGCATTCCCTCTCTTTAGCTTCATGTCATGCGAGTTTTCGTTTGAGTTGAATATTTTCAATCGCGTCACCCAATTCATGTCATTTGCATTACCCCATGCGAGTCTCCATCTATTGCTGTCTTTGCTTTGACTTTGTATAAAATCTACTCGCGCAAATTGTTGAATTCGCATTTGGTGTGTACGCCCCATAAGAGATTATATATAAAAAGCAATCTAAATTAAGCTTTAAGAAAATGTCATTTGCATAAAGCAAAAATAATATGTCCTAGGTCATGTTCTCAGTTAAGTAGGTGTTGTTACTTTAAATAATCATTTACTAGGAAGTGTATAGACCTTAACACCTATAAACACCACACAACTGATGTAAACGGATATCTTGAGCACAAATAGCGTCACAATAAAATGCAGAACAGGACATGTCATCTAAATAATTGAAATTCCGTACTGAAAAATCCAGCTAAGACCAGCATAAGCTGGTGAGCTGGTTTTAGCTGGTCCCCATCTTGGTTTTAGCTGGTTTTGCTGGTGTAGGAAGCTGGTTTTGCTGGTGTAGCAAGCTGGTCTAGGTGTGTTTTGGTCACATTTTAAGCTGGTCTAGCTGGACTTAGCTGGTCATGCTAGAATACCAGCTGGCCCACCAGCTTTGTCATGCTGGGAGGACCAGCGTAAACCACCTTAAACCAGCTAAAACCAGCTACCAGCTTATGCTGGTTTTAGCTGGATTTTTCAGTAGGGTTATATGATATAAATTTGATAAACATTGTTATACTCTATTTAAATCATAAATAACCAAAAATAAAAAAGGCGAGCTCTAGGCTAACGGTTTTTACTATTAGCACTGAAAATTTTAGGAGGGCAAGCAGAGAATTTAGGGGCACACCTTAAATCAGCCTGCAATGCAATTATTTACCCCCCCCATAACAAAATATTTTGATTATAAATAAACTATGCCCTATATGCATTTGTTGCACATGTCATGATGCACAATTGATCAAACTTTCAGAAAAGGAATTGACTATAATTCTAGACATAAGATACCCCAAAAGTCTCAATTTACAACAAAAACTAGAACATAAATGCATCTTTTTCCTATATGCCCAATGATTCCCAATGCTGATCTTAGGTCTGACAGGCTTACGATGGGACGATCTCACCACTATGGAGAATATCGCCCAATACTAGATGATCTACTCTTTGCCTTTTTGTCTGACCCTAAGTCTGGATACATTTTTAGAAAGCTTTGTGTTTTTGTCCTACATATGCTAACAGTTATATTTATAAGGCCATTTATAAAATTAAGCTACAGTGTTCCAATAGTTCAATTGGTAGAGCGTGTTAGCTGCACAAAGGTCATGGGTTCAATTGTGACATTGCATGCTTGTGTGAAGGGGCTCGAGGTGTTAAAGTTACCATATAACACATCTGACTAATGAGAATGCCACACATGAGAGCCCCTTCACCTCTTTATCTTCAAATGAAGCCACTTTTACCCTCGACATCATCTGTTTCCTTCTTACTGACGCGCCCGGTAGGTTTTGTTGTATTGCGTATATCTTTCCAGTGTTGGTTGTAGCTGAAAGCTTTACAGGGTTGTTTTTGTGCTCCTTTGGCTCTTGTCATCACCAGAGATGGATTTATGGTGGTTCTTAAGGGTCGTCTTTGCTCTATGGACCTGCAAACATCGGTCTGTGACCCAGCGGCCTCACGCCTGCCCATGGCTGATTTTAGTTATCTACATCCCCAGGCACCTGAGAAGGAAGCCACTTCGCCTGGTCCATGTAGATTCAGAAAGGGACCCACATAGGGTCATAAATTCCTCTCGTCGCTCCCCTGTGTCCCTTTGGTCGTCGGGGCGAATTTCAAGAGCTTAGCGGAACTTGGCGAAGGTGCGGATATTGGGGCGCCGTTCGTATCAGGAATTATGGGAATGTGGTTCGAGTGGAACCTTCAACAAATAACATAAATTATTTCATGAAATCTCACCCAAGTAATTTATATTTCTTCAAGTAGCTCTGCAAAAAAAAGTCAAGAAGCTGAGTGCATTGGCACCTCGTTTGCTTGTAAAATAATCCGGCTATTCCCAGCACCTTCCTGAAGGGCCTTTTTGGAGATTTTATCCCAGTGCAATACCTGATATGTATTAAAGAGCAATATGTTCCAATGTGAAATGCTGATCTCTCAATATCAGAATTTTGCAGGAGCGATCGTCTTGCAGCTCATTGCCAAGGCTTATATTGAGTTTCCTGTCCTCGCCGAAATAGATTTTTTTTACAGCGCTCTTTTTACACAGAGCAGCTGCCCGGAGAGTTTGGCCCTGGTAATATCGAGCTCCTTGTCTGGTAGACAGGCAGGCAGGCCGCTAGCTATTGAACCCGTATCTGACACAACCACGATGCGAATGTTTCGAGTGGCGCCACCCCTGGACAATAAAGCGACTCTGTAGAGTTAAAGATGTTTGAGGGCCGAAGGAAGACACTAAAGTTAGATGCTGATGGTTAAGCTGGCATCATTTGCTGTTGTTTTTATTACCTGAAAAACATTTTGTTTTTTAATACAAGACATGCATAGATTTATTTCTATAACAATACCTCGATTAAAATTCTAACGATATGATGCATCAATGCCAACCATAAAATATTGATATGAGGTACCTTTATTTTGACACATCCTCATCCCTTGACTTAACGTCTATCTACGCATTTCCGCCAAAGTGCACATTTTCGTTTATTTTGTGCAACAACGCGGTTGTAGCAGCGAAAAAACAATGAAAGAGACAGAAGACGTTGTGACTGCTATCGCGGGTTTGGAAATATTTTGTATTTGAAAAATGGATTGGCAGAAATATTTTGCTGAAACACTAAAGACTTGGACTGTTGCCGTCATAAGCTTGATTTTATGTGACATTATTTATTTTTCTTTATTTAAAAAAGTTTATTTTTTCTTGTTGTTGTAAATGTCACAATTGGGACAGAGATTGGGCCCTTTTTAAAGAGTTTAATTAAACTATCGATAACGAATGAAATCGTAATTGCATCGAGGAAATGTTTGATGTATCGGCAAACATTGCATCGCATAGTATATATAATAGTAATAGTATCGCATCTCAATGAACTGTCCGATTTACATCCCTACGAATTATGTAGTAAATAGGGGTGTAAGAAAATATCGATACACGTGTGTATTTTTTATATTTTTTTTCCGATACTGTATTGATTCTCACAAAACGCAATATTGAATAAAATTCATTGCAGTTGTTTAATTTTACGTTTACGTCTTATATTTAAACTTTTAAGCGTGACAAGAAGTACTTACTAAGGTTTGCATATGGTGGTGTGTTCTTGATGACAGCTTTCCTAAAATTACATCCCATTCTATTCCCCCCCAAAAAAGAAATATCCCAATATATCATCGCTCACAGCTTCGCATCGTATCGCAACATCTCTACCGTGAAATGTATCGTATTGCCAGATTCATGCCAATACACAGCCATAGTAGTAAATCCAAATTTTTAATACTAAAGGAATTCTTTGTTATATTTGTTTTACATTTGTGGCTTCATGTTTGATTCATGTATGCTTATTAAAGCAGATTTAACTCCATTTTGTTTTTTGGCAAACAATGAAAAAGATAAAGATATTAAAGCGTCCTACTAATGCAAACTGATCGGTGAAAAACGTTATTTTTTATTGCATCAGCCCTAGATGAATGTTTGATGATGTCATTTCTGAATAATAATTGTAAAAAGTTTAAGTATATTTCTCCAGGGATGTTTGTTTTGGTGTGAACACACTCCAGTTTCATTTCAATAATTATATGGAGGACAGACATTGATTGGTTGACCGCATTGCATTAAATCAGCCACTGATTGGTCAGCCATCGATCGGGTCGAAAGCCAGCGACACAGCGGTGCTGTATTGCCGAACGAACCATTTTGTAAACGTCCAACCGTCTGATCCTCCACCTAAGATTTTTTTAGCCACTTGCCGGGGCAAATTTCCTTATGGAAATCACCTTTCAGTCTCCAAGGCATGTAAAATAATGTGAGAGACGGAGCGTTTCATAACACGCGCGTTAAGAGAAACAGAGACACCTCCTCGGCTTGGATGTGTACGCTCAGAAACCACAGAGAGGTTTTGTTGGTGCAGATAAGAGGTCAGGAACTCAAAGTTCTTCTGTGTTCTCCTTCATTATTAACCCCCCACACCCGCTTTTCCTGTGAGTCAACAGCTACTCGCTGTTGTTGAAAATAACTGTTTCACTGTGAGTCTCTCTTTTAACACCTCAGGCCCCACATGTCGTTTGAGAAAGCGGAATCGGGCTTCGCTTTAAGGCCCTGACAGGAAGTTGCTGCTTTTGCAAGGTGCATGAAGAACGTCTACTTTCTCTCCTGTCGTGTTTCATGTGCACAGGATATGTGCAAAACCCCGGTGCAACCGTGAACTGCAAACGTTTAATATCCAGGCTTGCTTGAAAACAGCTTTTCAAATTACTTAAGTCGAGTTAATCATAATCAAGTTACTACACAGAAGTTTAAATGAACCAAACAAACCAAACTCATCAATATGGAAGAGATCGTAAACTTAAATATATTCGATTGATTTTGTTGTAAAGCTTCATGTGCGACATAAAGAAGAGAATAATTTTGTTAGGCTTCCCTAAAAATCTGTACGTTTTGTTAGTTAGTTAGTTATCTAACCTAGTATATCAATATATAGATTTCATCAGAATGACCCGAGGCGTGCACATGCATGTGCTCCTGAAGTTTCTTTGTTGAGTGTTTGTATGTGTTGGCGAGTCTGTGTGAGGTTTCAGTGAAACAAACCTCTGTGGTGACGGAGCGGAGACTGTGGCTGCCCGACTAGCCACAATTCTCTACCCACATGCAAAGTAGCCTAACCAGAGCTCTCATTCAGACAGTGTTACTGTAGACACATGCATTTACAAAGACAACAAAACTACATCAGTCATACACTTACTCAAACCAAACAAACTGATGTCCAGGGTGCGATTTGCTGGGGTTCCCCCTTGTCTTTATATCTCTACCCCTGTGGGGCCAACACGTATCCCACCATGATCAAACGACCTAAAA
Organism: Misgurnus anguillicaudatus; assembly: GCF_027580225.2. Lineage (NCBI taxonomy): Eukaryota > Metazoa > Chordata > Actinopteri > Cypriniformes > Cobitidae > Misgurnus > Misgurnus anguillicaudatus. The sequence continues at coordinate 47,720,827 of NC_073339.2, forward strand.
TAAAGATAATTTAAGATACAGTAAGTAAAAACGCTGCCACGCACTAGTGCAAACAACAGTAAAATCAGAAGTGGAGTATTACTGTGACAATATGTGACAGCGCGTCTAGGTTATGTCATGATCCTTTTTAATCCATGCCTGAATTTTCCATTTGTCACCATGCACAAATAGTCTATTTCAGGGTGAAAACAGCCAAATAATAAATGAAAAGGATTGCGAGAAACATAACATCATATTTTACAGGAGCGTCACAAAACGAATCCAAGAAATATTACCATTGAGAATGAAACAGCAGAAACTATCATCGTTAGGATCGAGGGGAACTTGCAGGATGACACAGGAAACCAAAAAGCAGACTATTTTCTTCGTCTGACGTCTTAGGTCATATATATAGCCTATTTATTGTTATATTGAGAGTACTTTGCGTATTTCATTTTTTTTCTGTTAAATTATATGATTATAAACAAGTGTTTTTGCATGTCTGGCACAAGGCATAAAGAAGAAATGGATTCTGGCACATACAGTTCAGTTTCCATTATCATTTATTTTCATAAATAAAAATATTTGAAAACAAATTGCACCCTGTATGTCAGATAATAAAATTATAATAATTTTATAAAAGCAATGTAACTTAAATGCACCAATAGAAAGCTAGAAAACTCGGCAATTGAAATAAGAGTCTCATTATTAAAGAAAAATTATTGAAATAAGAGAGTTCACCAACCAAAGACAAAATGTTGTTTCGGTGGTAAAAAAATATGTTTGCACGAACGCTTTTAAATGATTGACAGGTCAGTCTTTAGAAGGGGTTGCACGTCCTTTAAAACATTGGTTGTTGTGTGTATCTCTGTGTGTGTGAATGTGTGTGTTTCAAAAGATGTCACAAAAAGCCTTCAGTTAGACTCAGAGCTCCTAACGGCAAACTCACATCTGCGGCTTCCTTCCTCTGCAATATCAGCTTCAGCGATGGACAGAAAAAAAGATCTGTCCTTTATACTGCTCATTTCTATGCAAACCATAATTGGGTATTACATTCCCCAGTCTAGGTTTTTTAACAAAAGAGGAACGTAACAAAGTTTTTAAATAAAACTAAAACTAAAAATAGACAATACCAGAAAAAGTAGTTAGTGTATAAGTTATGATTTGTTTTGCCTTAAAAGTTTATGGAGCTATGATCTAAGGCAAACATAACAAACAAGTATTCTAATAAATAAATCCCTCAACATAACTTACCTAAATCATGAATAAAAATACAAAGGTTTTCCTTAACTTCCTAACCAAAAACCATCCATGAACAGGGTTTCAACAACTACAAATTGCATATCACCCCTATGCTCTCAAATGTTTTCTGGCCAGTTGTATATAACCAGTAAGACTTTAAAATTAACTCACACCAGGTTGAATAATTAGAAAAAGAAACTAAACAAAAGATGACAAATTGGTCTGCGGCAAAGATGGAATCCACAACGCCCTCGAGCGTGCGACCCAAATTTCAAAGTGAGCTCCTCGCCGTCTTTTTAAAGAGTAACCGCGAACAAGCCGTCAAATCCCGTCTAAGCCCAGGTCCACATCCTCATTACCTCGCTAAGAATATTAGAGAGAGAGAGAGAGAAAAAAAGTAAAAAACAACACAAGACGTAACATTATCTGCATGATATTGAAGTAAAATCCGATATTGAATAACTCGCTTAATAATGCAATCTATAATATGTTATATATATTGCATTGTATGTTAATGCAAGCACTTGCAATCTGTGCTAATATTTTGACTATACACAACCTTTTGAAGTATTATAAAATCATTCAGTTATTGCAAAGTATTGCGATATGCACATCTGCGGTAATTGCAATGTATTGTGCGACCACTGCTTTATTACCATTGAGATCGTAATATCCATTACGGTGCATTCACACCAGCCACGGTAGAGGCGGCAAAAATGTGTTAATTTTTGGACGCTTGAACATTTGAGTTCTTCATTTGGGCGTGAAAGCCGCGCATGAAATTCTAGTCAATTGAGACATTCACATGGAAATTTGCGTCATGGGATGGGCTTCTGCGACTCCGCTGAGACGCCGCTCGCTTCCTGTAATCACGTCACTACAACTGCAAGGTCCTGATTGGTTAACGCGGCACAGAATTCTGCTGAAGTTCATTTCGCGCGGAACGCGGCTTTGCATTGACTTAACATGCAAATTTCCCGCCCTTGCCGCCTATACCGCGTCTGGTGTGAACGCTGCATTACTGTTCTGTCTTAAAGACAAGGGTGCTACTAGTAATTTAGGGCTCTATGAAAGAATATGGGGTTGGGCCCCTTACCACACCCATTTTGCACCAAAAAATACAAGCAAACATAGCTATCTAAAATTTTTGTCTGCAATTTAATAATACAGACCTATTACGTTTGCTATTGCTTTTGACCACTATTATCAGGCTTTAGTCAGAGACCGACCATGTCTATAGCTAAAAGATGATTTATTGTACAAATGTAAATGTAATAGAAAAATACACTACAGTATTCAAATATTGAGAGAAATGCAACATTCTTAAACAATGATTTAACCATACTTGATGTGGTGTGTATGAACCTTAACCCAAAAACCTTTGACACTTTACCATCTGATCACATTGAGTGACTGACTCAAGCTTTGTTTATAGGTTACTCGCGCTTTGCTCCACACCACAAGTCTCTGCTGATCACTCGTGTGTCTCAACAAACAGACTTGACTCTAGTCCTGAGGCTACGTGAGGCAGTATATGGGGAGGGGGGTGTTATTTTGCCGGAAATGCAGAAACAAGCCATAACTTTGCTTTATTGGTAGACACATTAATAATTTCTATTAAATTATTACTATTAGTGTTACTAATCAAAATGATCTCTTGGGGCCCCAAAAGTGTGTGGGCCCTTAGAATCGTCATAACTTTTCCTCCCATTCTTAAAGAAAGTTTAGTCTGGATTTCAGAGGCCGAATAATTTACATACAAGCAAACACAGTGTTAACATGAACGTTTCTGCACCAACTTCTTGTTTTTGGTCTGTACTGTCGATTCCTCGACATCATTTGACTGTTATCATTTTCATCTTTGGCCTTTGTCATATTTATTTACATACTCTCATTTCGCCACCGGCCTTTTTCCCTTTTCACCAATGAAATGAATTTGCCAGACAAATGACTCAAGAGAAAGATATCGGCTGTTAGCGCCCGCTCATGCTGACCGTGAATACACAAATAGCCTGTTACGTGCGTCCTTTTAAAGCCCGCGTGCGAGCGTCTGCGTGCGCTGCTGCAAGAATGCGATCCGCAAACTTTACGACACGAGTCTGCTGCTGTAATTATGTCCGTATGACTCAGTGGCTGTTGGCTTGCGTCCTGGGCACAGTGAGCATCACCTGTTTCCAGCACAGTCGCCCGGGCGCCCGTGTATATGTGTGTGTTGTGTATATGGTGAGTCAGAGAAGATCTCAGTTGGTCTATGTTTAGTCACTGCATCGGTCGGGGGGCAGCGTCTTCTCCGGTCGCCGTCTGGCCGCGCAAGAAAGCCGTAGTCATGTCTAGCCACTGTGTCTCGCTCTGTTAAGCACTGCATGCATATGTTTGGGTGGAAATGGGCTCACATGAACTGTGTGTGTATGTGTTTTGGTGTATTTAAATGGACTTATACATAAACACTGAAGGAATGTGAGGAAGGACGTGTGAAAGTTGAGTTCATTTAGATTAAAGGTCAAAGTTTCGATTGCTAGAGAGCAGACAAACTTATAAAATGCATTGCTTGAATTCACAAGTTGTTTTAAAGTAAAGCATCGTTAATGTAAATGAAAATAGGAAAAAATGATGACAAATCCATAAAAACAGACAAAAGATAAACACACAAAGATCTTAAATGATTTGCCACTTGTGCTTGGCCCATTTTTTAATTTAAAGATGTCAAAAAAATCTTTGGTGTTTTAGCTCAGAATACCCCAGAGATTTTTTTATAATTAATTATAGCATCTCAAAATTGACACTTTGTACAGTAGGTGTGAGCAAAAATGTGCAATTTTTGGGTGTGTCCTTTACAATCCTGATGTCTGCACTAAATGGCAGTGCCGTAGTTGGATAGTGCAGATTAAGGTGGTATTATTATAATAAGACCCCCGTCTGACATCACAAAGGGGAGCCAAATGTCAATTAGCTATTTTTTCAAATGCTTGCAGAGAATGGTTCACCAAAACTAAGTTACTGAGTTGATCTTCTTTACATTTTCTAGATTGATAGAAGCACTGGGGTCATTTTTAATTAGTTATTTTAAATCCTTTTTTGTGCATTCTATATTTTCACTTTTAATTTTCTTTAATGGTTAATTACCTCACTTATCAAACATCATGTTTAAAACTAAAACCATAAAATGTAATAACTTATCTTTTCTAAAAATAATCAAATAAAAATGAAAGGAATACATTTTTATCAAAACATTGCATTGAATTTTTTTGTCAAAGTGCTGCATAACAAAACTTTTTTTAAATTAAAAATTAAATTACAAATCTTTTGAGGGTGATTAAATTACTTAAGAAATAAAACTTATTTCAAATCATTATTTTTATCATTTTAAAAGTAAATTTTACTATATAATAGGAATATATTTCTGTCAACTTCATTACGTTTAACAGACTATTATTTTTAGTTCAGTGTATCAGTGTGTATTTGACAATCGCTTAAAACAATGAAGTTCGCGTGAACTCTGACGGGAGCTCTGAATATGACCTCATATATTTGTGTCATCCATGTAAAGTTTTATTGGTCTCTATAAGAATTAATCCACTTTATATGGAAACATTTCGTAAAGAAATTAGAACCGGAAATTACATATTAGGAGCATATGCGACCAAAATATTTGCAATTTGGAGTTCAAATGGAACACACATACGGATACAATTTTATAAAATGCAAAATTGTAAACTCATGGAAAATTTGTCAATATACAATATTTTTTGTTTGACAGGGGCTCAGTGGTTAGCACTTTTGCCTCATAAAGGTCCCTGGTTTGAGCTCTGGCTAGGTCAGGTGACCTTTCTGTGTGGAGTTTGCATCTTCTCCCTGTCCGTGTGGGTTTACTCCGAGTACTCCGGTTTCCTCCCACAGGGCAAACACATGCAGGTTAGCTGAATTGGAGATGCCAAATTGCCCCTCTGCCATCAACTTGTGTATGAATTAACCAGTTCTCGCCATATAGCCTTAGATGCTGGAATGGTGCTGAAATGTAGAAGTTTAACTAAAATTATTTTGAGATTCAATCTTCATTTACTCACCGTCTTTTTGTATGGGGAACACAAAAGATTTTAGACCGAAATTACAGTTTCTGCATGAAGATCAGAGCAGCTTTAACATTTCACAAAAAAAATATTTCTGGCAACTGTTGTCTGGATCATCTAATCTGTATTGCTCAGGTTTTGCTCTTTCATAACTCAGTAGTTCTCACTTCTGTCGCTTAATAGATCTTAATTTGAGATCATTTATTTTTGGGAGAATTTGAGAAATCCCATATTATGATCCCTGACTTTATCTTGGCAAGCCTGGGCACAGTTTGTTCAGATCTCTTTTTAAACTCAACACATTTAATAGGGTGATTTCTTTCCTATAGGGTACAAATCATACGAATCTGAATCGTATCCTAATCCTAAAACAACACACATTTTTGTCTGTATTATCATGCAACGTTGCCATCTTAGAAAGGTTGTCTCTCATATCAAAACAACTCTCAACATCATATATATCCTTGCCTTTCATCACTAGGTTAGTCTGGTTAAGCAAGTGTCATAACAGGTAAAGCAGATGATGAGCTGTTTTGACTCGTCACTTTTTCCAGACTAATACGCTGCTGAATAAGTGGTGAAATATGTGTTTCTATTTGAACATGTCATTTAATACTATGAGAGTTATAGCTGACAGGCTTTTATTAAAATCCTTTGATGTCTGTAAGCGGTTTTAAACAAATAACAGAATGTTTGCCAGTAGATTTAAGTAGATTTTATTACACTTGATAACTACACTGCAAAAAATGATTTTCAAGAAAACATTTTCTTGGTATTTTTGTCCTGTTTTCATAAAATGAGCAAAAAAAAAATCTGCCAATGGTGTAAGCAAAAAAAATCTTGAAAATTTTTTGCTCGTTTTATGCACAAAATCACTTAAATTTGATATTTTTGGTCTAAAAACTAGACTTATTTTCTTGGGTCGTTTTGCTCAAAAATACTAAGAATTTTTTTGAAAATCATTTTTTTGCAGTGTATTTTTCTGACTAGTTTTTAGTACAAAATATACAAAATTCTTAAATCAAAATCTATTTTCTTGATGGGCAAAATGCCCAGAGAAAATATTTCTAGTTTTTAGACATAAAATATAAATTTAAGTAACGTGTGCATAAAACAAGCTAAAACAATCTGCCAACGGAAAAATATCTTAATTCAAGAGAAATTCAGGAAGAAATGTTTAAGCACAAATTTAGTTAAATATTTTTTTTCTACAAACAAGACTTATTTTCATAATTTTGCTCATCAAGAAAATGCATCTTAATCTAAAAAAGTAGATATTTATACTGAATAAATTTCAAAAAATAATAAGTAATTTTTGCTGTCTATGATCAGTTTTGCTTATATGTTTCTATGGCATTGACCATAAACGCCCCATGTATACACATACAATGAACTATAATTCTTGAAATATGTCTTGAAATTAAACTATTTAACTATTTTTGCAATTATAAGCACAGTTTGTGAGATTGTTGGGACTCAAAGAAGGTCCATGAAGTAGAAAACGTCCCCATTTGCTTTTTCATTGATCTCTATAGGAAACAATTAGGATATAACAAGATATTGTTTTGTTTTGCTTCTATGTTTTACACAAAACCTGTTATTGTTAAATGACTATTGAAGTCATGCTTTTAACCGCACAGTCTTTAGACCGCAGTTCATGCCCCTTAAAATCTCTGTAATGTGTGAGAGCTAAGCCCCGCCCCTGACCCCTCCTCTTGACCCCACCTCCCCGGGGAGCCTCAGCCATGTGGCAGATTGGCCCGGGATCTAAGGGACCCGCCGGTACGTTTGATCTGCTCTCTGCGCCGCTCCACATAACCTCCGCGAAACAGGAAGAGGATTTCTAATAAAGCCTCTTCATTTCCTTTTATTTTCATTTCTCTTCACTTTCTCCATTTGCCTGATGAAAAAACAGCTTACACACCTGCTAAACTCATCCAGATGGTACCCTGTAAAACCATCCACCTGTGTTGAGTACGTTTTGGGCACTTCAGTGGTTTTGCATGTTAACACTAACCATTGCATTGTCAATCGAAATCCAATTGAAGTGGTTTCATTTATTTTTTGGTTTATAAAAACAAACAGAAAACTCGAGTGTGAAGAGAAAAAATAGCTTGCAAACAAGTTGACTTTGACCCGTATTCCTTCTCGCCCACATGTCAGACGTGTCGAGCGAGCGATGCTGTGCGTGCTTCACCTTTGCTAGTCAATAACGAAAGTGCCGGGGTGTAAATCCTGTGCACAAATGCACACTGTTCCCCTTCACTTCAACAAGTCTTTGAATAGATCCAGCAGATAGAGTCTGCTTATACCAACAACTGGCAGCCGAGTAATATTGATCAACGTGAATGAAGCCGAGAGTGAATAGAAGGTGTTGCCATTGATCGTAACATGGTCTTGACAGGAGCCTCTTTGTTCCCCTGAAGATTGTAACTGAGAGCGCTAATCGCTCTTTGACGAACAGTTTGTCTGATGTGTTAAAGACACGAATGATCCGTCTGACTTTAGTTACTAACTGCCGAGACATTTAGGGGCGTTTGTGTCGGATACGGGCGGACAAATAGCTGAGTGTTCAGCTGTCACCGGCCGCGAGGAACAAATGTGCTGTCATTCACATCGGCAGCTCGAGGCAAAATACTTTAAAGGAAGTAGCGCCTATACCTTCATTTTTAAATCTTTTTCTGCTTCTTTGCCTAAATGCAGTCAGGCTTGTGTCCTCTCACAGCTGCTGTTGGTGAATTTATATATTCTTAAAGCCACCGGTGAGGCCACATGTTAATGGTGCTCCCCAAAAAAATCCCAGATTTCTTCACATTACAGACTTTGGGAAGCCACATGTGAAGTTCAGGAAGGGTCACCACAACCCAGCTACATGGAAAATATTCTGTACAGCTAACAGAATAAACGCCTGGATTCCCGTTAGAGAAAAAAATTTAATGAGATGTCATCAATTTCTTTTTAATCTGTTTTATCACTTTAAACTCTTAATACTTTATCCATCAGTAATAATAATAAATAAATAAATAAAATATAAAAACTGAGGTCTAATACAGGGTACTACGGAGCCCCTAAGGGGACATGGAGCAAAAATTAAATAAAGTTTAGTTTCGCATGTGCACACGTGAAACTATTGCATGCGCACGTGATACCATCGTGTGCGCACGTGATATTTTTGCGTGCGCACTTGAAACTTTCGCTTTCATGTGCACACGCGATAGTTTCACGTGAGCACCGAAAGGTCTCAGGTTACGTATGTAACCCTTGTTCCCTGAGAAGGGAACGAGACGCTGCGTCTCCCTGGCCATACTTCCAGCGTGCCTGTACACCTGCTTCGGCATATGCCAGATAAAGTGGCCGTTCCTTTCTGCCGTATTTATGCTCTCTGGCTTCCGTCTATGATGTCACGCTCAAGCATTGGTCGAATTTGATATACATACTCAGACGCCGTCACGCTGTAGGGCGTTCCCCATGGCGTCAGCTCTGACTCAGTGTTGAAGTTCCCTGGAAAGGGAACTAAACTTTTTTTTTAAATTCTGCACGTGAAAATTTTGCATGAGCACATGAAACTAAACTTTAGATTTTTTTACTCCAGTGTCACCTTAGGGGCTCGGTAGTGATCTCAATCATTTGTGATCAGATTTTAAGTTGACACTTAAAAATATGCAATTTGTTAATCTGTTCCCAATATATCACCCCATTATTTTCTGTAATCATTCACCATTAACATCAGATTAATGCATGTAGACTAGCGATGCGCGGGTCGTTTCTAAACCCACGGGCCCTGCGGTTAACGCACAGGTCGGGTTGGGGCTGGTAAAGAAATTTTCACTTAATTTCCGGGGCGGGTCATTAAAAACAAAATATGCGATTAATCACATACAAAATAAAAGTCTTTTCACGGCCCTAAAAAAACATCTATGTTGCGTGCAATTAAATATAGCCTTTTAAAACAATTGGTCGTATATATTTTCATATTTTATTATGTTCTTTAATAAGGTTACAATACTTAGCCCTATGTAACAACCTTTGGCCTAACGTCACGAAAGCGTCAAGCCAGCCACAATAACAAAACAAACAAACAGAGAAATTGAAGTGAAGATGAGGTGCAGAGAAATTATAGACGGTTTCAGCAGTAACAACATAAACACGCAGCTTTCGTGGTCATCACGTAACTTCCGGTAAACTCTGCGAAGAATAAATAACAAAAAAGTCCTTTTAAAGTAGTTATAATTTATATATTTTTGATGAGGTATTTGTTTAAGAGTTCAGTTTCAGCAACTAGTCAGACCACTAAACAAACAGAAACCGGAAGTAAAGTTCGTACCAGACGCTTATCACGTACCGCACGTGCGTCCGATGAAACGGTCTATATGGTCGGAAATGTACATCATTAAAAAAGGAAGAAGGTCAAGCTGCTATATCTAATGTAGAAATATTTATAGTTCTTCTACACAGATGACTACAAACGCTTCTTTGTAAATGTTGAAAATGTTTATTATTATCTTATTATTAATATGACCATGCTGGTTTCTATGGTTCATAAGCGTATGTTGTTGCCGGTGTACAGGGCGATATAATCTAATGGCTCTTCCAAGCACTTTTAGGCTGAAATAAAGCCTGTTCTCATTTACATTACAATGCCTAGTATGTAGATTTAATGATTGCAGGTGCGAGCGTGTTGTAAAAATAAGTACAGGGGTGCGGGCCAAATAATTTCATAAAAGCGGGACTCGCGGGTTGGAAGAAACCCGGATCCGCACATCACTAGTGTAGACTATAGATCACACTTTATCTGCCACATTTGTTACTTTTAAGTATGAACTAACATGATTGTGAAAGACGTTTCAGAAGAAGGTTGTATTGTCGAAAATACGCGCAGTCATCTTTATGCCACTCTGCTCGGCACATAATCGGTTAAAACCGCAACAGAAAATGCCAATAAAGTGGTCGATCCCAGCTCACGGTCAAAGCTGCTTCGCCAAACCACATAAACCCTCCTAGACTTTGATAATGGACCATTCGGAGAGCCACCGAGCCTGATGGGATCTGTCCCAAAGTGAAACTCTGACGTACTTTGGCGATGTGGTTAACAACTTGGAGATGCAAACGCGTTGTGTAGGAGCTTTCCATTTGTCGGTTGCTAATTTATTTATCTGTGGATTTGTCGCCTTGTGAATAGACGTTCCCATTCTCTAGAATGTTCTTCTGGCTAATTTGGTAGGCCTTCATCCGCATAATAGTTTAAGTGAAGGATGAAAGTGAATGAACAGACCTACTGAAGGATGGAGATGCTGTTAAAAATGACTTTTGGAGTTATTAATTGATTTTGTGGGTGACTAATGACTTTTTATTGAGCACTCCATGTGGGTGGAAGGGATAAACTGACCGCACCAAACTCATGTGGCCTAGATATGAGTACAGCTTAGTGCTGAAAACATTTCTTTGAAGGACCTTATAGAAATTGTATGCAAGACTTTATGTAATGCCATCTTTTGCAAAGTGTTTCTTAAGAGAATAAAGCGATAATAAACAAACAAAAGTACACATGCAACATGGCAACCAGCTTCATTAAAAATATGCTGGGCAATGCTTACACCTGCTTTACTGCTCACTAACCAGTGGAAATAATGCTGTCTAGCATGACAAAGAATAGTTTTTAAGAACATGCAAAACTTTTAAAGTCATATCTTAAGATATAAAACATGTTAATGTCTCAAACTGATTGAAGAAACGTTCATAAGAACGTTTTGAAAGGTTAACGTGTCAAAAGACAGAAGCACCTTTATAGCGTTTTCACTTTAGATATAAAATCATTCAGCTGTTTAAAGTGAAGAAATGTGTTTGCTGTCAAAGATAAGAAAACATCTGTCAGGAGTCTGTGTGTGTTTTTGAGATCTGATCTCTGTGAGTCATTGTCTAAAGTACCCATCTGCCCCAGCTGACCACAGGTCATTCAGACTGAACCGCCAGCTTTGGCCCGGCCACGAGTCTTCCTCAAACAAAGCATCTGCGGTCCGTAATGCATAATCATAGGTCAGCCACAGAGACGAGATGGTTTTGAATGCTCCTGTCAGCGACTAAACAACATCTCACGTCTGCAGTGAAGAGTAGACAGACAGGGAAATACCTTCAGTTAATGAATGGAGAACCTGAATCAGTGGGGTTTTTAATTAGAGACTGTATGATAAACTAAACAATAGTGGCTTTCACAAAGTGTCAAGCTGTCTCTGCATGATTCATTTTAATGCGCTATGAGTGAGCATATTCAAAAGTGACGTGTTTGAGCCTATAGACAATGCATTGTCTTATAGAGACTACATTGTGTTTTATGTACAAAATACACACACAGACACTAAAGACCTTCAGAATATAAATGGAGAACACGTGTTATGTTGAACAGGCTTTCCCAAACTGGCGTTCGCGTAATCAATTGAAGAGTTTTGTTGCAAAACGAGATAACTCCGTTTTTAACATTTTTGTCGAAACGTTTATTATTATGTTATCATGTTATTATTTTGTTTTATGGTGCTACCTAGCTGTATTTTTTAAGTTATGAAGGTTTAAGGGTTTTCTCGTTTTGCAATGAAACTCTTCAATTACAACTAAATCAACCGTGAATAGTCAAATAATGTTTTGCTAATTTTTCCGTGGCATTCTCACGGATTGGTTATTCAACTGTTTTGTCCTGTTTTCCTACCGTTGTCGCTTCGGTTTAGGGTTAGATTTACATAAAATGACATCCTTACCCAAACCAAACTCCAACGCCAGGCGACAATTATTTAAAGTTTAGAAAATATAAAAAAATAAAGCAGAAAAAATAGTATAAACCAATACTTAAAGTGACATACTGATGCAAACACCAAATCTAACCCTAAACCGAAGTGACAATGGTTTGAAAATAGTAAAAAGCAGTTGTGTAACCAATCCGTGAGAATGCCATGGAAAAATTAGCAAAAAATTCTGTGACTATCCCACAGAACTTTGTGAGATCATGTTGATTAAATCATAAAATTAAAATAAATAATAAAAAAGTCGGTAACACTTTACACTATTGGTTATTCAACTGTTTTGTCCTGTTTTCCTACCATTGTTGCTTTGGTTTAGGGTTAGATTTAACTACATTAGTTAACATGAACTAATAATGAACTGCACTTATACAGCATTTATTAATCTTTGTTAATGTTAATTTGAACAATTACTAATACTTTATTAAAATCATGTTAATGTTAGTTAATGCACTGTGAACTAACATGAACAAACAATTAAAAACTTTATTTCTATTAACTAACATTAAAAAAGATTAATAAATACTGTAACAAATGTATTGATCATGGTTTGTTCATGTTAGTTAATAATACATTAACTAATGTTAACTAATGAACCTTTATATAAACCACTAACTAACAAAAATATATATTTTATTTGTTTAATCTGAATGTCATGTGACCAATACACAACACAACAATATATCAGAAACGGATTCTTACAGATTTGTTTTATGTACCAATAAAAGAAAATTACCGGATGAAGGTCCAATAACAGGTAATAATAACAATAACTATATAAAATACTATTAACAAAACTTTAAAAACCAATAAATGTTTTTGAAGTTAATGTGCTATTAAACGATTACATTTTTAACTTTAAATTTCAGGGGGTACCTTATATAAACAATTTAGGTCAAGGGGGTTTAAAAAAGTTTTATATACGATATAGAAACATCCTTGTGAATACCAGTTATTATTTATTTGGTTTTAAACTTTTAAAGATAAATCGTACTAAAACGTATACTTGAGTGTACGAATTCATACAAATTGTCCATTTCGTAAAATGTGTTGGATTTACTCAACAGTATTGCTCAGATCAGTTGTTTTTAAGAAGATATTGTGATCTCATTTCTGATCTACTGGAACATTACAGTTTGTCTTATTTCTAAATAGAGTGACATTTTTGTAAACTAAATAATTTGACAGTGAGATTCACAACCCAAAGCTGCTTTAAATTTCATCTCCAGCTGCTAAAAAAGATGATGGGCAGCTGCCAGCATCTTCCTTCTCGTTTTTTGTTATCATCCAACTTCTGCTTCTCATTTCCTCGCTCATCTCCGGCTCCCGACAGCTCCACATCCTCCTGTCCTCATGCCCGAGGCCGCGGCTCGATGCTGCTGTAACCGAACGGACCAAACCTTCTTTCATTGACTTCGGTTTATTCAGTTTTCTTCAGTGCTTAATTAAACTTTGTCTTGTAAATGTCATTGTATTTGATTTTCATTGAGCATAAAGCGGTTGGAATGGGATAAACGTCTCAGATTGGATTCGAGATTAATCGCTCTGTGTTTGAAAATCATTGCATGCTGCGTTTGTCGGATTTTGAAACATTAAGTCAGTGCGTGCATGCCAAATCTATTTTTTGAAGTAGTTTTACAGGAAACCTTCAAATGATAAACGTCAATATTTCTGTGGCTGCGGGTGTATTACTGGAACGCTTTACTGATTAATTAAAAAAACTGTAAATTTAAAGGTAAATTAAATTTTTTGTTCTTGCACTGTAAATAAATAATAAAATAAAATAATCAACATTAACCAAAAACGATTCCTTGTGGTCAAAAGTCATCATTCCTCGTGGCTTCCCGCACTGATACTCGTCTCTTTAAGTGTATAAGGTACAAATTACTGTTTCTCTAATTATGACTTAAAGCCCTGAAATGAAATCAAAAGGTTGAGTCTCTTAAACATGACCTAATTCATGTTTAAAGGGATCCATGTTTAAAAGTTCACCCAATAATGAAAATACTGTCATCACTCACTTTCAGGTTGTTACAAACCTGCATCAATTTCTTCGTTCTGATGAACACAAATAAAGATATTTTGAGAAATGTTTGTAACCAAATCATTCGTTGATCCCATTTACGTACATAGTATTTTTACTACTATGGGAGATAATGGGCTCCATGAATGTATAATAAAAACTTTAAAACAGTAAAGTTGTGTTTTAATAACCACAGTCAAAATTATTTTCATGCAAAATACTTATTTTGTTTAAAATGTATTTTAGATTTAACCTGTGGCTAACTGTTGACACGTGTGTGTGTGTGTGTGTGTGTGTGTGTGTGTGTGTGTGTGTGTGTGTTTTAGCTTTGGCTCTGCTGTGCTCACTCATCCATTCAAACTGCACTAAATGATGCCTGCGGCAAATCTCTAGATGTCTTTTAGACCCTCAAACACAAAGACACACATAAACTTTATACACACACTCATACACGCAGACACACATGTACACACACACACTCACACGCAAACACATGCACACATAGACACAAACTCATTTAAAGACTCAAACATCGACATGCACTCTCACACAGACAAAAACACAGACACGCAATCATATCAAGAAACACACACAGACACATACAGACACACACTTGTAAACACATGCACACATACACACAAACACAGGCACACACAGACACACACAGAAGAAAACACAGACTCACACTTTCTTTCAAAGACACGAACACACACTATCACACAGACACAAACAGAGACTCACACTTTCAATCAAAGACACAAACACAGACACACTTTCAGTCAAAGACACAAACACAGACACACACTCTCACACAGACACACACTCATAGACACAAACTCATTCAAAGACTCAAACACCGACATCCTTACTGAAAAATCCAGCTAAGACCAGCATAAGCAGTAGCGAGGTGGCAGTAGCGGGTTTAAGCTGGCCCTCCCAGCCTGGCAAAGCTGGTCAAGCTGGTGGTTCAGCTGGTCTTCCAGCCTGACCAGCTAAAAAGCTAAACCATTTTAAAAAGTGACCAAAACACTTCTAGACCAGCTTGCTACACCAGCAATACCGGCTAAATCCAAGCTGGAAGACCAACTAAAACCAGCTTATCAGCTTATGCTGGTCTTAGCTGGATTTTTCAGTAGGAATGCACTCTCACACAGACACAAACACAGTCACACTTTCAGTCAAAAACACAGACACACACTCACACAGACACAAACACACACTCACGGACACATGCACGCATAGACACAAACTCATTCAAAGACTCAAACATCGACATGCACTCTCACACAGACACAAACAAAGACACACAAAGACACACATGAAGACCTCTCCTCTAGATCAGGAGCACACACCTCAGACTTACAACAGAAACTAAAGACCTCTGATCATTATAATGTTAACATCCGACAGCAGGACTTTACACAAGTTCAATTCCTTTCACAACAATCTCGTGTAAAACTTTCTCTGTTTGCTGATAGAAATCTGCTTAATGTCTTTCTTTCTCGACAATATAGACCTGAAGATTC
This sequence comes from Misgurnus anguillicaudatus, assembly GCF_027580225.2. Lineage (NCBI taxonomy): Eukaryota > Metazoa > Chordata > Actinopteri > Cypriniformes > Cobitidae > Misgurnus > Misgurnus anguillicaudatus. Next base: position 47,736,449 of record NC_073339.2, read on the forward strand.
ATCATTTGATCTCCTCCGATTTCTTCTCAGTGTGGTGACATCAGCCCTCATCCCATGTGCCAGAAAAATCAATCGGTACTTTCAGAGGAAGAGCTCGGTACACCGTAAGCGCTTGCTGAATTATTTACATGAACTCACGACCCTCCCACCTGATCTGAGGTCCACTCGCTCTTTACCCTGACGTCTGGACCCGTGCTTACATTTACTGCTACAGTACAGAGATCAGCACAAATCAAACCTTGTGATCAGGACCCTGACATGATGTGCTTGATGTGTAAATGTCCACAATAGAAACATTGCATGTAATAACGCCATGTATATGCTGATTTCAGACAGTTAATGATAAGCGTGGCATCTTTCTTAACAGTTTAATTTTATTTCGTATTTCATTTAATATCAGCGTGTGTAAAGCATTAGATTGTGCAGCGGCCTGCGCTCTCATTACAGTATATGGGACCTTTGGGAGCTGTGATGGAGGTAGATTGAAACTCACAGCGGGATCGTTTCATGTGATGTTGTTTCCTCTGTGTGGGGGCCGGTCGTCCCCTATGAAGAGCCCTGCTGTGATGTTAAATAGTGTTTTTACTCATGAAACTACACTACGATATTGTTTCATTTCACTTTGCTGCCTGTAGTTTGTTGTAGACATGAAGAGTCAGACAGGTGTTTATTGACAGACAGACAGATAGACAGATGTGATCCGGTCCGGAGGATCATGGGAAGATGATCGTCTCGGTCTCTGATGACGTCAGAACGGGTGTATGATCAAACTGGAACATTCTGATCAGCAGTAATGTCAATACAGCTGCATTATGTGTGTGTGTGGGTGCGTGTGTGTGGCCCTGGGTCTGAAGACATCTGTGGCTTAAGTGTTCAGATCCTCACACACAGATACAGTATAGCCTCGTATGTAAAACACTCCTTGAGAAATAAGACAATAAAGATGAAAGCATGCTTATGAGGTAGCAACCGGCTCAATGCAATGACCATGACTACAAATACATGGTGTAATAATAGAAGTATCTGATTTGTTTTTGGTTGATTTGTTTGTCACACACAGTAGTTTCGGTTCAGTATGGACAGACATATCTCTCTTGGTTAGGATAAAACAACTTATCTTGTAACACAGTGTGCTGAGAGATTAGAGCTCTAATCACCTGTTACTGCATGGAGACACATTTTGGATAAGCCAAAGTGTTGAGTGCTTGACTGTGATCCCTAACAATGCAGTCTGTAGACAGCTGACTAAGTTTTGAAATAAAGCGTGTATATGAGAGAGAGAGAGAGAGAGAGAGAGAGAGAGAGAGAGAGAGAGAGAGAGAGGATAGTAGAGTGCTTTGTGCTGTCACTTGGCTATGCTGCTAAACGATATGTCAGAAAATCAATTAATTACTTTTAAGCAGCAGTTAACAGCATTCACACAATACAGTCAGATGAATTATTAAAGAAGAGGGAAGCTGAGTTACCCTCCCATCCTTTAACTAACCTCCTCATACAGTACAGTACAAAAGAGACAGGAGGAGTGATGTAGTGAGATATACAGGAGGAGTAATCAGGAGATAAGCAGGAAGACAGACAGGAGGAATGATCAATTGAGACAGACAGGAATGATGTAGTGAGACATACAGGAGGAGTAATGAGGAGAAAAACAGTGAGACAGACATGAGGAATGATGTAGTGAGACATACAGGAGGAGTGGTGAGGAGAAAAGCAATGAGACAGACAGAAGGAGTAATGAAGTGAGACAGACAGGATTGATGCAGTGAGACAGACAGGAGGAATGATGTAGTGAGACAGACAGGAATGATGTAGTGAGACATACAGGAGGAGTAATGAGGAGAAAAGCAGTGAAACAAACAGGAGGAGTGATGTAGTGAGACATACAGGAGGAGTGGTGAGGAGATAAGCAGGGAGACAGACAGGAGGAGGGATGCAGTGAGACAGACAGGAGGAGTGATAAAGTGAGACAGACAGGAGGGGTGATGTAGTGAGACAGACAGGAGGAATGATGCAGTGAGACAGACAGGAGGAATGATGTAGTGAGACATACAGAAGGAGTAATGAGGAGAAAAGCAGTGAGACAGACAGAAGGAGTAATGAAGTGAGACAGACAGGATTGATGCAGTGAGACAGACAGAAGTGATGCGGTAAGACAGACAGGAAGTGTGTTGGAGTGAGACAGAAGGAGTGATGCGGTGAGATGGACAGGAGGAGTGATAGAGTGAGATATACATGAGGAGTAATCAGGAGATAAGCAGTGAGACAGACAGGAGGAGTGATGTAGTGAGACAGACAGGAGAGATGCAGTGAGACAGACAGGAGGAATGATGTAGTGAGACATACAGGAGGAGTAATGAGGAGAAAAGCAGTGAGACAAACAGGAGGAGTGATGTAGTAAGACATACAGAAGGAGTGGTGAGGAGATAAGCAGGGAGACAGACAGGAGGAGGGATGCAGTGAGACAGACAGGAGGAGTGATGAAGTGAGACAGACAGGATTGATGCAGTGAGACAGACAGGAGTGATGCGGTAAGACAGACAGAAGGAGTGATGTAGTGAGACAGGCAGAAGTAGAGATGCTTTGAGGTGGACACTACAGAGAGATGCAGTAAGACAGACAGGAAGTGTGTTGGAGTGAGACAGAAGGAGTGATGCGGTGAGATGGACAGGAGGAGTGATAGAGTGAGAAAGACAGGAGTGATGAGGAGATAAGCAGTGAGACAGACAGGAGGTGTGATATAGTGAGATAAACAGGAGGAGTGATGAGGAGATAAGCAGGAAGCCAGGCAGGAGGAGTGATGTAGTGAGAAAGACATAAGGAGTGATGTAGTGAGATGGACAGGAGGTGTGATATAGTGAGGCCATCAGGAGGAGTGATGTGGTGAGACAGTCAGGAGTTGTGATATAGTGAGACAGACAGGAGGAGTGATGAGGTGAGATGGACAGGAGTGATGAGGAGATAAGCAGGCAGCCAGACAGGATGTATGATATAGTGAGACAGACAGGAGAAGTGATGGAGTGAGATAGACAGGAGTAGTAATAAAATGAGACAGACAGGAGGAGTGATAGAGTGAGAGAGACAGGAGGAGTTATGTAGTGAGATGGACAGGAGGGATGAGGAGATAAGCAGAGAGACAAACAGGAGGTGTGATAGAGTGAGACAGACAGGAGGAGTGATGCAGTGAGACAGACAGGTGTGATGCAGTGAGATAGACAGGTGTGATATGGTGAGACAGACATGATGAGTGATGCTTTGAGATGAACACTACAGAAAGATGCAGTAAAACAGACAGGAAGTGTGATGGAGTGAGACGGGAGGAGTGATACAGTGAGATGGACAGGAGGAGTAATAGAGTGAGACTGACAGGAGAAGTGATGGGGTGAGATGGACAGGAGTGATGAGGAGATAAGCAGAGAGACAAACAGGAGGTGTGATAGAGTGAGACAGACAGGAGGAGTGATGCAGTAAGATAGACAGGTGTGATATGGGGAGACAGACAGGATGAGTGATGCTTTGAGATGGACACTACAGAAAGATGCAGTAAGACAGACAGGAAGTAATAGTAAAGGAGGAGTAATAGAGTGAGACGGACAGGAGAAGTGATGCGGTGAGAGGGACAGGAGTGATGAGGAGATAAGCAGTGAGACAGACAGGAGGTGGGATATAGTGAGATAGACAGGAGGAGTGATGCAGTGAGATGGACAGGAGGTATGATAGAGTGAGACCATCAGGAGGAGTGATGTGGTGAGACAGACAGGAGGAGTGATGAGGTGAGATGGACAGGAGCTATGAGGAGATAAGCAGGGAGCAAGACAGGAGGTCTGATATAGTGAGACAGACAGGAGTAGTGATAGAGTAAGACAGACAGGAGGTGTGATATAGTGAGACAGACAGGAGTAGTAATAGAGTAAGACAGACAGGAGGAGTAATATAGTGAGACAGATAGGAGGAGTGATAGAGTGAGAGAGACAGGAGGAGTTATGCGCTGAGACGGACAGGAGTAATGAGGAGATAAGCAGAGAGACAAACAGGAGGTGTGATAGAGTGAGATAGACAGGAGGAGTGATGCAGTAAGATAGACAGGTGTGATATGGTGAGACAGACAGGAGTAGTGATAGAGTGGGACAGACAGGAGGAGTAATATAGTGAGACAGATAGGAGGAGTGATAGAGTGAGAGAGACAGGAGTAGTGATAGAGTAAGACAGACAGGAGGAGTAATATAGTGAGACAGATAGGAGGAGTGATAGAGTGAGAGAGACAGGAGGAGTTATGCGCTGAGACGGACAGGAGTAATGAGGAGATAAGCAGAGAGACAAACAGGAGGTTTGATAGAGTGAGATAGACAGGAGGAGTGATGAGGTGAGATGGACAGGAGCTATGAGGAGATAAGCAGGGAGCAAGACAGGAGGTGTGATATAGTGAGACAGACAGGAGTAGTAATAGAGTGGGACAGACAGGAAGAGTAATATAGTGAGACAGACAGGAGGAGTGATAGAGTGAGAGAGACAGGAGGAGTTATGCGATGAGATGGACAGGAGTAATGAGGAGATAAGCAGAGAGACAAACAGGAGGTGTGATAGAGTGAGACAGACATGAGGAGTGATGCAGTAAGATAGACAGGTGTGATATAGTGAGGCAGACAGGATGAGTGATGCTTTGAGATGGACACTACAGAGAGATGCAGTAAGACAGACAGGTGTGATGCAGTAAGACAGACAGGTGTGATGCAGTGAGATAGACAGGTGTGATGCAGTGAGACAGACATGAGGAGTGATGGTTTGAGATGGACACTACAGAGAGATGCAGTGAGACAGACAGGTGTGATGCAGTAAGACAGGCAGGTGTGATGCAGTGAGATAGACAGGTGTGATGCAGTGAGACAGACATGAGGAGTGATGGTTTGAGATGGACACTACAGAGAGATGCAGTGAGACAGACAGGAGGAGAGAAACTGCATTACTGTGAGTGTGCAGATGTTTCTATTTGTTCTAAGTAGGTTTTAGCTTGTTGCTATGGAGTTGCTAGGGTGTAGTTAGGTGTTTGATAAGGTGCCCTGGTTTTCTTTTATTCCAGGAAAACACTTTTTTAATTTTCTCTATTCAGAACGTTACAAGTCTTGTTAATGTTTCAGTTGTTCCTCTGCTACAGCAATGAGATTAAATTGATAGCAACTCTCTCATGTGTCTCCTGCTAGCTTTCAGAAGATATCTCATCAGTGTCTCCACATATGAACATTGTTTTTAATAGAGATGCAAGATATATCAAATTTATTAAAACATTGCATATGTGTACATATCGCAAAGGTTTACAAAAACTGAATGATTTTAGTACTTTAAAAAGTTATAAATAATTAAAGTTTTAGGTTGATGCAGGTAGCACAGACACTGCTAAGAGGAAGAAGGGTGATTTCTTTTCCCAGAAAGGATGTAAATCATGATGTTGATTTTTTTAACATATTTTTATATAATTTAAATTTTAAAGCCTAAAAAATATTGTATCGCATCTATCACATTTTTTTTTTCTTCAATATTATTGAACCCTAGGTCCTAAGATTCTTCTATGATCAGAAGATCCTAACTGTGCTAGTTGCATTTATTTCTGCCCTGTTTACTGTCAACTTAGTTTCGATTTCTTACAAATTTCCGACAAAAAGAATTCTGTTGACACATGGAATATTTAAAATGTCCTAAAACATGTTTATAAAATAAGGTTTGAAGTTAAATAAATGTATTGCATGATATTCACTTTTTAAGTGACTCTCATGATGGCTTTAGTCCAACTGAACGACTGCTAGTTTTGACCACATTGATTGTTGGGCTGTAGGAAGTGATTATTGATCCTGTGTGTCCAGCAGTGTTGGCCCCGGGGTGGCGTCTCTCTGAGGGCCCACAGGGGACAGACCGCCTCAGGACACTGAGCTGGACCACATCGAAATCTGTGCTGTCTTCCGTAAGTGTGTCTGAGGTGTTTGCCAGAGTTTCAAAAGACAGACAGCACTATATGTGATCCATCTTTGTGGTGGTATGAGCGATGAAAGGATCTGCCGTCCAAACCTCGGTTACAACCGTCATGACTTACTGTGGCTTACCAAACCTTTACTGCAAGCCAGACGACCAAAATCCTCAAGACCCTTTGAAACCCGAGCTGTGAGTTGAATTGGGTTTATTCCAGTTCACCGAGACCAAAATATCATTTCTATATTAGTATCATTCAGCAAACGCTGTGGACACTGACACACATTCAGATATCTGTCAAGTGCATGAATTTGCATGTCTGTCAGGTCTTAAAATACGTCTCATGAAAATGTTTTACATAGCTGAGGAACCATTCAGTACTAGAGCCGGATAAACCACTTTCTTTCAATATGATATGTGATCTATAGATCTGTCTTGTTCCAAAGGGAATAATGTTGGAAAAATCCAGACATACTTAGAGATGCTTAGAACCAAAACATCAATCTTTAGAACCTAAAGCATAACATTTTACAAAAACAAGGACTTTTAATCCCCAAATTGATTTTGGATTTGATGCGTGGCTGTTTATTGAAGTACAGCAAAGATCCTTAGAAGCACAACACAAACCTTTTTCATCTCCACAAGCACTTCACCTCAGAATCTCTTCATCCCTGTCCTCCATTTTTGCTATAAAAAAAAACAACAAGATGGAGACAGAGGAGAAATCATTGGCTAAATGAAATTAGCAGGTTCGAAGCGCCCCGGGGCAGAGAGATGGGCCTGTCTCCTGAGGCCATGGTTACTGATGGGATATATTAGTCATGACTGCATGTCAGCTTTCCCTCCATCACCTCTTCATAATCGGTGTTTTTTGTAATATGGAGCGTGCTGGTGCAAGAACGGTATAAAAGCAGAGAAAAAAGAGCGAGTTCTTGTTTCCCAATTGCTAAACTTGGATCGGATTCATCCCGTCATGAACTCAGCGCCATTCAAAGCGTCCGGACCGCTCTCGTGGGCCATGTACTTCATGAGGAAGGGCCGAAATGGCAGCGGACTTTTTGGTAAAGCCCAAACTTTCACTTGTAAATGTTTTTTATCTTTCAGTTTGGATTTCATCACATCACACATTGTTATTTCTCTGATAGCTTTTCTGGTCTTTCCTTCTTTTGTTTGCTATATTTCCCTCACTTTAAAATGAGGAACTGCTCAAATGGGGAACAACAACTTCATTTTATGTGTGTGTGTGTGTGTGTGTGTGTGTGTTCATGCCTTTCAGCTGAATTTTTTGTCATTAAATAATTTTAAATAAATCAATTGTTAAATAAATAGCACAATACAATAGGAAGTCTGATATTAGTGGAACTTTTATAAAGTTTTAAGTGCTTTCTGATGGTATCTTCGGGATAGTTTGTAGGTAATATTTTGTTAATTTCTCTAAAAAATCCTCACTGCTGATTTTGTTGGTATCATGAAGCATAAAGACCTAAAAAAATTTGCAGAGCTGTTTAACGTAAATGAGTTTTTTCTTTAACCAGCAATCATTTCAGACCGAATGACGAATGAATGAATTTAAGAGCTCATTTAAACTGTGAGATGTAAGATTTCTGTATTTTGCTGGCTGGGAAATACCAAGATACCAGTTTTATTTGAATAACAAAATTACTGTATTTACTATGATATGTTTTTGAACACTATGGTCATTATGATATTTTATGAGGCTTTAATGAATATAAATTAAATTATATAAAAATAAAATCATACATTTTTATGTCAGATAGCATTTTAATGCTTTTTAAATGAAACATTAGTATATGACCCTCAATAGCTCGACTGAACACGATCAGATATTTGTAACCTTGCAATGCTTGTCAATATATTTTATGGCCGACTACAAGCACTATTGATCGTTCAACTTTCAGAGATCAGATTACTCCAATTCAGTAAAACACAAGACCGAGATCCTGCACATCCAGACCCATGGAGCCTTTGTGCTAGAAAATCATTCATGATTGGCGTGGATGTTATATTTTCCCTGAAATTGATTGTCGGTTTCAGATTCGGCCACTGTTAACCGTCTTATTTGCTGTGTGTGGTTACATTGAACTAAAATTAGTAACCTGAACTACATCACCCTACCTTTCATAGACAGCAAATATAATATACATGTGTTTGTGTGTGGTCGGTTAAGTAAGAGACTTGAGATCAGCTCGTGTTTTTGTGTATGTCGGCTGACTTTTTTGTGACATCAGCATTTGCATTTGTTTTCTTTCATCCTCAGCAGAGACAACAGAAATGCCGCATGAATAACACAGATCTGAAGAAAGAGTGTTTTACATTTTAACAAATGAATCATTTCATGTAATCTGATAGGACAAAGTCGTTCAGTTCTTGGTGTTTTTGTTACAGATTTCACTGACTAATATGTTTTTAGTTTATTTTGAGAAACTGCAGTGGCATAGAGATAGAAGTGTGTATTTTGCACACCTCAGCCAAATGATGCATCTCACAGAAGTGAATCATTTGAGCTTTTTTTCGTTTGACCTGTTTTGAACGAAAGATACATTTTATATGTAAGATTTTAATTAAATTCACATAATTGTTCAAAGCTTCAACTTTTCACACGAAATAAATGCAGTATATTAACAAGAATATTCAGTGATGCGTTGGATATTTGTAAAAATTGGATATTTTTTTCTGTTGTGTTTACTATGTGATAAAAAACATTTGCTTTGTCTGACACATTCACTTCATGCACATGAAGAGCAAACACATCATCCATATGATTCATATAAATCATCTGCTGCCCCCTACAGAACACAGAGCATTAGATGTGTGCTCTATATCAGACCCTCTCTCTCTCTCTCTCTCTCTCTCTCTGTTACTCGCTGCACCCTTTTAGTTTTTGCTTTATTCCCTACATTTATTTTAACAGTTCATTCTCTGTAATATTTAGACTTTTATAGTTCATCTTAAACATTTTATTTTGTTAAAACAGTTTGGCCTACGCCTTTGTTTATTGTGAGAACATCATGTTTTAGTGACATTAGTCTTCCCATGAATGTGCTGAGGTTTTAAGGATATTACAAAGCCTACTAGTACAGCAGTAACATTATCTTGCTTTTAAACAAAAACACTCCTGTTACCTAAAAAAATCTCCTTTTACAATAAAAATATATATATTTTATACAGTTCAGTACAATTACATTTTAGGCAAATAATAGCACTATATATTATTCTAATCGTCATCTTACTGTGCATTTGTTTTCTATTATTATTTGTGTTTTTTTAGCAGATTCTTTACATTTTTTATTTTCGTATAATATAGCTGTCAAATAATATAAAATATATTAATATTATATGTGTATTATATTTGTAATTTAATAAATGACTAAAATAATATAAATAACTTATTTTAACTAATAACATAAAAGAGAAATGTAATTATAATTCTTTCGTGTCTTCACCCTGTCGGCTGGTCTTTAATGTCACGTGACGAGTAACTTCAAACCAAACAATTCAAAGTAAATTAACCTTTTGACGAGAGCGCGCGTCAAAGCACGCGCGAGGAATTCCATTGACGGCTCGGCTGCTTTTTTTCTCCCGCTACGGACGGCGCTTTGATTGGTCGAGCCCACCGAGGGCCGTCATCTCTGGCCAATGAGAGCGCTCTAGGGGCAAGGCGTATGCAAATGGCCCTCCGGTCTGGCATTCCTGCGCTGCGCGTCGCCAGTAAAAGCCGCGTCGCGCCGGGAGATTCATCCAATGCGTCATTATTCCTAACGCGAGGAGTGTGAGCTGGATTCAGGAAGAATACTTTCTCCCAAAATCTTACTTTTATAGATCAAGTATTAGTTTAAAGTGAACCGAAAACGCGTGCGCCAGGGATAACGCCTACAAGGTGCGCAACTTCACGCGCACTTTCTGACGGATACGCGAGTGCCAAAACATCATCTCTGATGATTTCTGCGAAAAGAGGAAGAGAATCGACACAACGCGTTGACAAAGTTTACTTTTAAGACTAATTTCCTATTTACCCGAGAGGATTGTTACGCGTCTCTCTTTGCGCGTCTCAGCTGCGCGTCTGGATCTTCATTTCATCAGAGAAGCGCAAAAGATACCAAATGGTTTTTCTTTGGGACGCCAAATACGGTAAGATTGATTTCTCAGGTTTATCAGGATCCTTGCTTTAACTCGTCGTTTTAAATATATCAGAATATTCGAATATTTAATTACAAACACAATTGGATAGCTAAACCTACTGTTGATGTTAATGTAATAATCATAAAAGCTAACAGGATTTATCTGAATTTTTAGGCTATAAGTCGGTCTTTATTTCATTGTTAAATATATAGTGATGAAATAACATTGCAAACTGTATTTGTATTGTTGGAGTGAGAAATGTAAGTAGTAAAATAATATATCAATAGTACAAAGTTATTAAACAAGTAGTATTGAATTAGCTATGCAGACTAAAAATACATATTAACAATAAACATTTTCAGAAAAAGAAATAAATTGTAAATGCAACATTCATGAAATGTAGTGCATTATTAAAATTGGCACAAAATGACAAAGTAAACAGTAAAACTAATTGTAATAATAATTTTAATATTAAACAAATCTAGTAAGTAGATCAGTTGCTATATCATTTAAATAGGCAGAAACTTTGCTGTACTGTTTTTATTGTTTGCTAAAGTTTCCAAATCGTATGCTCATATCAAACATAGCACCCCGACTACACAATACATACAAATTTTTGCAAATAAGTGACCGGTATCGTCTGGGATTTGACAGCAGCTTTGGAAGCAATTATTTTGTAAATCATCCAGAAGACAAATACATTTAAACTTCTCAACAGAGCTTAATCCTCGCATGAAAATACACGTCATGTGCACGACTACACCTGCAATATTCTCATACAATTATACTGTGCGCTTATGAGATGCAACTTTTCCCAACTGTATGTGTATTTTAAGCGTTCAGTGTTTTGTACACTAACCTCTCTCTCTCTACCAACCACCATAAATATACTTAGTTACCAGCTGCAGTTTTGGACTCATCTGTCTCTGCGTTCACATTATGTGGCGCGTTTGGAGAGTGCGTCTGTGGCGCAGCGGTACGCCGCGTTTAACCGCATTGATTGTGGTTGAATGAATGACGCTTTAATGGTCTGAATGGTTTCAAACTGCTGCTGGCACGAGCACCAGCGCGCAGCTCAACCCACCAAAATTATTTTAAACCATTTAACCAGTTGACGTGACATTAAATTATATATAATATTTGTATAGGAGAAATATGCAGTAAATCATAAGGTTTCAGTTGTTTTAGGTAAAATACTTTTAATTAACAAAACAAAAAGTTAATTATATGCAGTTTAGTACATTTGTAATGGTTATTTTATTGTATAACAAAATACTGCATAATATTGATCCCTTCTCATTCAGTTGTTAAAGCCAAATCTAAAGTTTTATTTAAAATAAGATGAAGTTAAATAATTGTATTAAAATAAAATGTTAGATTCACATAAAGTATTTTGTTTAATTTGTGACATCTGGTGCCCATTTTAATAAGTTGAACATGAAACTGAATGCTATTTGTTTGGTTCCTGTTTCAGAACCTGCGCCTGGGCGACGCTTTACGCCTCCCTCGACCACCCTTAGCTCAGGGAAGATGAATGAGGGCTTACCCCTGGGGGCTCAGGAGAGCAGCGGCGCCGCCCTGGTGGGCAAACTACGCATGGCTGACCGGAATATGGTGGAGGTGCTTTCCGACCACCCGGGTGAACTGGTGCGTACGGACAGCCCAAACTTCCTGTGCTCGGTACTGCCCACACACTGGCGCTGTAACAAGACCCTGCCCATAGCCTTCAAGGTAAACCGCACCACAGACTGCTGATTCCTTTCTTATTGTTTCATACAACAACATCATCTCTCTATGTGATTAGACTGAGTTGCACTCACAAATGCAACAATTTTACTGACCATATTAAACTACAGCAGACAGACTTTTAAGTTATTTCTAGTTGCACAAAAATGATCATATTAGCCGTGAAAATACAAAAACATATATAGTCAATTTCTACAAAGCCTTGCCTCAAGCTTTTCCATCTCAACAGTCTTTTATAATTTGACATTAGTCTTTTAATTCTTGCCAACATCCTTAACTAATCTAATGATTTAAAGGGAAGCGTCTGTAATTGTTGTTAATCTCCTGTGGTCATGGGTGACCTCACATTCTTTCATCATCGTATTTGGCATTTGAAGGCAGAAATGTGACCCGTCTAGTCTTACAAAAACTTAAACGTAATGAATGACGCTGTGACGCACATGTTTTCCTCTAGACCATCTCTTCGCTGTTAATACTGTACTGACATTTACAGTTAATATGCAAATAACCTGCTTATTTTGTTTAGATGTGGAGATATTGCACGAGTTCACAGTAACACAGGGCAGTCGAGATGATTTGAATGCTGTTTGTTTTGTTTTCTGTATCACATCTGCCCATGTGTTTGCATGATAGTAGTCATTAAATGTCTTTAATAGACTTAAATAACTAGCGTTTACAATGGTGCTTTTATTTCACGGTAATTGCGAGATTTTGAATTGTAAAAAGCCTTCATGTGCTTCTACAACTCGTAATTACGTGATCTTTTGAGAGCTCTGACTTGTATCACCTGACCTCCGTAACGTCAGTAAAATCTTGTAATATTTAATTTAAATAATTTACAACGTGAATTAAGTGTAATGTCTTAACGCAAAATTAATGTGAACATAATCGAAAACCATATGGTGTGTGCATTATAAATAATAATATAATTCAAAGTACATATCTGAGTAAAACATCACAAGCTGTCGTCTCGTAAAATACAGTAAACATGTCTGAATGTAGAAATACTTTTCAATTATCATAAATCTTGTAATAAAATATATTAAAAAAATCTTGTAGTAATCTGTAATAAAATAAAAAGTTTTGTCAGTAAAAAGTTTAGTAAATTTGGTATTTTTAGTTATAAAAATAGTTTTAGTATATTATTAAGTTGTATCTAACGTATCTTCCTCATTCATTGAATGGCAGGTGGTGGCTCTCGGTGATATCCCAGATGGAACGTTAGTGACCGTGATGGCGGGGAACGATGAGAATTACTCTGCCGAGCTCCGCAACGCCACGGCCGCCATCAAAAACCAAGTCGCCCGATTCAACGACCTGCGATTCGTGGGCCGCAGTGGACGAGGTTAGTGGGAAAAGGAGAACCAGAGAAACATGACGAAACATGACACCAAAATAGTACATAAAGGACTTCTCAGATGGTATTGTGTCACCGTGCACAATGCTTTTAGCTGGATGTGCAGAACAGATGTTGGGTTGTGTATATCAACGATTGTAGAAATATGACACAGACACAGTATATCTAGTACATCATTGGGCCATATTGCTGCTAGATACAGACACACATTCAAATTTTTCCAAGCGAGGAGGACGTCCTCTGATGTTTCCAAATGCATATTTAGTAAACTATTACGGATACATTTGTCCCCAAATTATAGCTAAAAAGATGCATATTTGTGAGAAGGAAACACTATCGCTGAGCCATGACGAGACATTTTAACACCTGTGTGTGTCTGCGTGTTCCCATGTGTGTCTGATGTAGACCGTTACACACACTACCTGATGCGTCTGTTTCCTGTGACATGCGTCAGACAAAATCAGGTGCAGTCAAATACGACATGGCTTATCTATTTAAAGCATAACCCTTTATGTACACTAGTTAGACATCCACCTCCAATCGACCCTTTGTAACGCTGGTTAAACAACCATCTGACTGTTTAACCACTTTAGTGTGCTGTGGGTGGAGTTACAGTATAGTACAGTAATGCTCAACTGTCTCGCTTTATGTTCTCAAAGCTTTATTGAAATTTGGGTAGATGATATAGAAAGAGATCTAAAGTTCCCAAGTTTGTGTTTATAGCATTTGAATTCTGTATGCTTGCATTTGTTTGTGATGTTGCTGATTTGTAAGTTGGTTTGGATAAACATGAATGTAGATGTGCAGACATTGCTTTAAGAAGGGATCGGTGTCGTTTTGCATGCATTGCATTTGGTCTATTTTACATTTGTGAATTATATGCCAGTGAATTACTGTCACTTCTCATGGAGACACTAGAGGAACTGAAGCGAAGGGTCAAATGTGAGATATTTTTGTAGAGGTTTTCCTGTAGCTTAACTGGTAGAGCATTGCATTAGCAGCGCATATGCAAACGCAGTACATGCTGATAAAATGCATTATAGGTTTGAATAATACCTCTGTCAAATGTATATAAATGTAATCATTGCAAGACAAATCTGGTTCTAGTTTCATCCTGTAGTAAAAAGGTAGTGTAAAATAGCGCATTCATGACTCCAGCTTTCATGATGACAGAGGAGTTAGTCAACAACACTAGACTCATCTTCTGGGAAATGTGGTGTCCCGCAGGGCTGTATTGTGGGTCTTGATGCGATTTGTCTGATATAACCCTCAGCACTAATGTTGCTGTCTTACACCTGCATGCCCGGGCCTGATACACACAATCACAATGTTAACACTCTTTGTCCTTTTCTCTTTTGTCTGCGTCTTCATTTGAAAGCACATGTACGGCATAATAGAGAGAAAAACAGGATTTAGGCGTCAGACTCTGTGTTTGCTGCAGGTGTGTTTAGATCAGAGACATGCAAAGTCTGACAATGGAAGATTGTGTGTATGCTGTCTTGTACACATCTGTGGGAAATGCAAACTCACAAACACATGAACATACATTAACGTTTAGTTTAGAACAGCAAACAAAACAAACATATCTGTGCAATTTTGCTGCATGAAGGCCCTTGTCAGATATGCACATCTATACAGACGTATGTGAGAGAGAGAAAGCAGCTGTACTGTATAGTGATGGAAGTGATTATAGTTTGTGCCGGAAAAGAGTGCGGGCCGAGAGAAAGCTAGCGTGTTAACTAAGAGAGAAACATAAACTCTCTTTCTCTCTCTTTCACTACTCTGTTGAAGTGCTCAAGGTTTTTCATCAGTTAAGACCTGCAGATAAGAGAACAACAATGCATCCGTGTGGCTTTTCTTTCTTTTCATCTTCTTTGTTTACTCAATTGTGTCGAGTCGCTGTCCTTGGGCCGTTACACTGTTGTTGATTTGACTTTTTCAATTTACACACACTACAAAACACAGACGTTTACAAACAAATCATCTTAGAAAACTCACACATGTTATGTGGGGACGTCCCTATAAGGAACCACATGCACTCCCTGATTGTTTGGACATGTATGTGTCTTTTCAAGACATAACGTCTCTCATCCAATAACTCATGCACAGTGTAATGTTTGTGTGTGCTGTACTCATGTGTGATTGTGTGTTTGAGATGATTTCATAGAGACATCAGTATGGTGCACTCACTCAGGTTTGACCTCCGATCCCTCGAGTGTGTGTGTGGTCACCTGCTATTTGTCCGATTTTTGGGGACAGTTTGGAGATTTTCCCAGGTCTGGTTTTCTGGTGTGTGTGTGTGTAACTGTACCTTGCTTTAGACCCATTCATGTAACTTAAAACCATGGTTGGCACACCGGCTGCAAACGCCCTGAGCTGCATCTTATCATCATAGAGATGAGTGACAGGTGAATGCATGAGGAATTGTGTGCATAGATCCTTATTTTATGAATACAATTATTAGGAAGTAGGTCATTATTTATACTTTTTATTATTTGATGGTTGACATAATATTTAACATGAGATTGAGACCGTTTGACATGTAATGTAATTAGAGATACACCGACATATCTGCAAATCATCGGCTATAGCTTATAAACAGCCGATTGTCATGGCCGATATATCGTGTCAATCAAAAAAGAACAGGAAAATGCAATGAATTTGAGCTCTGTGTATAAAAAATCTAGTTTAATGTTCAATATTAGTCATTATATGAATGAATAACAGAATTTTTTTTATTTTAGAATCTAGTTAATGCAAGTTAATATAACCACCAAACTATCGGTATCGGTGAAAAAATTGCACCCAGTCTCACGGAGTTATGTTTAAATATTACGATGTGTGAAAATCGTGCAATACATATTTCAATTTGGCTTGCATATGATACGCCAGTCCTTCGCATTCCCTTAAACGGTGCATCTTTTTTTGTCGTTTTATTTATTGGTTTCTCAAATTTTTGCTATTTTTTTACAATTTTTGCTTGGGTTTAGGGTTATAACAACTTTTTGTTATATAAAAATGACATCCTAACCCAAACCCCAATTCTAACCCCAACTCCAAGTGACCATGGCTTAAATATAGACAAAATCATGGAGAAATCTGTATATCAAATAACCTCATTAAGCAAATCTGAAATCTAACCCTAAACCCAAGCGAAAATGGTTTAAAAAACAGAAAAATTTTGAGAAACAAATAAATAAAACCACAAAAAAAGATGCGCCATTTAAGTGACTGGGAAGTATCATATGCACGTCAAATTAGAATTTGGCGTATGTATTGCACATTTTTCGCACTTTGTGCTATTTATACGCAACTGGGTAGGAAAAATATGGTGCATCTCTAAATGTAATATATGAAGACTTCAGACAGAAATGCTTGTTAATCAGACTGCATGTTTATTGCTCATGGCCGTGACCGAGGTCTATTGAAACATTTATTTTTAAGTTGTGGATGTCTACACGTGTGTTTGTGGATGTTTATGAGGAGTGAATTCTGTCTGACTTTGTGCTGCGTCTCCTCCTGATATCTCACAGTATTATTTCAGTCTCTCTCTCTCTCTCTGTCTGAGGTCATCCGGCTCGTCCTGTGATTATTTGGGGACGGTCACATGGCTCGTGTCTCTGCTGCAATGTGCGTTTAAAGACACAACAAAGGCGACTTTAAATCCTCGTGTGTGCCTTTTACCAAAGTACAGGCAGTAATGTTGGGTAGACTTGACAGCTGTCCATCAAAAGATCTGCTGTAATGTCCTCATCCATAAATACACGCAACCTCAGTCTCATCTCATCTTTCTAATCGGGTTTAATAGCCTCAAGCTTCCTAAATGCGGACATGGCAAATACATCTGCTAAATCTGTTCAGCACATCTACTGTAATGTCTCACCTGTGTTTTCTCTTTCACAGGGAAGAGTTTTACTCTCACCATCACCGTGTTCACCAACCCTCCGCAGGTGGCCACCTATCAGAGAGCCATCAAGATCACAGTGGACGGACCGCGAGAGCCACGCCGTAAGTTCACATCACTCATCAGTTCACCCCTCATGAAAATTAATCATGGTTTTACTACAGTTAAAACAAAAAGCAATGGTTACTGTAGTAAATATAAACATGGTAAAATAAACTGTAGCAAAATAAAAAAAATTTACACCATGGTAACCCTCTAAAAAATAATGGGTCGTTTTACCCCAACTGCGGGGTTATGGTAAAACACCCCACCTGTTGGGTTAAAACGACATATTATTTGGGTCATTTTAACCCAGAAATATGTCCTATAGTTACCCATCCATGGGTTAAAAACAACCCAACGTTTTTTAGAGTGTAGTGTAGTAAAAACTTTTTTTCTTTTGAATGATTTTATATGTGTATATGCATAACTGTATGTATGTACTTATAAGTTTTTATGTTTTCATGTGCAAAATGATGCAAATAGAATTTTTTTGTTGACCAAAAAATCTAATAAAAAAAAATAGTAAAACCATGGTTTTGCTAATAGTAATCAATACACCAAAAACTCAAGGTTAATTTTCATAAGGGACCGCTTAAACTAGTGCTGGGAGTAACTTACCAACTAACTAACAGCAGTGACATGATTAATTTAACTACATGGTTCTTCTCTTCAGTTTGATCTAAACTAGGGCTTGGTGATATTGACCCAAATTGATATCTTGGTAGTTTTGGGATGAATGGCGGTATACAATAAATATTTCTACTTTATATTCTATAAAGTGTAATAAATATTTATGCAAATTTAAATACAGGGTTTAACTTCCTGTTTGAAACATGCAAGCTAGTTGGACATCTTACGTCTGACCTTAGTAGGGTTGGGAACCCTGTTTTTTAAATGGAACCAGCGGAACCGCACGAAATTCTTAAGTTCTAAAAGCGGTTCCGATGCGACGCACGGCCAAAGCACTGAAAGCGGTCACTTTAAATAGCCATGTCTTGCCTCATGAATATTAATTACGTTGAGCCACAGTTTACAGTCATGCACCCAAATTAACGCAACTTAACAGAGAAAACACCCGCGCTGCTGAGGTAACGATGAAGCAAAGTTTAAAACCTGTGACAAAAATCTCCTGCAAAGGCGGCTGTACAGTACAAGTCATATGACAAAACACTTGCTCCAGCACGACATGAATCTCAAATCATGCAGTGTTTTCAAATGTTTAAGAATTACTACTCATAACATGTCCACTTCACCAGGTACACTGTACATTTTTTTTTTAAATTTTTTGTTAAATCAACTCAGATTTACAAGTCATGTCAACAGAAGTGAGTTGTCACAACTTATAAAATATAGTTGAGAAAAGTCAACTTAATTATTTAAGTTTTAACAACTCACCTGTAGTTATAACAACTCATATCTAGTCAAGATAAATAATAGTAAGTTGAAATGACTTGTAATTCCGAGATGATTCAACAATTTTTTTTTAAATGTAGTAAACCTTACAAGGACTACTTCATCAAGAATAAATGATATAGTAATTATTGATAAATACGAATGGAATTGTTTAACTATCGTGCATTATTTTTCATAATTTTTATTATGATGGAATCGGAATCAGAACCGGGAATCGTTAGGAAGAACTGGAACCGGACATTTCTTACGATACCCAACCCTAGACCTCACCTTACATTTTTGGCTGAACTACTGTTGTTAAGGAGGGTCATATCAAGACCATACCGATATACAGTCCCTCCAGAAAAACGTGATTATGATTCAAAGCATAATCAGCCAAAGTCCGCATATTTATGCAGGGGCCGCATTTTTTCAAATACGCCGCACTTTCGCCACATAAAATGCAGATTTCCGCAAAATATGCAGGGCTTGCATGACTTCGTAATCCCCGCATTTTCGTAGCAAAAAGTCATATATATCTTAGCAAAAAGTAAAAAAAATGTTGCATTTACTTAACACAAGCACAACCATGTCCCCTGTTGACATGGGAACGTTATGAAGTGACGTAAATACGCAAAGTGAACATCATTGAAAAGCTGCAAACCCCAACCATAGTTTGGCAAGTTCCCGCCTTTTTATTTGCATTAAATCGCATAAATATCTTGCATATTCCATCGCATTTTTAAATAAAACGTGCCGCAAGGATTTTTGCCCGCAACAATCACAAAAAACTTTGCATTTCTCTGGAAGGACTGGATATAGACGCTTTTGTCTCATCCAGTATCCTGTTGGGAAAAAATATGGAAATATTACTACAACTTAATATACCACCCAGCCCTAATCTGAACACCTTATCAACTTTGGTTTACTTTTAGAAGTTTTGTTAGTTTTTACAAAAAACAAAACCCCAACACTTTCCCAACTTCACATCACTTTCTAGAAAAGGAATAATATATGAAGATATAAACAGTATCATATATATAAAACACACACTATAAGTATTATTATTGCAGCACATTAGTATTTCACTAATATAAACGTTTTGTACACAGTAGATCTCAAAATATTTTTTTATTGTAAGTATAATTTGTGTTTGTCATCCTGGCGTGTGTGTGTGTGCTTGAAAGAGTTTTTATAGCGTGGCTTTATATGCTCTTGTATCACGCTGTGCTCCAGTGCTGGTTGCCGTGGCACGGCTATTCCCCGTTGGTCCGTTATTCCGGTCGGGAATCTGTCTGGCGGCGCCACCCCACATATTCGGGGTCTGTCTGGCCCGGTGTTCAAAGCTGTCAGACGCGCTCTCTGATTTCAGCGGGACTTCCTCTCCTCGCGTGTGCGCAGACGAGCGCGTCTGCATGAGTGCGGCTGACGGCTTCGCACAGCTGCGAGCGGCGTCTCTTTCCGTTTGCTTTTTCTCTCAACGCCTGTGATCATTAATCCGGCGTGCTCGCCCGGTCTCGATGTGTGAGGTCAGAGAGAGTCGCCCACACACGCACATATGCGTCTCCTTTTACTGTAAATGCAGACAGACTGAAAAGCAGCATGTGAAATCCTCCTGTGTAAAATACGCACCTCCAACACTCATACACATAAAGATGAGATGTACAGAGAAACATCAAGACATTTACACACATCACCATAACAACAATCACAATTAGGATTTTCAAAACAAAATCTATTTCATTTTCTCCTCTCCTTCTCTTCTGCTTCCATTTCTCTTCAGCTCTCCGGCTCATTTCTTCTCCTCTCCTCTGCTGTCCCTCTCTTCCCCCTTTTTCTCTCCTTTCTTCTCCTTAGCTCCTTCTTTCAATATTCATCTCCTCTCCTGTTTTGCTTCTCCCCTCTGCTCCTCTTTTTTCCTCTCCTATATTTCTACTTCATTTGCTCATCTGCTCTTCTCCTCTCTTTACTCCTTTTCTCTCTCTCTTTCTCCTGTTTTCTGCTCTTCTTTTCTTCTCTCCTCTCCTCCCTTTCTCTTTTTCTCTGTTCCTCTTATCTCTTCTCCTCTGATCTCCGTCTGCTGTTTTCTCCTATCTTTCTCCACTCTTGTACTCCTCTTATCCACTCTCCTCGGCTCATCTGCTCTTCTCCTCTCTTCACTCCTCTCTCTCTCTTTCTCCTGTCCTCTTTTCTTCTCTCCTCTCTTTCTCCTTTTTCTGTTCTTCTCATCTCTTTTACTCTGCTGTTTTCTCCTATCTTTTCTCTTCTCCTCTGCTTCTTTTATTCACTCCTCTCTGCTCATCTACTCTTCTGCTCTTTTCACTCCTCTTTCTACTGTCCTCTGTTCATCGTCTCTCCTCTTCATCTGCTGTTTTCTGCTGTCATCTGCTCCTCTTTTCTTTTCTTCTCTCCTCTCTTTCTCCTTTTTTCTGTTCTTCTTATCTCCTTTACTTTGCTGTTTTCTCATATCTTTCTCCTCTCTCTTTTCTCCTCTCTTTCTCTTCTCCTCTGCTTCTTTTATTCACTCCTCTCTGCTCATCTGGTCTTCTCCTCTCTTCACTCCTCTTTCTCCTGTCCTCTTTCCATCGTATCTCCTCTTCATCTGCTGTTTTCTCCTGTCCTCTGCTCCTCTTTTCTCTTCTCTTTCACCTCTTCTGCTTCTTTTATCCCCTCTCCTCTGCTCTCCATCTACTATTTTCTCCTCTCTTTGTCCTCTCCTCTACTCCTCGTTTCTTTTCTTCCGTCTTTCTCTTCTCCTCTGCTCCTCTTTTTTCTTGACCATTCTTTTTTTACCTTCTCACTTTTCTCTTCACTCTTCTCCTCTGTTCTCCTTCTCTTTTCTCCTATATTTCTCTTCTCCTCTGCTTCTCTTCTCCACTCTCCTTTGCTCTCATTCTGCTCTTTTCTCATCTCTTTACTTCTCTTTCTCTTTTTCATGTCTTCTGTTCCTCTGTTCCTCTGCCCTCTGTCTGCTGTTTTCTATTATTTTTCTCCTCTCATGTACTTCTCTTTTCTTCTCTCCTTTGCTCATCTCTTTGTCCTCTCCTCTACTCCTCATTTTTTCTCTTTTGTCTTTCTCTTCTCCTCTGCTCCTCTTTTTTCTTGACCATTCTTTTTTCCTTCTCCTCACTTTTCTCTTCACTCCTCTACTCTGTTTTCCTTCTCTTTTCTCCTCTCTTTTTCTTCTCCTCTGCTTCTCTTCTCCACTCTCCTTTGCTCTCATTCTGCTCTTTTCTCCTCTCTTTACTCCTCTTTCTCTTTTTCCTGTCCTCTGTTCCTCTGGTCTCTGTCTGCTGTTTTCTATTATTTTTATCCTCTCATATACTCCTCTTTTCTTCTTTCCTTTGCTCCTCTGCTTCTTTTATCCCCTCTCCTCTGCGCTTGTCTCCTCTTCTTGTCCTCTTCTCTACTCCTCATTTCTTCTCTCCTGTCTTTCTCTTCTCATCCTCCTTTCTATTGTCCTCTCTTTTCCTTTTTTTTTTCTCTTCACTTCTCTCTGTTGTCCTTCTCTTTTTCCTCTCCTCTTTTCTCTCTTTTCCTCTGCTCTCCTTCTTCTCTTGTCTCCTTCTTTTTTCTTATGCTCTTTCTCCTCCTGTGTTATTTAGCAGTGCTATCAGGCCATCCAGTGTGTTATATGCAGGTGTCTGTGTGTGGTTGTGTGTGTGTGTGTTAGAGTCAGAACTTTATTGTGTTTTGAATTTGATAATGGACAACAGGTAACACAATCGTTTTCTCTTATCTCCGTTATGTATGTATGTGTATCCAGGGCATCGACAGAAGGCGGATGAAGGTGTAAAGCCAAGCGCGTTAGCTTTCTCTGAGCAGCTGAGGCGAAGTGCCATGCGCTGTAGTCCACACCATGGCCCCGCCCCCAACCCACGCCCCACCCTCAACACGCCCCCGTTCAGCAGCCCCGCCCACAGCCAGATTTCTGGTGAGTTAGTCCAGTAATTCACTTTATGTTTCATTATAAATCCACATCAAAGAGCAGCGCAAGAGCAGGGACGGGCCATCATCACTTTTAAACTAAAGTCTTATTGTTACAGTAATTCATCAATACGGCATTTGCATTTGGATGCACTTGTGATTCTTTTCCAGTGCTGTTAGCCGCTTTAGGGATAGTGGAAGGGTGTGTGACTGTGTGTGTGT
Organism: Misgurnus anguillicaudatus; assembly: GCF_027580225.2. Taxonomy (NCBI): domain Eukaryota; kingdom Metazoa; phylum Chordata; class Actinopteri; order Cypriniformes; family Cobitidae; genus Misgurnus; species Misgurnus anguillicaudatus. The sequence continues at coordinate 47,759,134 of NC_073339.2, forward strand.
GTGTGTGTGTGTGTGTGTGTGGTACTTTGTTATTGGTTCTGCTTGTTCCTGGCAGGTGATGGGGGGAAGTGGGGACACATCACACATCATCGAACATTCAGACATAACAAATACAGAGAACAAGGACACCTTTGATTGGAGCTTAGCTGAGCATGCCAGAGCGTGTCACTACACACACACACACACACACACACACACACACACACACACTGGAAGGGAAAGTTTAGGTCCAAATAACATTCAGTAACAATTCAGACCTCTTGGTGGCCACAAATACGTCTTTACGAATGAAACAAAAGAAACGATGAAAGAGCAAAGTCAAACTTTCTGTCCTTTCATGTATTCATAAAACACACGAATGCCTATACAGACATTTCCCACAGTCCCAGCTGTCATGATATTCTTATACTGTATATTTGGTCTGTTTGGATTATGATGAAGCAGATCTACATGATATGTGTGTTCACAGCGCATGATCACCCATCATTACTCATGTTTTGTTTATAAAACATTTTGTACTTATAATATACTTTACCTTGTTTCATTTTTATGTTCGGTCTCAGTTTCTGAGAAATGAACTGACAGGAGCTCTAAGTTAAGCCCCAGCACTTCTGCTTTTCAGTTATTTCCCAACGAATAAAACACGGAGCTCCACCTCTGAAATATTGACATCATCTCAGTTTCTCTTCCCCTTCATGTGTGAGGTGTGTGTGTGTGCACGCAAGTGTTTGTGTGCGTGTGTGAGACAGAGAGACAGAGAGAGAGAGAGAGAGAGAGAGAGAGAGAGAGGGATATATAGAGAGCGATCACCTTGCATGTGTGTATTTGTGAGGAAGCAGAATAAAGGAAGTGAGATTAATGTCACAGGAAGCAGGTTTGTGTGAAAATCCCTAATTCAAAACACAACCAAATCTTCGTTTTGTCTATTGAAATGATTGGATTTAATTATAAAAGGATCACCAGAGGATCAATACAGTTTATAGATGATGTGAGCTGTATAGTTTTATTTGCAGTACATTTAGGGGCGGTTTCCCGGACAGGTCTTATCTTAGTCCCAGACTAAAATGTATGTTTGAGCTGCCTTCTTAACATATAACAGTACCATTGTGTTGTCTCAAGATGCACACCTGTATTGTTTTTTGTAAGGTTTATCTGAATTGTCCTAATATAACTAAGCCCCTTAAGTGTTCCATCATGATCAAACCTTACAATGATAGGATTTATTTCCATTCTGACCCAAGCCTTTTCATGTTAGTTTGTGCAGCAAATTTTTTGTTAAAGCAAAAAATTACAACACAATATAGGGCCAGATTTACTAAACGGGGCAAATTAACGTCAGAATGCAATTCCAAAAAAGCGCCAATGAGAGTGGTGATATCAGCGGGTTATTTACTAAAAACACACAAATTAAATAACACAGGAGGAACAGTTGATTTCCATTATGACCAATGCAATCTACTAAGAGCAGCACAAATTAGTTCAGAAGTATGCAGAGCTGATGAGGTGCGGGTGATCTACTAACACCTGATGCGCTTGAGTTCAGCACCACGGACATTACAGCTGAATATTCAGGGAGTGAAATCTCAGCTAATGAAGTCATAGGACACAGAAACGAACTGGAGGACAAAAAAATGAAGGTTTAGAAGAAGTTTTGAAATGTCTGGTATTGTGTGACGACTTCTCGTGATTCCTATTTTATTTACTTCAGCAAATAAAAAATAATATGGCTTGGCAAACAATATTTTTGAATAATATGTTCTTTGGCTTTCCAAATAAACTGTTATATGCAAAAAAAATCCTTTGCATTGTATCACGCGTTCTCTGCTTTCTGGTATGCCTCTTTTTTTTAGCAATAATTGCAGCCATTTCAAGCGCAAGTGATTTAAGACATGATATTTCGAAGTTAAATAATGGTGCAAATAGCAGTAATACCACACATGCAAAGATTAGTAAATCACGTTGTGTGAATTATTTAAATAATCTCCTCCCATAAATTTTGTGTCTGAAAGGGAAACTCCTAAAAATGAATATGCAATAAGATCAGCCACAAAAATAACTAGACCGCACCTTTTTAGTGCTAATTATCCACTACATGTCTTTAGTAAATCCAGACAGTTGTTATTTAACTCCAACATGATGGTTTGCGCTGACGCAAGCTTTTAGTAAATCTGGCCCTAATTCTCATGAGCAATATAAGAGCATAAATAATTATGTATAATAAATAATAATTAATTAATTAATTAATTAATAATTAATAATTACTTGAGCAGTAGCACGAATATATTTGTAACAATAGCCAACAATACATTGCATGGGTCAAAATGATCTTTTTTAATGCAATAAATCATTAGGATATTAGGTAAATGTGTTACATATTTAGTAAATTTCCTACCGTAAATATATCAAAAATGTATTTCTCAGTAGTAATATGTGTTTGCTAGGGCTTCATTTGGACAACTTTAAAGGTGATGTTCTCAATATTTGGATTTTTTGCACCCTTAGATTCCAGGGGCCTCATTTATCAACATTGCGTAGAAAATGTTCTATATTTGTACCTATGAATGAAATTTAGAATGTGCCTAAGTACAAAAAAATCGGGATTTATCAAACGTGCGCACGTGGTTCGTACGCACATCAGTAAGTAATGCTTGATGATAAATCCCACTTGTTCTTAAGCACCATGCTCGTGCACGTTCATATTCATTTGCATTCGAAACGCCTCCAATGAACCATATATGGTGACAACACCTCCCGTTATATGTCACGTGGTTGTGCTTTTTCCCTCATCGCAATAATGACAAAGAGAGCGTAAAAGAGGAATTTTACAGACACAGAAATTGAGTTACTGGTGGATGAGGTTAAATCCTAATAACACATCCTATTTGGTTTACTTAGTGCGGGAGGAATGACTAACAAACAAATCTACATGGGAACATGTTACCAGTGAGTTTAATTCCGTTGAATATGAGGAGAGAACACTTCCAAAAATAAAAAAGTGGTTTGACATTAAATTATCAGCAAAAAAAAAAAAAAAAAAAAAAAAAAACGCGTCACAGCACACCGACGTAAAACGAGTGCAACTGGAGGAGGACAGACAACTTTCCACCTTGGACAGCAGCATATATAACCAGCATCATTGGCGCGATCTTTGAAAACGCGCTACCGGCGGAATGGATTATTTGCCAAGTCTTCCAATAACGCAAGATAAGCCATTGCACTGTGTCAAGCATTTGTCGGAGACTTCATTTATACAAATCACATGTAGAGCTTTCACAGATACACATACATATCACAAATAAATCATTATACTTATTTCCTGTTACCATACTGACATTAATCATTTTTAACACCTGCTTGTGGATAAAAAATAGACACTTCTTTACTCACTGGAACAGGGTCCTATATGTAGTATCGTTATTCTACCACTACTCTGCGTACGCATACTCAGAGGTGTGCGTATATTTACACACATTTCTACGTATAAGTGCAATTTGATAAATTCCACACTTTGCGTAAAACTGTTCCTACGCACACTTTACGCATACTTCTGTGCGTACGCACGCTTGATAAATGAGGCCCCTGATTTTCAAATAGTTGCCAAATATTGTCCTATACCAGGGGTGGCAACGTCGGAGAGCCACAGTCCTGCAGTTTTAGCTCCAGCCCTGATTAAACTTCACCTGTCTGTAGGTTTCTAGTACCTCTTTAGATCTTGATTAGCCGGTTCAGATGTGTTTGATTAGAACCGGAGCTAAACTCTGCAAGACTGCGGCTCTCCAGGTTTGACGTTCACCACCTCTGTCCTATACTAATAAACCATACATCAGTGGAAAGATAATTTATTCAGATCTCAATTTATTGAGAAAACATTTCTTCAGAAAATATTGACCATTATGACTGCTTTTGTGGTCCAGAGTCAGATATAGCATTGAGCTCTGGATGGGTTAATGATGAAGTGAGCGGTGGAGTGAACCGGGTTGGGCTGTGACGCTGGATCTGAATGTTTCCTGCCGCCTGCTTCTCTCTGATCCGACAGCCAGAAATAGCCATGGGAACGCAGCCAACGGAAACCGTTATTAAGTCAATTCGAGAGCGCTTTTTCTTTCTCTTTCTCGTTATTTGCTACTTCTCTTTTCAAACGGGAGAAAATGGGGAGCAGCTGCGGTGCCACGGGTTAGACGCGTCTGTTTGTTTGTTTGCACAGGATTTGCGTGCAAATATGAGGAAGCTTATGAATTTAAAGAAGTTTGCATTTACAGCATGCATTAGTGTGTAGGTATGTGTGTGGACATAGAGCGTGAGAGAGAGAGAGAGGGCAGAAAGCGGAAGTTTGGACTGAAATATGTTTGGAGAACGATTTTTGGCAGCTTTCAAAGTAACGCAACACTTACTGCTGTAGTTGTTTTCTTAAAAACCACTATACTGTAACATTACACCACAGGGACATCAAATAAGTTACAGCCAGACGTCTCGGATGACTCCAGATACTTTTTTGTATCTCTCGGGTGTTTTCCTTAAGTGTAAACTTGAATAAAGAATTCGCTGGAGGGAATTTTAAAAGCTGGAAACATCACAGAAGTTACAACTTTGATCATTCCAGTAAATTAAAACCGGTGAGAATAGCTGGAAATTCTCGTGGAAAAAGTCATTTTAATCCCAATTCCAAAAGACATATTTTTATAGTACACAATATGAATCATTACAGGACACGACTCAACAGATACTCCATCATCTTTTTACTGACAGGAACACTTTGGCCAGACTGCAAAAACAAACTAAAATTCGTACTCTGTTATTTGCTTCGATTTCCAGCATTATTGTCATCTTAAAATCAATAAAACAAAATATATTTACTTGAGAAGCAAAATTATGCATGGTTTTATGTCTTGGTTTCAGAGAAATCTGAAAATCTTGTGCAATTTTTCTTAAAACAAGAAAAAGCTGTTTTCAAGTGGGGTAAGAAAAATAATTCAATTCAAAAGCAAAAACAAAAACAAACCAACCATATTTGTTCTTGTTTAAGGCATAAACTTCACAAGATTTCTCTAAAAAATCAAGACATTAATTGTTTTGCCGACGTATGGCAATAGTTGTATGGGTTCTTTAAGAACATTTTGTATTTATGTGCCTGTAAATGTAAGTAGTTATTGAGTTTCGTATCTCTCCCAACCATTTTTGGTAGCCGTATGTGTGTGATCTCAGTAATAAATGATTGAGTCCTGCTAACACCGGATGCCTGAATCCGCCTCCAGCCACCCACCCAGCCATGTGTGACTCCTGCCCCAGATCAGAAGCCCTCAGCCTGGGGAGGGGAGGCAGGAAAAGTGGGGGGGAGAAGGCTGGCAGCGGGCCGCGGTCTGGATTCACTTGAAACGGGCCGCTCGCTCTTTGGCCGCCGTGTGTAATTTGCTTCCCCTGTGATGGGCTGCCCCGCTCTTCTGTTTGAAAGTCTGTAGGATATCAGGGAGCGTTTATTAGACCGCAGGGATGGAGAGAAAACAACCAAACTTGTACCGATACAACCGTCTCCTCCCAAACGCTTACTCAGACTTTATTATTCAGTGTTCTCATGTTTAGCTGAAATAGTTTTGGAAAAACAAATGTGCAGATGAAAATACTCTCATTCAAATACTGACTATGTGTAATATGCAACGTTTTACTCATTTACTTTTGTTAATATTAAAGTATTAGTTGAAGTTGTAATGAGGTTTAAAAAACCAGATGTGTAGAGAGTTTAACCTAACAAAGCCTCTCCGGGTGTATTATAAAACACACACATCTGTGATCGACTCTCTTCATTTCTTTGTTTTTATACTTACAAGAACACATATTATGCATATTAATGTTTTTTTATAGTGTTCACCCTATACAAAACTCTTTAATTTCTGTAATATGGTATTTTTTGAAGCAGCTTCTACGGAGTTATTGTGTAAATATGATTTTGCTATGATACCACCACAGTACCTTATTTTAAGAAAACAAAAAAGACCACAAAGCCAGTCTTAACTCTTTCGCTGCCAGCGTTTAAAAAAAAAAGTTTAATGCCTTCCAGAAAATGTTCTTCTTAAAATATATAACAAACAATATATCAAATGTAAGAACAGATTCTCTGCTTTCAAAAAAAAAAGTTTCATACGTTTCATCTACCTTCATTATTTCTCTTTTTATCACCTCTCAAATATGTGTAGGTTTGTTTAAAAAAACATTTTGAGCAAAAAGCTGAAATAATCGCATTTTTGTAAAGGACTTTTGATAGAGATCAGATGCAGAGCCATTTTTAAAACATACACGGAGTTCTTTCTCTTTCACGTGAGGCACTACTTCCAGGTTGTATAAGTTGCGGACTGGTGGATAATAGAGGTATTGCGGAAAGCCGGAATTTCTCGTCATTGGCAGGGGAGCGTTTTCTTTTAATTGACGAGTTATCTCGTAAATGGCGGGGAAAGAGTTAAGGGGCTGTCCACACGGAGACGCGTATCACTGTATACATATAAATTTGTTATCGTATTGGCGTTTCATCCACACGGATCCGGCATTTTGGGTGACTGAATCCGCTATTTTTTGAAACCGGGTCCTAAAGTGGATAAATCTGAAACCGACACCCTTGCGGTTTCATCTGTACAGCAAATCCGTATATTTTGTGAAGCGAAAACATCATCACGTCACGTGTCGGAAGCGTCACACGTAACAGCAACAACAATAACGGCGGACTACGTGATTGTGTTCGTGCTACAGAAGCTACTAAAGCCTACTAGCTTTATTACAGCAAAATATATTGCTTCTATGCAATTGTGGTGAGCAACAGGCGATAATGGACAACACCATACGTTGGTTATGCGCATGCTCAAAGTCTTCTTCTCCGTGTATAGTGTATATCTGTGGCAGAATTACAGCGCCCCATACTGGTCCGGCATATATATTACACCGCTTTCAGTCGGTTTCAGTGGTTTCATGTTAACGGATAATTTTTTTAGAGCAAGGAAAAATAAAGATCGGATAGGGAATGCACCAGCTTCGTGTGGACATAGCCTAAGTCGCACAAGTATTTTTGTAGCAATAGCCAACAATACATTTTATGCGTCAAAATTATCAATTTTTCATTTACTCCAAAAATCATTAGGATATTCAGACTTCATAGGACAACTTTTTTTTTTACTTTTTGCACCCTAAGTTTCCAGTTTATTTAAAAAGTTATATCTCCTAACAAACCATTGATTGGTTTTGTAGTTCAAGGTCACAATGTGTAAGTTTAGTACATTAAAGGCGGAGTCCATGTTGTTTGAAAGCCAATGTTGATATTTGAAATCACCTAAACAAACACGCCCAAACCCCAATAGAATCTGGACCTTCTGTTGATAGACCCACCCCACACATACGCAACCCGGCATTTGATTTCATTTGATTGGCTATAAGTGTGTTTTGGTAGTCGGCCCGTCTCCTTTTCCAAACCGTTTTTCAAACATCGTGGACTCCGCCTTTAAGGTTGAGAATTTAACCCTTAAACCCTTAAACCAAAACTGCAATTTATTAAAAATAATATTTAAGTGGTGCAGCAGAAAGTTTTCTGTAAAATAAAACTCCAAAGTATGTTAATTTCAGGCATGCCCAATTCAGCAAAAAAGCATATTATACTAAAAGAATGAAACAATCATACTGTGATGTCATCTGAATATAATTGTTGAATATTGTGATTGAATATAAATTTTTTCATTTCTGATTCTCGACAGATGCAAACTTCTCCTTCCTGGTCGTATGAACAGTCGTATCCTTACCTGGGTCCCATCTCCACCCCAACGGTTCATCCCACAACACCAATATCACCCAGCCGAAACGCCATACACTGTAAGTACTTAATATAATGTAGTATTACCATGGTAATATCTTGTTAATGCTTTCTTTGCAAACAGAACCTTTCCATGATACAGTGATGATATCAAATATGAATTTCATTGAAATAATATGGAAATCTAAATCATCACTGGATTTAACACAGTGACTTTTGTTGGTCAATAGCTTGAATGATAAAGTACCCATGAATAAAACAATCTCATTTTTATTAGAAACATCTTAGACAGGGTTGATACTCACATTTCATCATCTTTAAATCCTGTAAATCTCATATGTTGTTTGTGTTTTAAATAAAAAGCTTTTATTAACACAAAACAGTGTTTTACAAATACCAAGTCTCTTTAATTTGAATCAATCATGCATATTAATCATAACATTGTCTTTTATCAGGTCCGGATCTAACAGCGTTTACCGACCCGCGTGTCAGTCTGGAGCGTTCCTTCCCCTCGCTCCCCTCCCTACCAGACGGGCGTTTCTCTGACCCTCGAGTGCCCTACCCCACCGGAGCGTTCACTTACACGCCGACCCCCGTCACCAACGCAATCGGCATCGGGATGTCGGCTATGACGACCCCCGCCGCCCGCTTCCACACGTATTTACCGCCGACCTACCCCGCCGGCTCTTCTCAAGGTCAGGGCGGACCCTTCCAAACCAGCTCGTCGCCCTATCACCTGTACTACAGCAGCACGGCCGGATCGTACCAGTTCTCCATGATGCCGGGGGGAGGCGGAGGCGAGCGCTCGCCACCCCGCATCCTACCGCCCTGCACCAACGCCTCCACAGGCTCCGCCCTCCTGCACCCCTCTCTGCCCAATCATAGCGACGTCGTGGTGGAAGCCGAAGGAAGTCACAGCAGTTCGCCAACCAGCATGTCCGTCGAAGCCGTTTGGAGGCCGTATTGAGAACTAAGACTGAAGTGTTTGACCAATAGGACGTGGGCAGCTGAATTTGGTGGTTTCTGATTGGAGCATTTTGGACTCTTCGTTTTACACCGCACAGCATGAGACTAGTTGTGGATAGTTTGTATTATTATTATTAATGTTGTTATTATTATTGTTATTGTTATTGGTCTCATCATCATCATCATCATACAACATTGTTCAGCAGTGGCAGCCATGTTTTGAGTTCACTTTTGTTTCTTGAACATCCCAACTATGCAGGTACACAACCCTAAATGCTCAGCCAATCCTTTGCAAGCATGTGCTCCCATTGTACACAATGATAAGAAAATTGCGTTAACTTGCTAGGCAAGATTCTTTTCGTACTGTAACTCCGCCATAACAGTTGTTGACCTAAAAGAAACTGACGACTTACATCACCCTGCACGCAAACAGACACGTGTTTCGTTTTGTATTCTTACGTTTCAGTTTACATTGCTGGAAGTGTTTGAGGTCATATACGTGCTTATAAACTATGATAGTAACACTGCACCGCCACAACAGTATAGATGCAGAATGCCGCAGAACGGGGAACGAGACGCTGCGTCACCAAAGCTACGCTATGAGAACGCCTTCTGCGTGACTGCTCTGAATTTGGTGCCAGAGAACGAAACTTATTATACAGTCAAGTTTTCCAAGTATTTGTCATAAAGTGAAAGATACATTTCAAAGAGACTGGCCTTTAATCTTTTCTACTCTGTTGTCGATGTTTTCTCAGCCCTTTTGACACACTGTAGCCAAGGTAAAGCACTAAGCATAGGAAACAAAGTCTTTGCCAATAGCGATATGCTCTTAAGAGTTTAAACAGACATTTGACTCAGTAAGTTTCCAGGTTTATGAGACTTCACTGCCTTTCACGCTCTTTCTCTTCTCACCGGGAATTCAAGCTTTAATGGTTGGATGGATGTAAGATGGACCTTTTGTGTAAATAGATTGTAAATGACTTCAATGGCAGTCAGATGATGACATCATCGATTGCTCAACACAAGACACTGTTCTCAACTTCCACCATTGTGAAATGGGCAAATCTTGCCAAATGCAGCTTAAAATGTTTGTTTTTTGTCCTGTTCAACATTTCTTTGCTGAATATAATACGGTTGTGAAGAAACTGCTCATTTCTATGCCATGTGTTGTGTCTTTATTTCTTCTTCAGCATCATTGCTGTTACTCGTAGTGATTTGGACAAAACCCCTAACACTTAAATCTTAATCTGTCTCTTAGTTTTCATGTATCGCATCTTACAAAGCTTGGTAATTTTGGAAATATTCAAAGTTGGAAACTTAATTATCTCGTAATGAGATAAAAATTATAGAAAATTATTTGTGCATGTTGGTAATTTATACAAATCACATACAAACATTAGCTGCCTCGACATCAGACTCATTTTCATCTGCGTGCCACATTTTCCATGGAAAGTTTCCATAATTCCCAGAATTTTGCAACCCTAAACATTCTCCAGACACGGTTGATCTGGTGATATTTTTTAAGGAGATATGTGCTGTCTTTTAATTAATCTTCTAATTAAATATATAAAACCAGATTTTTTGCCTGGTTCATAAAATTGGTAACAAAATTCTTTGACATTAAATCTGTGACCTGAGCCATGCATAGAGTCCAAAATATTTAGTTTGGGAAGGTGCTCTTTTGATTGTAAAATCAAACACTCATATTTTTTAATAGAACAATAAATAAAGTTTTTAGCATGAAATCCACATTAACTTAACTAATAAATTAAAAAAGCGCCGGTGGGTCAGCAGAGTTTAAGGGTTAAATTCTCAACCTTAATGTACTAAACTACCCTGAACCACAAAACCAGTCAATGATTTGTTAGGAGATTTTAAATAAACAGGAAACTGGGTGCAAAAAATAAAAATTTTGAAAAAACTGCATTTAAGGTAAATTTTAGCGGCATCTAGTGGTGAGGTTGCGAATTGCAACCAACGGCTCAGTCCACTGCTCAACCCTCGCTTTTAAAACGCATAGAGAAGTTACAGTAGACGCCACCAGACAAACATGTCATCGTCGGAGACAACTTAGTAAAAAAAATTGTCCGTTAAGGGCTTCTGTAGAAAAATGGCAGCACAAAATGGCGACTTCTATGTAAGGGGACCCCCGATGTATGTAGATAAAAAGGTCTCATTCTAAGGTAATAAACACATAACGGTTCATTATGAAAGGTCTTTATACACCCCTGATAATATAGTTTTGTATATTATTTAGCATTTCTGTCAAGAGATCCTTCTAACAAATTACACACTGCACCTTTAAGTTGTCCAAATGAAGTCTGAATATCCTAATGGTTTTTGGCGTAAAAGAAAAATCGATCATTTTGACGCATAAAATGTATTGTTGGCTATTGCTACAAATATACCCATGCGACTTAAGACTGGCTTTGTGGTCTTTTTGTTTTCTTAAAATAAGGTACTGTGGTGGTATCATAGCAAAAAGATTTTGTGCTATAGTACTCAAAACTGGCCGCACAGGCTTCAGTATTGTCTTGGTTTCACACTAAGAGGACTTTTATTTCAAGACCAGACCAGAACTGCAGTGATATCACTAAATTGTTGATGCATTATCTGTTTTCTTTAACATCTTCAATGTGATTGGAAATAAACCTTTCTGCTTCAAATGCAATGAAAACCTTATTTGGTAGATTTCTTTTTTTAATGGTGTGCAAAAAATATCAAAAATTATAAAAAAAATAATGTATGCCGACAACTTTGTTTTGATGACTGCAAGAAATACATGTATGAGGTCTTATTTTTATAACTTCTGATATATCATAAGAGCAAGAGAGCTGTTTTTATGAATATAAGCCTGATTGCAAATGTGATTTTGTGGTTAAATATGAACATTTATAAAAAGTGAACTAGATCTAAAACACTATTTCGACAATTAAAGAATTTCTAAACATATCAGCTCTTTAAAGGAAAATTCAAACCATATACTGAGAAAACTGCTAAAACCAGCAGTGAGCTGGTTTTTGCTGATCTCTCGGCTTGGTTTTAGCTGGTGTAGCAAGCTGGTTTAGCTGTGTTTTGGTCACTTTTTAAGCTGGTCAAGCTGGACTTAGTTGGTCTGGCTGGAAGACCAGCTGACCCACCACCTTGACCAGCTTTGCCAGGCTTAGCTTTTTTTAAGTAGGGTACACATAAATATTCACCACTGCAATAATCTATTGTTCATTATCATTACATTTATTGGGTTATGTTTATTTTCTGAGATTGCTGGTCTGGTCTTGGTCTTGACGAACTCTGGTCTTGGTTTAGTTGGTCTTGACTACAACACTTTGAATTCCCATGTTATTCTTAAAAAACTTTGTCTTTCAGCAGAATGTAATACCTTCAAAGTAATTTTCCTAAACTGACACCATCAATCCCTCTTTTTTCAGTCAGATAAAAACATTAAAAGTGTTGAATGCATTACAGAAGTGAAAAATGCATTGAATGCTTCATGTCAACATCCTTGAAGCGTCTCTGTTCGTTTCATCTTCTGCTGATACGTGAAGAAGTGTTTGGCTGTGTAGTGTGTGTCAGTATTTAACAGCCCTCACATAACTCCAGCGTCTATATACTTACTGTACTATTCTTGATCCAGGAAGAATTTATACAGACAAGTCCTGACCTGCTTACTGCCTGCAGATACTACACAGATAAATGTCTCTGTCTGTCTGTCTCATCCACATCTCTCTCTCTCTCTCTTTTCCCTCAAAGTTTTTTCACATATTTGTTTTTCCTTCTCACTTGCCCAGATTTACCCACAGGCAAACACTCACAGAACCGTAGGGGACAGGAGAGGCTAAATAAAGGCGGACCTGTCCCAGCGGTCTGCGTCAGGACCCTGCCGAGCCTCTGCTATAATTGTGGTCTAGGAGTCGGGCCAAGGCCTATAAAATCAAATCGTCTTTATAAAAAGAGTCCAGGGTGTGAGAGCGGCATGACTCCAGCCACCCACAAACACATACCGCTGACTGTCTCCATACACGTCTGTGTGCTCACTCACAGAAAAACTGCTCGGAGAAAAAGTGTTGTAAAATCAGGCTATTTCTAGTCGTTGGACCCTGTGTGATAGTTTTTGTGCCTTCGTTCTACTTGACTCTTTTAGAGAATAAATGTTTGGAGACACCAGCAATGTGGGGATGAAAAGAGCAGCTCATGAAAAGAAAATAAACTTTGTTTTAAGCACTGTAAATCTGTAGAAATTACAGTATTACTTTCAGCTGTTTGCCAATAACTTACTGTATGTTATTTACTGTAAAACTATAAAATAACAGCCTCATGCAAAGCATTCTGGAAAACAAAATATCAAGAAAAAACAGATAAAGGTTGATGAGGATTTTTGGTTTTCAGATTGCTTTGCATGAAGCTGTTATTTTATAGTTTTATTCTGTAAAGACTGAATATGTAAAGACATCAATTTCTTGATGGGCAAAATGGCCTAGTTTTAAGACAAAATCAAACAATTTTAGACAAAAAATATAAAATTTAAGTCAATTTGTGTTTTTTCTTTATAAGTTAACTTATTTCAATATATTTTTTCTTACCCCTTTGGCAGATGTATTTGCTTGTTTTAACACAAATTGACTTAAATGTGATTTTTTTGTCTAAAACTGACTTATTTTCTTAGGTCATTTGCTTATTTTGCTTAATTGTTAATTCAGGAAAAAATAAAATGCATACCATAGCTCACATTATATATAAAAAAATATAAAATTTAAGTGATTTTGTGCATAAAACAAGCAAAAAAATCTGCCAATGGGGTAACCAAATTTTTCTTGAATTTTTCTTTGATTTGGTGGTTAAAAAGATTTTTTGCTTACCCATTGGCAATTTTTTTTGCTTGTTTTATGCACAAAGGCTTAGGCTTATTTTCTTGGGTCGTTTTGCTCATCGAGAAAAAGCATCTAGCAATAGATATTATTACTGAAAACAAGACAAAAATACTAAGAATTTTTTTTCTTGAAAATCATTTTTTTGCAGTGTACTGAAATCTTTGAATGCAAAATTATTCATCTTGGCAAATCTAAGCCCAGTTTAATATATAGTTGAGATTTCTTCTGGATATCAGGCGAGAAATGCACATAAAGTTAAAAAACGCATTTACATGTACAGATTTTTAGCCTGATTTAAAATAAAAAGTCCTATATTGCTAAAAATCTTAATATTCTTATAAAAACTGTCCAAATCCAGTTGAGGGTCACTGGTTAACCTCTGGTCATTCATCACACAGACAGTTCAACATCACATCATTCCTGACCAACCACAGGATCAATATAAAGTGCTGAAAGTCCTGACAACTCATCCATACATACAATATTCCCTCCTGTCACTTCAAATAATGATTTATTACTAATGCAAACGATAAATAGCGAGCAATTAATCGTGTCAAACCTCTGATGTCCTCTCATTAATCTACATACTGACATATTGAAGGACAGCAGTGAAACAGGAAGTTTTGCATATAATGAATGAAACTGGTCGACTGGAAATAATCCTTTATTTATTGTTAATTTTTAAATCCAAAGTTGAACTCTGGAAACTTTTCTTTTTGTCCAGGAGATGGCAGTGCTTCACCTTTACTGATAAAAAGAGTTGAACCCACACTTAATTAATAAAAGTCCTGTTTATGGTAAGTAATAAATAGTGATGGCAATCGTTTGGATTACTACAGATTCGAGTCGATTTGATTCTTGAGGTCACCATTACATTAAAACATTCGTTCTTGATTTTCAAATGAAATATGATTCAATAAAGACGTGGACTTTTATAAAAACACCTTCTTGACACTGAAACAGAGATTTTGTAAATTCGTAACAATAAAGCTAAAATTATTATGTTTTTTTATAAATATATAAAATATTTATCTACATCAGCGAGATTATTTATGCATTTTCATTTTGCTCAAATAATGTGTATATTCGCATCGTTGTTGTTGTTTAATTATATTCGACTATTTTAAATTAATATTATTTTTCAAATAATAAAATATTTTTGTTGTTGTTTTTACAGTGTCAGAATTGAAGATTCGGTAATACAATAGACCGTAAAAAAAATAGGGTAATACGGTGAAGACTTTACATTTGCCGGGTGTTGCTACGTTAACGCGGGCTTTCGTCACCACGCAACCCATCGACGTCATTCCGCTAAGCGCGAAATTCAGATCTCCGCGTTTAGAAACAAAACAAGCAGCTGTTCTTCCCGCCTCACATCACATTCACGGTAAACTCGAGAGCTCAGACATGACGGAACCGGGCTGCTACTCTCCCAGCTTTAAAAAACCATCCGATGTTCTGCGGATGAGGAGAAAACGCGCGCGGAGTGACACATTCGGTGGTAAAGCGTCCAGTCCGGTGGTGTTGGCTGACGGAGTCCGCCCGTTCTCACCGGGCCCGCTGTTGAACGCACCGGGGCGCGCGGGAGTCAAGCGCAGAAACCCTTTCGCGAGTATTGAAAACACGTACAACAGCCCCAAAAAAAGAGTTTTATCATACAGCGGCTCCGGTATCGGCGCTACGGAGGGGAAAACGGCGGCAGCTGCGGGTCTAGAAGGAAAAATAAAAGATGAGCGTTTAAATACCGGAGCTTTACTGAGAGAAGAGCTTTTACAACAACAACAACAACAACATCATTATGAGGTAAATATGACTTTAGTGCTTATACTGTGGTAAAATCATAGTACAGTTTTTACATCAACATGGTTAAACATTTTAATCACATTGTGATAGTTTAGTTCATTAGTTTATGTTAGCAACTGTGCTCGGTTCAGACAAAGCCCCTCAGTTGAGACGTCAACGGCCTGTCGTCAATTAACTTATTCCTTATGTAATAGTGTATAAGTGTACTACAATGTATATATAGCGCGTAAGTGTATTATAATGTAGTCATATATAGCATGTAAGTGTACAATAATGTATGGCCACATATAACGCGTAAGTGTACAATAATGTATAGCCACATATAGCGCATAAGTGTACTATAATGTATAGTAATATATTGCACGTAAGTGTACTATAATGTATAGCCACATATAGTGTGTAAGTGTACTATAATCTATAGCCACATATATTGCGTAAGTGTACAATAATGTATGGCCACCTATAGCGCATAAGTGTACTATAATGTATAGCCACATATAGTGCGTAAGTGTAGAATAATGTATGGCCACATATAGCGCACAAGTGTACTATAATGTATAGTCATATATAATGCGTAAGTGTACTATAATGTATTGTCACATATAGCACGTAAGTGAACTATAGTGTATAGCCACATATAGCGCGTAAGTGTAAAATAATGTATAGCCACATATAGTGCGTAAGTGTAGAATAATGTATGGCCACATATAGCGCACAAGTGTACTATAATGTATAGCCATATATATAGGGCATAAGTGTATTATAAAATATAGTAATATATTGCGTGTAAGTTTACTATAATGTATAGCCACATATAGTGTGTAAGTGTACTATAATGTATAGCCACATATAGCGCGTAAGGGTAAAATAATGTTTAGCAATATATAGCATATAAGTGTATTATAATGTATAGTCATATATAACGCATAAGTGTACTATAATGTATAGTCATATATAGTGTGTACGTGTACTATAATGTGTAGTTATATAGCGCATAAGTGTATTATAATGTATAGGCATGCAAAATAAATCAATGACCAAATCTATCTTTAAGCACCTCTGAAAAAAAACTTATTGCAATCTGTTGAGTTGACATAAGTTTTTTGTTCATCTGCAGAAATCGGTTTCTATCTCTGGAGAAGATTCGTTGTTTGAAGAGGACCTGTTTGAACCCGAGAGTTCTGATCCAGTGTTAAAGGTACATGAAGTAGATGACCTGGTGTTTTCTCAGGTTTTAATCTGGTTCTCTGTGGATTCATGAGCTTCATTGGTTTTTAATTGTCTCTAGAGTCCAGAAGGTCGTCCGGTTTCTGATGTGGATCCGTGTGAACCGTGCCTGGAGTTCCCGGCGGATTGGTCCCTCAAAACCCGTCTGCTGTTCACTTCTCCTCAGTCCTTTAGTTGGGCTGACCAGCCGAAGGCTCAGGAGGAAGCTCAGGGTTTGACCGCTCACTGCAGGGCTGCCTACGCCAACCTACCTGCTCAAATACAGGTAAGAATACAGATATCAGGATTTGTGATAGTGCTTGACCGATATCAGCTTTTTAAAGGCTGATATCAAGAAAGCAATGTTGCTATTTTCTCATATATATCGGTCACTGTAATGTACTGTTCTATTGCTAATTTTTGCCATTGGATTGTACAGAAGTCCAGTGGTCATTGTGTCTAAATGTACATTTATCAGTGGAAATATTTAGTATAAGATACACTTAAATGAGTTGTACCTCACTTTATGTTTTGGTTGATTGCTTGTAACAAAGACATTAAATGTTGATGTCATTGTATTTTGGATGTATATTTCTGTTGTTGTACTCTATATGTTTTGTGTTACAGGACCCGCGGGGATGTGCGGAGCTGCGTTGTGGTTTTCAGCAGTGTTTGCAGTATTGGCAGCATCCGTCTTTCTCATGGCTCCCTCTCTTCCCGCGGATCGGAGCCGAGCGCAAGTTTGCTGGCAAGATGACGCCGTGGGCTCAGGACACCGGCCTGGAACAGAGTCTGATGAGTGACTGGTGAGAGAGCTCAATGTGGAGATTTAACTTTGTGGATTTATTGGAGTCAGTGTGTAAATTTATCATGATAGAAGTGGAAAAATAGAGAAAAATGCCTGTTGGATGATATATCTAAAAATAAAACGCATTTAAATTATATTGCAAACAAAATTAAGTTTGGTGTATCAGCCTGTCCTAACTAGGGATGCTCCGATCAATGCCGATCTCCACTAATAATACGTGGCCGATCACTATTCTGAATCGGACAGCCGATCTTATTACAGCTATTTCATGTACTGCGGCTTTTGATTAGTAAGTCCTTATCGATCTAAAATCACTGTTAGTTTGAGTCGTTTATAACATGCATTTTAAAAAGCAACACTCGTCAAACATAATTATTAAACATATTCTTTATTATAATGAAAATACCTGAAAAGGTTTGAATAAAAGCAATATAAATATATCCTTCAGCCATTTCATGGAGCTGTGTGTCATCATAGCTGCGTGTGTATTGTTTCTGCACGAGAGCGCCCCCTGGCTGTTGGATGTAGCGGCATTTCACCGTAATTCATTGAGAAACATCGCAAGCATTGTCGGCCGATCGATCGGAGCATTCCTAGTCCTAAAATTAAAAGGAGCTTTTAACTCATCAGATCACATCATTTACTAAAAGTTAATAGAGAAGATGGATCCGTCTAAAAAATATTAAGTAAACGTGCGTCAGTACAACTAGATTGTCCTAAATGTGAATTTTTTTATTTATTTAAATTCAGTCAGTCAAGCACTGTTATCACAAACACATGGGATCAGACCTTAATGAATGTGATTTTTGTTGATGCTGGATGGGTTTTCGAGTCGTGACATTGGCACGGTTAAACTGTAATCAAAAAATAATGTGGTAACTGGTAATATTAACCGTTAGACATTTTTATCATGATTAACAATTAAAACCATCTCTAGTACATACATAGCCATTGTACGAATTGTTAGTGTTTTCTCTATATAACAAAACTACTTAACACTTCAGTTTAACAGTAACTAAAGTCATTTGTACAGTGATGCTCGGTTGAGTCATTTGTTTACTTTTTGGCCACACATCACCAGCTGCTAGTATCTCCTCCTCGCGTACCGTCACAGCCTGGTTGTACTCAAAGGCGTGTGGCTGACATGCTGCTCTTGCGCTCAGGTGTTGTTGTTGTGCATGTTAGGGAACGTAAATGTGCCATACGTCAGGGGTTTTCAAACTTTTTGAGTGTCTGGACCACTATTTGTAATCAAGAATTTTCGCGGACCACCTCATAATACTCATTATAAAATATGTCTACACAAAGTCCTGAATTAATCTGCACATCTAAATAGTCTTACTAGCACTAAAACTATAACTGTCATCACATCAGTACAACAGGTTTCTAAAAGAAAGTTTACTGCACAAAACGGCTGCCACATTCATACACCAATCCATTTTGTACGGCACTAAACTTGAATGTCACGGCCGAGCACCACTGGCCTATTTTAGTAATCACACAATAACTTGACAATTTAATTTAAAATGTATATCAATATTCTTATATCAGTATTATTTATATACATATTTGGTAGTGTTGGGAAAGTTCACTTTCTACATGAACTAGTTCAGTTCACAGTTCACAAGTTTTAAAAAGAACTAGTAGTGCTGCCTCACGATTAGTCGCGACTAATCGTTTGCAGAATAAAAGTTTTTGTTTACATAATATATGTGGGTGTACTGTGTATAATAATTATGTATAAATACACATACACACATGCATGTATATAATTAAGAAACATTTGCATGTGTATATACATGTTTATATTTATATATAATCTATATTATATATAAATATAAATATTTATTAAATAAATATATTTTTTTCTTAAAATTATACATTTATGTGTGTGTATTTATATAAACATAATTATTATACACAGTACACACACATTTATTATGTAAACAAAAACTTTCATTCTGCAAACGATTAGTCGCGACTAATCGTGAGGCAGCACTAAGAACTAGTTCAGTTCATAGTTAATATTTCAAAATTTTGAACTAGTTCACAGTTCCAAAAATCAATTAATTTATGGTTCTTTTTTCACATATTTTTTTTTTAAATGATTGCCATTCTAGCCCATATAGAACCACAGACAGCAATTATTTTATCAGTTTTAACACTGAAGCTAAATGCGTCAGATTTCATCTTCATATCCAACTTTAAATCCTTATCCAACCAGGGTTTACATTAGCATTGACTGTCTTTACATTTTTGTATTTGCTTGCACATACCTTGGAAGTCTAGCCAGGTGGGGGTCGCACCCCGGGCGAGAAGTGCTGCGAGGCATTGCGTGTATGACAATTTACAGGTATTGCACACCACACGTGCATGTTAAATAGCGTGAGCTTAGACAGAGTCTATTTCAAGATCCAGAATATGCGTTAACAGCCTATGTTAATCGTTAACGATTTAAGACAAATATGATGTTATTTAATATTAAACTATTTGAGTGGCGCGGCAGAAATTTCAGCAGCGTCTGTGTTGTTCTGATGACGCATGCAGCGTGACTGGTGAACACTAACTGGTGGCGGTGTTGCCAGATTGGGTGTTTTTTCCGCTACACATTAAGGCCTGTTTACAGTGTGTTTTAGTCGGGTTTTCGCCTGGAAGAATATAGAAATCTGGCACCCTATTGAACGACGTTAAACTGAGAGAGCTTGACGTTCACAGTAATTCATCAGGCAGTAATACGTTACGTTCAGTTCACGTTCAACTTTTGTTCAATGAACTCATTCAGGCACAACACTGCATATTCTTAAAATATACGTAAGGGATAATCCACGGCTAGCCATGCACCAAAGGGCCCCAATGCACGACGCAGAGGCGAAGAACCACCCGACGCGTAGCAGAGGGTGGTTGTCTCCGCAAAGTGCA
The DNA here is from genome assembly GCF_027580225.2 of Misgurnus anguillicaudatus. Classification (NCBI taxonomy): domain Eukaryota; kingdom Metazoa; phylum Chordata; class Actinopteri; order Cypriniformes; family Cobitidae; genus Misgurnus; species Misgurnus anguillicaudatus. The sequence continues at coordinate 47,779,487 of NC_073339.2, forward strand.
TCAAAACCCTTCAATGCATGGCCAGCCGTGGACCATCCCGCTTATACCTTGGTTATTTGCCAAGTTAAAGCTGTAATGAATGTTTACAGTGTAAATTTTTTAACAGACGGGTAAAAATGACGGTCATTTTCTTAAGTTAAAGCTCGCACTCCATCCGCTTTAAATAAAGTAGTGCTGAAATAAAACCTGCGCACTTTAAAGAGAGACGCACTTATGTCTCGCTCGCTCTCTCTGCAAGTGTAACTGTGTTACTATGGTTACCAATGTTTATAGTACCAGATTATTTCTAACTGTAATTAAACTGACTGGAACTACCTGTGCATTAAACAGTTTTAATGCACACCTTCCAGCCAATCAGAATCGAGTATTTAAACAGACCATGGTATAAATATTCTTATTTGCCTTTACACGGACCACCTGCAGTACCCTCACGGACCACAGTTTGGGAATGGCCGCCATACGTCATCGCGTCACTATATCATTGATATTGCGAAATTACATTTTTTATCATGTAAAAAATTATACTAGTGTTGTCATGGACAGTATGATATGGCACACCTCTAATGTTCAAAAATGCAGTCTGCACACTGAAAAATACTGCTCCATACAAAAGTTTATTTAATTAATTAAAAGGCAACGTTTCGACCCTCGGGTCTTCATCAGGCACAATCTCAATAAGTGAGGAACACCTTTAAATACATAACAGGTGCTCACCTTAATTAGACTTCCTCACTTAGAAGTCATGTGACAGAAACAAATCATGTGACAGAAACAAATCATATGACAAACACTCAAAAAACAGCATCATATAACTTGAAAATCATATGAAAAACACTCAAAATACAGCATCAAATAACTTGAAAAAGACAAACATTTAAAAATTATTATAGAAATGAAATTTTTAAATGTTTGTCTTTTTCAAGTTATTTGATGCTGTATTTTGAGTGTTTTTCATATGATTTTCAAGTTATATGATGCTGTTTTTTGAGTGTTTGTCATATGATTTGTTTCTGTCACATGATTTGTTTCTGTCACATGACTTCTAAGTGAGGAAGTCTAATTAAGGTGAGCACCTGTTATGTATTTAAAGGTGTTCCTCACTTATTGAGATTGTGCCTGATGAAGACCCGAGGGTCGAAACGTTGCCTTTTAATTAATTAAATAAACTTTTGTATGGAGGAGTATTTTTCAGTGTGCAGACTGCATTTTTGTATTTATTGATTGCATATCCAGTTGTCTTGCACCTGGCCCAAATTTGGGTTCATGTGATGTGCACACCACTTCTGTGTGTTCTGACACCTCTAATGTTCAGCATTAAATTGGTCACCCTGCTCTTTAGAAAATCAAAATAATATAGAGATGCACCAAAGTATTGGCCAATTTTTATCACTTTAGCATGAAAAGGGCAGATATAATAAACCAATAGTTAAAACATTAACTTAATAAAGGCACTGAGCTTTATAATGTTTAATAAGAAATATTTATTAGATAAAAATAACCTCTGAAGGTTGTCATGTTGCTTTTTATCTTTCTTTGTGCCTCTCTTATAATGTTGACCTGAATGTTAAATGGATTTAATCCAATGAAATGATATGATGCAGCAGCAATAAACTTACTGTAACTTTTAAACTTTGCTCATTTAAAATATGATCAAAGAAATGAGTGACATGAACATTGGGCAATAAATATTGTCTGTAGGTGCATTATTATTTATATCTGTTGTACCTTTGGAATAAAGTTAATGTGGTGTTGTTTTGTTTCTGTAGGTCTGTGAGTCTGACGTCTCTGTACAGTTTACTGAAGTCCAGACTGTGTCCATACTTCTACCTGTGTTCATACCAGTTCACTGTGCTCTTCAGAGCTGCTGGTCTTAATGGTTCCAAAAATATCAGCGCACTTATGACTCCCACCACTAGAGGACTGCGTGAAGCCATGAAGACTGAAGGTAAAACACAAAAGATTTGTCTTTCTGCTAAACAAAATCCTGTCCACAACCAGCTGAGGGTTTATAGGTCTCTAATGCTATAAGAGACTAAATTACCTTTACTCAAACTACTCTTTATTAAAGATATGTCTGACTGAATTTGATTGGATGAGCCACATTTTAAGACCTACTTCATATTCTACAGTTGAATTGTTTGTTAATGCACAAAGTTGCTATCACGGTGTGGTAAAAATCACTGTACCATATCTATTGATTTATTGATTAAAAAATATTTTCATCAATGTGTGTTTAGATGTTTTGCTCAGTGTTTGTGTGTGTCTTGTGTTCAGGAATCGAGTTCACACTCCCCCTGCTGGAGGACAAGAAGAAGAGCAAAGATTCATCTGAGGTCAGCGAGAGCTCTCGACAGGCTGATGGTGAAGATCCGCTTAGGAGCTGTGATGATGTGTGAGTAGATAAACACAGTTTACAGTATCTATCTGCTGATGATGATGATGGGAAGATTCATTAATTTATTCATTCTGTGTGTGTGTTTCTGCAGAAAAAGTGATCACAGTGAAGATGAAGATGTGGGTGATGATGAAATTGATGATGATGGTGGATTTTCTTGGTTGAAGGAGATGGGCGTCCAGGACAAGATTAAGAAACCTGATGCTATTTCTATTAAACTGTATCCTTTATGAGCTTTTAAAATAAAACATGCATGGAAATGATGGATTTAGGGGTCAATAGTAGGAAAACAATACAGCAAGTATTTTTCAACCTATTAAATATATTAAAGGGACACTCCACTTTTTTAAAAAAAAAAGTATGCTCATTTTTCAGCTCCCCTATAGTTAAACATTTGATTTTTACCTTTTTGGAATCCATTCAGCTGATCTCCGGGTCTGGCGCTAGCACTTTTAGCGTAGCTTAGCATAATCCATTGAATCTGATTTGACCATTAGCATCGCACTTAAAGATAATTTAAAACTTGACTTTTAAGTTATATCGTGTACTAAGACTGACATAAAATTAAAAGTTGCGATTTCTAGACAGCCTCCTGCAGCCAAGCACCTCCACCTGCACCTCCTGCAGCCATGTTACGGCTGCAAAGTCCTTTATTATTACACCAGAATAAGAGTATAGTTCCGTAGCCATATCTGCCTAGAAAATCGCAGCTTTTATTTTCTGTCAGTCTTGGTACACGATGTAACTACAAAAGAGTCAAGTTTTAAATAGGAAAACTATCCAAACTCTTTTTTTAAATTTTTTAGCGCAATGCTAATGGTCTGGTCGGATTCGGTGGATTGTGCTGAGCTATGCTGGGAGTGGTCCCGCCGGACCCGGAGATCGGCTGAATGGTTTCCAAAAAGGTAAAAATCGAATGTTTAACTCTAGGGGAGCTGAAAAATGAGCATATTTTCATAAAAAGTGGAGTGTCACTTTAAACGAGTTAAATCTTTGTTCCCTCACAGCATCTGATTGCTGACTGAAATTAAACTTGAGATGAACCAGGGTAAAGTACAGATCATGGTTTGAAATGAAACATGGTTTAAACTGACCTTAGGTAATTATTTTCATGTATTAAAGGTGATTTTGAATCCCCTTTTTTGAGTATAAACAACATCTGCAAAGTTACAACGCTCAAAAGTGCAATGGGGAATTTTCGCTTTAACAGAAATCACTTCTAAGAAAAAAACCACAGCAAATGGCTGGATTGCCTACAATAAAGTCTCTTTCTGGGTTAGTGACATTACCAACCTCAAAATTGGCATAAACCCCACCCCCGGGAACAGGCAGCAAATTTCCAGATTTTTAAATCCTTTATGGTGAATATTAATGATCTTCCCTAACTGATGTACCAGTCGTAAGGAGCACAGAGAGGTTCGGTTAGATCACAGACCGGAGTCGGTGGTGCTGGTCGAGGGTTCAAACACATTCACTTTGCTGAACTTTCTGATTAACTGTAAGAGTTTGGTAGCTGGAGCCGGATCTCAGGCCGGGCTTCCTCCAACACTTCTGGCTCCTACGGCTTTCAGAGGAGCCACACTGCACGCGCTAAAGGTTTGAATCGATTACTTATTTTCTCCTGAGCATAATGTTATTTTTTGTACGGTTTTAAAATCATGAAGAGCACAGCATTTGTTTATTATAGGGTTACAAAGATGCAGAAAGTTTACAGAAACTTTCCATTGGAATTTAATCTGGGGAATTTTGGAAATATTTCAAATTTAAAACTGAACAGGAATTTAGGGAAATGTATATAAACTATGTCATATACAAACATACAAAACAAATAAACGTAAGCAGACATGCATGCAAGGTAACACCATCCTTGAAATCCTTGAAAGTTTGTGAATCTGAGGGGAAAATTCAAGGACCTGGGAAGTTTTTGAAAATATACATACATAGATACAGGTCATTGAAATTGCTTGAATCTATTTAAGCAAGTTTTCTGGAAAAAAATCCATATTCCCTGTGTAGTGTAGGATAATATCATAAAAATTTGTATGACTTTGTAAGCGCACGTGCTAAACTATTCGCTTTAAATGCTTATATCTTCTGTATGCGAATGTTGATTCATACCAAAATGCTTTTTTGCATAGTTGTGTTTGACACATGAAAACGTCTCTAGTTACGTATGTAACTGTTGTTCCCTGAGAAGGGAATGAGATGCTTCATCTCCCTTGCCATTCTTCCTGTGTCCCTGTAATGCCGTCTTTGGCAATATTTCAGATAGTGATATACTTCCTGGCTCCCGCGTCACCCGGTCTTTGTCATTAAAGGAACAGTATGTAAGATTGTGGCCAAAACTGGTATTGCAATCACAAAACTTGTTGCTAAAACTGGTACTGCAATCACACAACTGGTGGCCAATACACAACATGACAACATAAACATCAGTTGAGGGCTGCAACTCCACTTTTTAAATGACACTATCCTGACCAGACCACTGTTGTCAGTAATATAAGTATTTGAAATGAAAATGATTTCTTAATGTCTAGAGACATATCAGGGCCATTTTATAATTAATTGATATAAATATCTTACATACTGTTCTTTTAAGCCTCACCATTGGTTGAATTTGATATACACATTCAGACACACTTACCCCTGGAGGCGTCCCCAAAGTGTCACCGTAGTGATGTAACAATGTAACCTTGCTCTTACTTGAAATGTGTCCCACATTTAGCCCTTGAATTTGAGGGTATTGGACCTGGAAAGTCCTTGAATTTATTTGAAGTTAACTAAGATGTGGGAACTCAGTATTACAAACTTAGAAGAATCCTGATACTTATGCTCATCAAGCCGTGCATTTATTTGATCCAAAATCCTTCAGAAAGCATGCTAATCTGAAAAAAAATTGAATACTTCTTTCAAAAGAAGTCTTGTTGCACACTAGCTTACGCACAGCACAAGAAAGCTTTAAGCTATGTTTTGTAATTGTACATGAATACATGCAAAGATGGACATTTTGACATTAAAGTTCCCTGTTATAGGCAACTAATTTTTTTCAAATTCCCAGTTTATTTCTGTTAATTCCCATGGAAAGTTTCCAGCCTTGAAAATTTCCAGAATTTTGCAACCGTAGTTTATTATTATTTACATTACAACATGTGTAATGGGCTGTTTAGAGTGAGTATACCTAGCTGTAATGACAAGTACTCATATCAATGCTAGTATTATTTATGTAAACCTCTTGTAATGTCCGCTGTGTCTCCCTGCAGGCACGTACAGTGAATGTGAAGACTCAAGTTCGAGCGGGTTATCAGGACGTGTGCAGTCTGGAGGTGACGGGACCCATCATGCCTCACACGCTGCATGCGCTGACCCAGCTGTTAAAACCTGCTCAGAAGGGTGAATTCTCTGTCGGCCTGTATACTCATGAACCCACCGCTGTCCTTAATGTTCCCATCGGTCAAACATCTGAACTGGAGACACGGGTATGTTTAACATTTGTATTTGTATTAACATACTGAGAGCTCCAAATGAAATGCACACAAGAGATTTAACTACGCGTCAGTTTTCATATATACTTCTGCATCGTCGTTCGTGTCAACTTGCAAATACACATGTTAAGTATTTTTGAGTAATTACTCTTTTAGTGGGCGTGCACACCAAAGCGTTTAAACACAGCTGAAAACACCAGGTGGATGTAGACTGTGGGCACTTGCTAGCACTTTTTCTGCCAAGTGCCTTGGTTGCTATCATACTTCTGGTTTGTTTTCTTTTTAGTTGGTTTGTTTGTTGTGATATTTGTACCGCCCCTCCTTCACTGTGATTGGACAACCGACTGAGAAGTGACACTGACGAGCTGAGAGTTTCACCCAAAGTTGAACATTTTTCAACTCTGTGCACTCAGCGCCGAGCACAGAAAAAAACACCAGCTGCTGGCATTTTTAAAAACTGCGGGGCTTCCATTGGAAACAATTGAAAACATTAGCTGGCATAAATGCTTTTGTGTGCATGCCCCATTAGTTCATTGTGGTGCTCTCTGCATTATTTTAAAGCTACTTTTGTTTTGCATTTCTTTCTGATGAGTCCTTTTCTGTCTGTGTGTATGGTGTGCAGTGAACTCACTGTAGGACTCTCTGGTCGGCTCATCTCATGTGTTTCATTATTGACAGGACGGTGTGGTGCAGGATCTGTTCAGGTGTGGTCTACAGCAGAGTACAGTTGAGCAGCTGGCCGTGCCTACAACACTGGGAAAATCTGCTCTCAGACAGCTGCACATGAAAGGACATTCATACAGCTGGAAGTCTTGAGACACAGACCACATCTATTCATATCTGTGACATATCTGTGTGTGGCTTAATATACCAGCTGACACCAGTGACGCTCTTCTTACTGTAGTACAAGTGTGCCTGAAGTGACTTTATAACTCTGATAGTTGTTGTTTATACTGCAACTATTGACTATCATGTCAGTTTAAGTGTTTTAATACCTGTTTTACGTTTTAAACACATTATTTTATCAGGGATAAACTTGTGTAGACTGCAGCTAAATGTTTTTTTAGGCTAATCTTGTAATATTTATCACACCTGTATGAAATTGTAATATTAAATGAAATATTTGAAATCATTTTTGCTTTTCTTCACATATTACCAGCATCAGTGTGTTGAGTGTATAAGATGATCCAGTATTGTACTGTATCAGATATACTGATGGTAGGAAATGGAAATGTTGAATACCATAGTACTGAATGATCATGTGTCATGGGTGTATATGACACTCCAAGGCAGTGGTTCTCCAGTCCTCGGACCCACTGCTCTGCACATTCTGGTTGTCTCTCAAATCTGACACTCAGTTCAGTTCATGGAATCTACCCTAATGAGCTGATGATCTGAATCAGGTGTGTTAATTAAGGGAGACATGCACAATATGCAGAGCAGTGGGTCCCAAGGACTGGAGTTGAGAACCACTGCTCCAAGGTACTTAAATAAATATCAGTGTATTACCGTGTTGCATTTTCAGAAATATAGTAGTACTGTTAGGGCAGAACCTGTAAAAGAATAATAAACATTTTCTTTTTCTTAACACATTTGAGCGGTTTCCCAGACAGGGCTTATCCTAAAGACCCAGACTAAAATGCATGTTTGAACTGCCTTAATTTAAAAACACCTTTAGCTGACACATCTTAATCAGTGCCATTTGTTTTGTCTTAAGGTGCACATCAGGGGCCTCATTTATAAAATGCTGCGTAGGAACTGGCCTAAATTTGATCTCAAAATCATTTCTCAAAAGTGCGTATGTGTGATTCATAAAACGAATGTGCGCACAGAGCACGTGCGTATAGATGTGAAATCTATAAATCATAAATGATCTTGAAATTGTGGGCAGCTAAATAGTTTCAAATCTCTGCATTTTAGCGATGCCATAATTAATGTTTTTGACATATAAAAGAGCACCTGTCAAATGTTTAAATCCTTTACCAGCAGCAAGAATGGCTTATATTTCCAAAAACCCAATCAGACAAGCAAAAGTGCATATGTCTGCTCAGACCCTGACGTGTCGCAAAGCACTTTTCCACATCAAAGAATAAATATTCCATCAATGTCTGATGTGTTATGTTGCAACTGTGCCCTGATGTTATTAACTATCAATGGTCCATACAATTAGCCCCTCAGGTCATTATTAGGTCACATTCTTGTAGGTCCTGTGTGGGTGTGATTGTCACCTCAGAGATTAAAGTCTCCATTGTATTTTTTGTGTAAGATGTGTAAGATTAAAATTGAAGGAACTTATTCCTTGGTCACAACTTGTCACAAACCCCTGTGCTGATCAAAGACTATTGTTACAGCTGTTTATCCAATACAGTGGGGGTTAAAGGTGGTCTTCTGATTGGTCAGTTTGAATGTATTATGTTGGGTTTGGTCAAGTACAGTGGGGGTTAAAGGTAATCTTCTGATTGGTCAATTTGAATGTATCAAGTTAGGCTTAGTCACATGGTCAAGAGATAGAGGATAAAGGTCAAGGTTTTTATGAGCTCTGGGCCTTTGCATTTTAGCTTTTGCCTTTGCATTGGCCTTTTCCCCTTTCCTTTCTTTCTTCACCTAAGTTCTGAGGTTCAGGCCATTAGGCCTAGATTTCAGTTCTCAAGTGTGAATCTCTTTCTTCTAAACTTTCTTTCTCTGTTCTCTATCTTATCAGGTAATATCTCACATACATTGGAAACAGTCAATTGTTTGTATTATTTACCATTTCATGCATTTATAGTGTAACCATTTCAACTGTAACTTTAAGTCAGTACTGTAATTAAACCTTTTCATTTACAAATCTGTTGTTTAGTTTTGTTTTAAGGTTAACACTTAAACGCTCCATATTGCAATACAATATATTCGTACTCTAGCAACGCTCTCAGACATATTGTGTCCGAAACCGGGGAACGATTGCAGTTTTGTTCTCCTTCCGAAACCTGAGATCCCTTACAGATGTATAAGGACTGCTCACACATGCAGAACTTTGAGTTAAGATTGTTAAAGGTTGACACAACAACATCACTCCTGAAGAACTATGCTACATAAGAACCTTCGTTAAATCTTTTTTCCCACATTAAGTACTTGGTCCTGCTTCAGCCAAATTCAATAAAATCTAACAGTAAACACACTTTACGATCAAATCTGTGCATACGCACGCTTTATAAATGAGGCCCCACTATTGTTTTTGTAAGGTCTGTTTGTAAAAACTTAAACATTACCAAGGCCTGGTCCTAGATTAATCTAAACTGTGTCCAGGAAAACGTCACTTTATCAACTAGAAATTAATCTCTATGCACGCTCCTTTAAATAAAAAACCCATATCCAGTAGCAATGTGAAGTGTACTGCTGTTTTAAAGGTCATGCATTTTTATTTTTTGTGAAAAATAGCATTTGTTATTGGCATGAAAAGGTAATTGTGTATCGCAATGAAAGTATTTCAAGCATTTGAAAGAACATACAGTTGGGTCACAATATTATGTTAAATGCAAAAAAGCCATTTATTTTTTCCATAGACTTTTAGAACATCGCAAAAAATAAGCTCTGTGATTTTCAAATTGGTAATGCAATAGTAAACATACCACAGACCTGTTGAATCCTTTATTCTGATTGGCTGAGAAATGTTCCACTGGTGTTGATTATTTTTCTGTAAACCGCACACCTAAACTGTCAAATGTCTTAAAATAAGCACCAAAGAAATGTTTGTGGTTACCGTGGTATAAGAGGAATAATTGGCAACGGGGTGTTGAATTATTTGATAATAATGCACACCTGCAGTGTAACGGCATTACTACATTGGATGTGCATTATTTTCAAATTATTTAACGGCCCGTTGTCAATTAGTTCTTCATAATAGCTCTTTTGTTTTAACATGCAGAGAAAAGAGCAATATCTTCTTCAAGATATTTTCAGTTAGTAAAGGCTTAATGTCACCAGCTACTGCTGCTATCAAGTCGATCCTCAGCAAGATAAACAATCTGATCCAGTGCTTTCAGAATCAGAACATCAACATCAGGATTTGTGTCGATCTCTTCATGGTAGTTCTTCACTGGGAAGATGTTGCACATTGGTACACCAATCAAGTCACAGCAGTTCTGCATCTAGAAAACATAACATCATTAAAAACATTAGACTGTAGATCAGTGAGATTCTCAACCTTTATCACAAAACATTTCTAACAAATAAAATTTACTACAGCTTGCTTTACCTAAACAGATGTATATTCATTAAAATAACCGAATCCTATAAGAAACATATTGACTTTTGTCTTATTTTGAACAATTTTACACCCTCTTGGGGCCCCATTGAAAGTTTTTTGAAGCCCCCCACCCAACCTCCCCATGTGGCGTTGAGCCCCCTGATTGAGAACCACTGCTGTAGATCATACTTTCTTTAATATCGCTTAATGGATGATGTACCTTCTCTTTGATCTTCTTGCTGTGATACACCTTTCTTAGATTGTTCTTCACCACTGGACATGCTTCATCTATTTTGGTCATGATAATGACTTGAGGAATATCTATACAATGTTAGACAAACATCATATATAATATGTCAAACATCAGGACAAGGGTCAAGTGGATTAGAAAGAATGGTGGCAATTTATTATCACTGTCATATTTAAACCAGGGCCGTAACCACAATGCCCCCCATAATCTAAAACGGCCAAATTGTCCCCCTTTAGGATTTTGTCCCCCTTTAGGGTTTTACAGGGCTTCATGTCATTTGTTCTGTTGGCATAATAAAATGAGACACAGCATGTGAAAGTTTCACAGAGAGTGAAAAACATGAAAGTGTGAAGCAAAAATGCAGTTTGGTTGTAGGATGATATATATAGTAAATATAACTTATAGACAAGAGTTTTACAGTAAATATACAGTATTGTAGCTTGTAGGTTGATTCGTGATTCCTTTTATGCAGCTGCACATTGTATGCAGTCTTAAAAACTAATTTTGGCAGTTTTGTCATCATTATCAGCTCTTACAGCTTGCGTTTGAAAAAAAAACTAAGTGCAAATGTAAACATGAATGGAAAGATTAAAGTCCCAATGAAGTCAAAACTGACAATTCTTATTTTTTAATGTAATATTGCAGTGTTCATTATAAACTAATATTTATCCGGGTCATTATATTTGAAAAAAATAATGTGCCCTCATAAACTTCAATCAACATCTGAAAATGTACTTCCACCCCTTTGTGGCGATCACTCTCAGATGTTGTCAGTTAGACAGCTTGGGGGGAACATCCAGCCAGTTATATTTCTGAATGAAACCACTATTTTTAATATCCAATCAAAGCACATTGGAAAACACATGCCATGCCCACTATTTTCCTTGTGTGATAAGGGCCAGTCACACTAGTCTTTTCATTCCATTGACCTTCCCTTATACACATGCAAATAAGTCAGACCGGAAACACAAGCTTGAGCAATGATATTTCGCAGGTCGCTGCGTAGCAAAGTTTAAGTCTGGTGAACCCTGACCTGTGAATTCATATCATGTAAAGCGTTGTGACCAGTACATAACTGGTATGTCACTGCGTGCCCTTTCTTTCTACTGAAAAGCACAAATGAAGTGACAACACAGTGACAGAAGTAAAGTGGATCGCGACTTCCGGTTCACAGGGACTTTAAGCTCTTGGGAGAGACCCACCGCCTTTGCTATGGTAAGTACACTGTAATATGCCACAGATGGACTTATGTTTATTGCGATCTGGTATGTATTGATACATATACCCCTGAATGTGTTGATCCCCTCAATGTTCAAGCAGTGGTTGCTGCCTTGATTTAATACCATACAACACCCTCTGAAAACCAGAATCATCATATATCAAAAATAATGACCGCACATTAACATACAAATTAATCAAATAAAAATAAAAGGAATTCTACCGTATAAGGCAATTTTAACATTAATAAAAAAATGGTAACTTATATAATTACAATTATGAGATGAGGATCTTATGGCCTTGCTAAAAAAATTGTCTGTAATGAACATACAGTATTTATGCATTTGAGACATAATCCAAAGTTATGAGAACAGTAAACAAAGACATTCGGGCTGCACTATGATTAATCGTGACAATAATTGTTTGCAGAATAAAAGTTATATACCTATATATACTGTATATATATATATATATATATATATATATATATATATATATATATATATATATACAGTCTTGTTCAAAATAATAGCAGTACAATGTGACTAACCAGAATAATCAAGGTTTTTAGTATATTTTTTTATTGCTATGTGGCAAACAATTTACCAGTAGGTTCAGTAGATTCTCAGAAAACAAACAAGACCCAGCATTCATGATATGCACGCTCTTAAGGCTGTGCAATTGGGCAATTAGTTGAATTAGTTGAAAGGGGTGTGTTCAAAAAAATAGCAGTGTGGCATTCAATCACTGAGGTCATCAATTTTGTGAAGAAACAGGTGTGAATCAGGTGGCCCCTATTTAAGGATGAAACCAACACTTGTTGAACATGCATTTGAAAGCTGAGGAAAATGGGTCGTTCAAGACATTGTTCAGAAGAACAGCGTACTTTGATTAAAAAGTTGATTGGAGAGGGGAAAACCTATAAAGAGGTGCAAACAATGATAGGCTGTTCAGCTAAAATGATCTCCAATGCCTTAAAATGGAGAGCAAAACCAGAGAGACGTGGAAGAAAACGGAAGACAACCATCAAAATGGATAGAAGAATAACCAGAATGGCAAAGGCTCAGCCAATGATCACCTCCAGGATGATCAAAGACAGTCTGGAGTTACCTGTAAGTACTGTGACAGTTAGAAGACGTCTGTGTGAAGCTAATGTATTTTCAAGAATCCCCCGCAAAGTCCCTCTGTTAAAAAAAAGGCATGTGCAGAAGAGGTTACAATTTGCCAAAGAACACATCAACTGGCCTAAAGAGAAATGGAGGAACATTTTGTGGACTGATGAAAGTAAAATTGTTCTTTTTGGGTCCAAGGGCCACAGGCAGTTTGTGAGACGACCCCCAAACTCTGAATTCAAGCCACAGTACACAGTGAAGACAGTGAAGCATGGAGGTGCAAGCATCATGATATGGGCATGTTTCTCCTACTATGGTGTTGGGCCTATTTATCGCATACCAGGGATCATGGATCAGTTTGCATATGTTAAAATACTTGAAGAGGTCATGTTGCCCTATGCTGAAGAGGACATGCCCTTGAAATGGTTGTTTCAACAAGACAATGACCCAAAACACACTAGTAAACGGGCAAAGTCTTGGTTCCAAACCAACAAAATTAATGTTATGGAGTGGCCAGCCCAATCTCCAGACCTTAATCCAATTGAGAACTTGTGGGGTGATATCAAAAATGCTGTTTCTGAAGCAAAACCAAGAAATGTGAATGAATTGTGGAATGTTGTTAAAGAATCATGGAGTGGAATAACAGCTGAGAGGTGCCACAAGTTGGTTGACTCCATGCCACACAGATGTCAAGCAGTTTTAAAAAACTGTGGTCATACAACTAAATATTAGTTTAGTGATTCACAGGATTGCTAAATCCCAGAAAAAAGATGTTTGTACAAAATAGTTTTGAGTTTGTATAGTCAAAAGTAGACACTGCTATTTTTTTGAACACACCCCTTTCAACTAATTGCCCAATTGCACAGCCTTAAGAGTGTGCATATCATGAATGCTGGTTCTTGTTTGTTTTCTGAGAATCTACTGAACCTACTGGTAACTTGTTTGCCACGTAGCAATAAAAAATATACTAAAAACCTTGATTATTCTGGTTAGTCACATTGTACTGCTATTATTTTGAACAAGACTGTATATATATATATAAATATTTATTTATTTATTTATTAATACAGCAGTTCTTTCTGGTTCTCGAATCTGATTGGCTAAGAGCTATGCGATATTGTGCTGATAACGGCACTGTAACCGCTTCACCTTTCGTATCATTCCGCCACCTAGTGAATGGAGGTCCTAAACAGGCTCATCTCTGAATGGAAAAACACAGACGCGTTGTTTTGAATCACTCTCCGTGTGTCTCATTAGTTCACTAGCTCATAAATCAGTCTGTGAATCCCAATCGGAAGTTATTATTCCGTTAAAGATCAGCGCTCTTGGATGTTACGTTAAAGTTAATGGGATTAATGTCTTGTCACATCCTGTGAACACTTGGAAAGAGAAATGTAAACACTCGTTTTTTTTCTGGAGCTATATCTCTTATCAGAACGCGAAAACACCGTGGAACTGCAGGTAAGCACCGTAGCTTTTAAATGTGGACATTGATCATTTATTTTATCAAGACGTGACTATTAAAACATGTTATGAGATATCGCCACTGGTATATTTATAAGCAGCATGCAAAAACATCTCTCTGACACTTATAAAAAACAGTTTTATATAGTACTGACAAGAAATTTTTTAATAATAATCGAGTGCTCGTATCGCGTTAAGAATAAATGAGAAAGCAATAGTAACATTATATAAGTATAGTTTTATTAACTTTTACCTCGCGCCAAAACAATAACAACACAAAAGACACTAAATATGAATAAGAAAAAAAGTAATAGTTTTATCATGACACCAAATACTGCTGATTTGATCTCATTTTGACCATCAAAAACAAACAAGGCCAACATGAGAGCCAGGGAATCCCTGTCAGAGATGTAGCCCAGAGAGGGCGGTGGTCAGCGGGGCGAGTGAACACTGATGTCCGCTCATGCTTTGGTTCTCATACGTACCGAATACCGAATCTACTAATCGACTGCAGATTTAAATATAATACATATACATTCTCGACTGAACTAATCTTAAAACTACACTTTGTGACCAAGAAACGGTAATATAAAGAAACGGCTTTTCCGTCCATTGAGTTATTATGAGATTCAAAGCAGCCGAAAGTTTTACCTGTCATTCTGGCCGCCCTCAAATCCGTGGCGGAAAAAGTAGTTCTCAAACAAAGAGGCTTTTAAAATAACTCCGTTGTTGTTTTCTAGTTTTCGTTTTTCAAACGTGTGCCGTCGAACTGTTGTATAAAAGCAATATCGCTCTCGGAGTCGTGTGATATAGCTCTATATCATCATGGCTGTGATTGCCTCCGGCACTCGGCCTACGGCCTCGTGCCTCTGGCCTAATCACAGCCGTGATGATATAGAGCTATATCACACTCCTACTCGAGCAATATTGCTTAAATATATATATATATATATATATATATATATATATATATATATATATATATATATATGGTGCTGTTTCTTATAGTCAGGTGCACCTTGTAAGTCAGTATGAATTCATTCTAAATTTTGTGAGGCAAGAGACATCATTACGTCTACAGCCGCGAGAGTCCGCCATATGCTGCTTCTGTATTTATGTAATTCAATGGATTCAGTGATGAAGCGTTCTTTATAGGGGTTATTCGATCTACGTCATCAATGTTCACGGCGGCCATATTGTTGACATAGAACTGTCAGTCTGTCAATTGACAAGCGAGGCAGCATGGGTATTATGCATGGTATTATCGGTGTAATTTTTTTTAAACCATGCGATGGTGTGTGGTAATACACGGATGTTCTAACAACAGCAAAAAGAACCCCGGAATTAGTTTTTATGCGATACCAACTGTCAGAAAACATGAAAGGAAGGAGACAGAGGAGTTGAACTAGCGAAGGAGAGACTCCCAACAGCAAAGTCTGTTCCCATCATTTTACCCCAGGTAACGCTAGGGATATAGCCTATGCCTCACAGCAAAGTCTGTCCCCATCATTTGATCACATATGGTTAGCTGTAAGCAGTGGCTGAAACTGCTCTTTCAAATAAGCTGCCATAAATTGAGACAGTTATTAAATTAGTATTAATAACTATATGAACATAATAGATCTGGCATTGATATAGGGAATAAGGCCTGTTCACATTATAACGATAACTATAAAAAAATATAGTTTTGAAAATCGTTTTATATTAAAGAGAATAGCGGAGCTCACACCAAAACTATAACGATACAGATACAA
Organism: Misgurnus anguillicaudatus; assembly: GCF_027580225.2. Lineage (NCBI taxonomy): Eukaryota > Metazoa > Chordata > Actinopteri > Cypriniformes > Cobitidae > Misgurnus > Misgurnus anguillicaudatus. Next base: position 47,795,387 of record NC_073339.2, read on the forward strand.
TGAACGACATCATTGGGATCACTTTCTGAGCGATTTTTCCCACCTGATGAAGGATAAACCATTGATAGCATTAAAATCTATTTAAACTTCAAGTGCACGAGCACTTAAAATGACAGTGAAGCTCATTGCTGAGGTCTATAACATTAGATTACCTCCAGTTGCTGTGAAAATTGACTACGTAATGCTTTTTAATCTATTACATTAACTAACTGTTAACTAACATTAACTAACTGCAAAAAGGTAAGAGATTACACAAACTATTAGATTCACTGTTTAGAGTTACGCGAAACGCAGCGTGTTGAGGACATCTGCAAAAGTTTATATTACAAGCAATGTTAAAGGCAAGTGATTTGCGAGAGTGCCGTGAGCGAATTAGCATAAACGTATTGTTTGGTGATGTGGACGATGATATAGTTATATTGTTATAGTTATCGTTATAATGTGAACGGCACTTCAGTGCTTGTATGATGAATGCGGATACTGTATGAACGATATAGTTATAAATATCCAGATAAGTTACGGCTGGCAATAAGGATGGATCTTTATTGGGTCTATTTGATATTGTTCCACAATAATCAAGCTCATCTTCTCTTAATACAGACGAGATGAAGCCATTAGGCTACTGCTCCCCTCGACTCAAATCTACGTGCGGCTAGGGGCAGGACAGATGTCATGTCAACAAGATGGCCGCGGTAAGCGACTTCCGGTGTTTGCGAATAAGCCCTATTGTTTGTATATAAATAAAACTTGATTTTAGTTGGATCTGTTTTTCTGTCTTTATTTTTGCAGTGTTACTGTGATACATGTATGAATTATAATGTTAGGCTAGTAACGTAATAGTCGCATCTACTGGTATGTTAACATCAGGCACCCAGCACTGACAGCACTGTTGGTACTATTTTACACGCAACAACTCCTTGGCATTTTGACTTACAGACACAGCTACTAGCCTACAACACAATGCACGTCTCTTCTTTCTGCCTCTCGGTTTGCGCGCGCAACCAGTTAATGACGTCACCGTGCAACCCGTCTATATGTTATCTCATCCTAATGACGCATTTTTGAATGATGCGACTTATACTCCGGTGCGGCTTATAGTCCGGAAAGAATGGTATATATTATAATTCTTAAAATTATACAAGCATGTGTGTGTGTATACACAGTACACACACCTATATGATGTAAAAAAAGCTGTTTATTCTGCAAATGATTAATCACTATTAATCACGATTAATCACGATTAATCATTATGCAGCCCTAATTCCGTGTTCAGTTTTACCTCTATCACTGATTCTGTGGCGAATGATCCTCAACTTGTCAATAAGTTTCTGGTCAGTGAATGATATTGTATCAGCAGCTACAACGTAAACCAGACAGAAAGCCTGGTCAGAGAGGTTGGGGTCACTGATGTAATGTTCCTTTCCTTGAACGATTGGCTCCGACTCATCAAACTGAATTATAAGATAAAACATACGAAACTTTAGACATACTGGACACAAACTTTTATGGTAGAGTGTTATTCTGCTAAATAAAGCGGTTTATTACTTTATAGCCATCCTTCACATGGCCAAATACAGCATTGATGACGTCCTCTGGTTGTGACCCAGCCAACGCTGCAGATTCTAAGCCCATTATGTCTGTGAAGGCATAGGGCAAGAACTTGGGTCCACTTTTAATGCGGGATGCTTTGAGCTACAAAGACCAGAAATAAAGCACCATTTATATTTTGAAGACACATTTAACATGTATTTCACAAAACATACAAGAAATGTAAAATAACCTGTTTAATTACTTAGTTTAAAAATTATGTTTCTTTTAATGATAGGCTATATGAGTGCAGAAAAAGATGAAAATTGCCACCTTTTTGGTAAAACTTTTACTATCCCCAGCAGATGAATCAACTAGTGCTATGGAGGTGATCCTTTGTTGAAAGACATTATTGACCGAGTTTATAAAGCTGGACTTTCCTGCACCAACTTCTCCAGCAACCAGGATCTTGATGTACTTCACATCTTCATTACTCAGAGTGAATTTTTCCAGTTTCTTTTTCAGGACATCTCTCTGACTGTCAAGAGAAATAAAAATAAAGTTGGAAAATCAAAAAGGCAAAGTTTACCTAAAAAAATATCTACTAGTATATCATCACTTACTTCCAGTCAAACTTTCTCCATGGTTCATGGAATTCTGGTAAAAACAGATCAAAAATCTGTATGATCAGTGTGTGTGTGTATGTGCTCTTATATTAACACCAATCATATAAATACTGCTTATATGTTATAAAGAAAAGAGTCTTACCTGGTTCAGGCGGTGGTGGTGTTTTTGGTTTGCACCCTGACCCGCCCATATTTGCAAAACCTCCAGGAAGCAATTTCAGTCATAAGTCAAAGAGGGAGAAAATCTTTAAAATATCATTATTTACTGCCATATTTTCAGAAATGGGATCAGAACTCTTGATGTGTAAACTTTAGAGCAATGAATTACAATGTTTGGAGAATTCATGCTAAACAGAAGGGTTTTCCTCAAATCAAGCCTCAATAGGGCCTAATACTTATGTTGTTAATCCTTGTTGTATATATGTGCTATAGTATATGATATAATTGTAGTGTTATATTTTTTTGCAGACTGTCACTCTTTGAATTGGATTTGCTAGTTGGGGTTAACAACTAGTTGGGGTTACTAATTTAAAAAGTGATATTTATAATTGGAATAATTTATTTCATTTTATGTAGCCTACATTAATCTATATTACATTAGGGATGCCTTCGCAGGCCAAATCAATACATGACAAACATATACGACTGTAATGGTTTTGTATTGTGTTCTTGTTTTGTTCATTGTTCATGTATTTTATTTTGAAGTTCTCATGCTCATGTCTTTTATTTTGATATCATGTGTTGTCATGTTTGTCTCTAGTTTCCCTGTTCCCTGATGTGTCCTGTGTTCTGATTCGTTCCTTGTCTCTATATATAGCCTTCATGTTCTTATTGTCCTTTGTCAAGCTTTGTTTGTTTGTATGTGATGTGAGTTTGCCATGCCATGTTTTTGTTTTGTTTTATTCATGTTCATGTGTTTTGATTTAATTAAACTGCAATTGGGTTCTAATCGCTCACCTCTCAGTGGAATACTTTACAATGATCATGATTCCTTATAAATATAACAATTTTCGGAGTCTTAACAATAGAGATTTTAAGCAACTGAGCATGTATGTACTCCACACAGATCCAAAATCATTGAAATCGGTTGAGAAATCTAAAAAACTCACAGCTCCCCTATTTACTTGCATTTATGTGCAGGCAACTCTTGCCATTGTCAATATGGTGGCGCATAGGATATTTAACAAGCATCATGTTACTTACACTTTCACGCTTTTGCAGCAGCGAAGATATGGCAAAAAACCTTTGGGCAGAAATATGTTTAAATATGTTAAATACATTTTGTGGAAAAGAAAGCTTAATCTATTTTTTAATTTGAAAATATATATGTGCTGAGTCCCAATTCGCATACTATCAGTCCTAAATAGTATTCGAAACTAGAATTAGTACGTCCCAAATCGTAGTATGTTCAAATGAGTATCCCAAAGATACCCGGATGGTCTACTATTTCCGGTTGGATTTCAAAATGCAGATCGATCCACACTCTAACGGCTAATATTGCCCACAACCCATTGCGTGCGGGAGGGAGGAGCTTTGTGGTGATGTAAACATGGCAGCTGAATGCAGCAGCGGAGATGCGCCCTCAGCTTTTAAGTGTAAGAAATGTAAATGTTTAACCCTAATTAAATTTATATTTCATTGTCTCATAATATTCGGTTGATGTTGTGAAAATAAAGTACTAAAAGCACTGAGGAACTAAAAGCAAGACAGATTTTCCGATTGTTTTAATGTTTTAAAACAAGTGTTTAACGTTATTGTGATTGTATTGATTGATTGAGAGACTATGTTAGTAGTTATACGCTGTTTGTTATAAAACTGATATGTTTTTTCTCCTCAGTGTAACGCACCAAGCTAACGCTTCATTTAGCGATGAAATGGCAAGGCCACTACAACTTTCACAGTGAGTATATTATATTTATATTTCTTATATACCATAATTGTGTGAAAACTGTTGGCTTTTTCGAGATTTATGTGCGTTATTTTTATTAAGAGTCGCTGCGCCGCGCCCGCACACGTGCACACATAGACATGAAAGGCTGCTTGCAACCTGCACCTTTCTAGAGAGAAACTGCCGTGTTTTTTTAATTAATGAATATATTACGAGTGTAGGGGCATCTGTATTTGGCCTGGACGTAACGAAAAGGATGCATTGTTTACAAGTATTCGACCGTATGCAGCACTGCACAGACAAATCAACCCATGACATCAAAGTTCCGTGAGAGCCAATCAAAAGCTTATATCTTGCGATACATTGATCTCATGTGTCAATCGATCTGTGCCGCGCATGCTGCCGTCGTCATCTTGCGTCAGGAAATCCACGAGGGCTGGATATGAAAAGGACGCTCTCTATCAGCTGGTGTCCATCTCTTAGAAAATTAACCATAGTTTTACTATTGTTTGTGTTGGATAAGCATATAAGCACACATTTACCAAAGTCTCACTAAATTATATTTTCAGTCAAACTATAATAAATAGGGATGGGCATTTTCCAGTAAATTACTATTCGAATATTTAAGCTCATAAAGAACGAATATTCGAATATTCGTTTATTTAAATTATGTTAATTAAGACATGCGTCTTTTGTATTTTTCATTTTGTCATAATTTCACAAAAGGCTTATAATTAGGAAATATCCACAACAAGCTAAACTTATATTCTGTATGTATATGTATTAGGGATGGGCACGGATATTCGAATATTCGAATATTCGATCAGCAATAATAATTCGAATTTAAAAAATGCTATTCGAAATGAATGTTTGTTTGTTTTTAATGTGCCACCAAAGGGTTACGACTTATTTAATGCTTTTTCACTTCATCTATACTCTCTTTTACAGACTTAAATGTAAGATATACATGAACATTAATTCGTATATATTTCTGATTGTTTGGCAATGCAGATTGCAGACGAATTTAAGTTTTTTTTCTTTTATCTCCGGGTTTGGCCGCGCCGTGCCATATTTGGCCACTGGCTCAGTGAGGGCTCACGTGTTATTAAACGTGCTTCTCTGCCGCCCGCATCAACACATCATGAGAGATTTGTAAGCTTTCCGTTATAAAGTCTACTTTATTTTGTTAATAACGAGACAGACACGGAGAACGAAATGAAACGGAGAACATTTATAATATGCGGTGCTCTTTCGAAAATGAACCGGATAACTGCACATGGCTGTTTAAAAGCAAAGCTCCGTCTTTGTGAAATCTTGTTAAATTAAGCTAACGTTAGTAACTTTGCATAGTCAACAATAATCTATCGAGCCAACTTACGTTATTTGTAAAATAATGTTAAATACAGATATTCAATCTTGTTCAATGTGTCTGTTGTTTTTATCGGATAACCATCATCACGAGGAAGAGTTTTCTCCGCAGCACCGTCATTATTTTATCTAGTCAGAAGAACGGGGTTTCACCGAAGCAGGGAGGGTAAAGATGGTTTCTTTATTCACAAATACATGTCAAACTAAACTGAGAAGATATTTATATGTTGACTGAGCAGTCGGGTATGTAGATGCGTTTTTTTCGTTTGCTCCGGGCTCTTATTTGGAGTCTGTTTAAGGGTTTAAATGATGATAGCCTACTTTGTCAAGTCCTCAAACTTTAAACTTCGCAAGTCCTCAAACTTCGCTTAGATTTGGGGTTAATGTATAATATTTGGTATAATATAATGTATGTAAGATCCAACAGTAATTAATTCATACTAACGACCGACTTGAAACTAAGGGTTTGACTGACTCAGACTTCGCTCCGCATGGGGTTTTAACGCCTTTTTTTCTGTAGGATATTTTTTAAGAAGAATTTAAAATATATATATACAATTTACAATGTTCAGAAGTGTAAACTTCAAGGATATTCTGTATTGATCTGGTTTTATTTATTACATTTGGCTTCATTTGGTACATGAACACTCAGTGATAATATTTTACTTCTTACAGAGTAGCAAGGCTTTGGAGATTTTCACACGTGACATGAAAATGGGAATTCGTGAAACTCTGAAAAGTTGCTGATCCATATCAAGATTCATTTCCAGTGAGCAAGTTGTGCTGGAAATTTTGTGAGACTTTATGCCTTTAATTTGTAGAATGTTTTAGGTGTTTAATGTTTAAACTGTTATGAGGCATTGTTTAAAGTGTTTAAAGTAGTTTCATAAGCTCTTACTTAGTGTGAGAATGTTAAATTCAAGTGAAATTGTGATTAATGTTGGGTGAGGAACCCTCCCCACTTTTATATAGATGTTTTTGTATTTGTAAAATGTTTTACATGTTTAACATTTGAATTGTTAGGTGGCGGTTCCATGAGCTTTGAGTACTAAAATCTATGTGAAGCTTTACTGAACACTTGGGCGTTTTCCCGTACAGGGTCTAGATCAATCTAGAGGACTAGGCCTTAGTTATATTAGGACATTTAGGTAGTTTTTACAAACAAACCTTATAAAAAACATTACTGGTGTGCATCTTGAGACAAAACAAGGGCATTGATATTGGTTAAGATATGTCGGTGAAAGATGATTTTAAATTAAGACAGCTTAAACATGCTTTTTAGTCTGGAACAAGGATAAGCCCAGTCCAGGAAATCGTCCCTTGGGAAGGTACACTCAGTTACTTACATTTTATTTAAATTTTCACAAAATATTTGTGACTGTTATTGTATAAAACTTTTTATTAAAAATAATTATTTTCTATTATACAACAGTTCTTTCTGGTTCTCGAATCTGATTGGCTAAGAGCTATGCGATATTGTGCTGATATCGGCACTGTAACTGCTTCACCTTTCGTATCATTCCGCCACCTAGTGAATGGAGGTCCTAAGCAGGCTCATCTCTGAATGGAAAAACACAGACGCGCTGTGTGAATCACTCTCCGTCTGTCTCATTAGTTTACTAGCTCATAAATCAGTCTGTGAATCCCCAATCGGAAGTTATTATTCCGTCAAAGATCAGCGCTCTTGGATGTTACGTTAAAGTTAATGGGAGAAATTTCTTGTCACATCGTGTGGATTATTAACACTTGGAAAGAGGAATATAAACATTCGTTTTTTTCTGGAGCTATATCTTTTATCAGAACGCGAAAACACCGTGGAACTGCAGGTAAGCACCGCAGCTTTTAAATGTGGACATTGATCATTTACTTTATCGTGACCTGACTATTAAAACATGTTATGAGAGATCGCCACTGATATATTTATAAGCAGCATGCAAAAATATCTCTCTGACACTTATAAAAAAACGTTTTATATAGTACTGACAAGAACAAAGTTTAATAATAATAATCGAGTGCTCGTATCACGTTAAGAAGGGGTGTTCACTGATATGCTCACACAAAAATCGCTGCAAAAGATGCTTTCCAACAGGTTTTATCGTAGTTTTTGCCAACTCCATTGTATTAGATGTGCTGTGAGGTACGGTATTACTCCGTGCCGGGAACTTTGTTTCTATTCTTGCAATTGGCAATGGCGGATTAGCGCCACCACCTGGCCTGGAGTGTTATTCAAGCTCTCGGCGGAAGAATATACGGGTGTGAGGCGTTTGGAAAAATAGGTCCACAAGTTTACAACGAATGCTAAAACACCTGTTGGAAAGCATCTCTCGCAGCGACCCCGGTGTGAGCACACCAGTGAACACCCCCGACCACTCGATGAGTTTCAAGTCTTTGTAAACAAAAGTTTAATGCATTTTAGAAAGGATTGTTCCAGTGCACCTATACACCCATTGTAGAGGTGGGAGGTGAAACAACAAACACCCGAAAATTCTCGGGGCAGCCGCATATGTTCAAATTTCGGTCAAAACCATTTTATTTCATCATAAACAATCTGAAAACAGGGCTTTAAGTGTAAAATACCTAACTTGTCCTTTAATTGGGTATGTAGTATAGGACGCCCCCTACAGGATATGACCTTCATTTTTTCTAATATTAGAATATGTCACTTATGTTTGTTTTTCAGAGACGGAACTTGCACTTAATTTAAGTAAACTTTGTAAATGTACTCTTTTATATTTGTAGTGTACAACATGTACACTTTAGCACAGAAATAGGAATGTTAAATACTTGCTGGTATATCATTATAGTAAAAATAATTATATTTGAATTTACTAAGTTTACATGTAGGGTAATAGGAGACGTACCATAGGTGATCTACAGGAAATAATATTTTATATAATAATAGTGTTAAATAAATAAAAAACAGACAATTTAGCAAACAAATAGTAAAAGTGTGACATGATTTTGTCACATTTAACACATCCAAGTAAGTAGTGAACACACGCACAGAGAGAGAGAGAGAGAGAGAGAGAGAGAGAGAGAGAACGAGCAAGTGAGCGAGAGATAGAAAGACGCCCAGAGCAGTTGGCAGAAAGTACACAGCAACACTAATCATTAATTCACAAAGACAGACATATTCTTGAATGTTACAGGCACAAGGGATAATAAAAAACATAAATGACAATGCTTATAGGTGAAGTAGGTACAATAAATCTTCAAACGCTACGTGTGTAGAAATTACAGTAAACAACACAGTAGGCGCGCATCACAATCTATATCGCGGCTGGCTTGAGCGTGTTTTTTCAAACCACGGCTGGCTTGACCGCGGTGCGTAACCGGGGTTGCTTTGAAAACTGTGTGGAAGCGTGTGGGTCAAATTGTAACCTTGTTTTTATTTTTTGAAACAGTCAGTGTAAGGAATTTTCCAACAATTTAGCCTATAATAAAATATATTACTGATATATTCCGTTATGTTATGTAGCTTGATTGTATTCCTTTAGCCTCCCTATTTTAAAATAGTACAGTACAACACCAGAAAATGGGCGTAATGTTCCCCAACGCATCTTGACAGACTTGAAACATCGGATTTCAGACCCATTAACAATAATATTGGAATAAATATATTTTGAAATACCTTACCTTGGTTTATTTTCAAGATTTGAAGAAGGTGTATGCTGTGAGTCTGCTGTTTCTCCTGTGTGAGTGAACACACTGATGCTGATTTATTTATAGGGTACCTGTGATACTTTCCCTTTTATTTTAATTTAACATATCTTGTTAATCCTGTTTAAAACGAGCACTCGATGTGGAGAAAACACCCAGCTGAACCAGCCCAGGCTTGATTTTAGTTGGGGTGCACTGTAAAACTTTGATATAAATTGACAGTTAGGCTGTAGGCTATTCTTCTGTATTAATGTCATGTAATTGCAATGCAATATGACGGGTAATAAACCTGTTGTATAGAACTTGAAAGTAAAGCTTTTAATTTCAATTTACTGTAAAATTCCCAACCTTTTACTGGGAAATTCTCTGATTTATTCTCATGATTGCTGTTTTTATAATTTAATTAATTAAAAAGAATACATTCAGAACAGGATTAGAATAAAACTATATCTTAAATGTGACACAGTATGTCACAATGCAATATACATGTCAGGGCTCAACATAAAGGACTGCCCGGTGGCCCGGGGCAAGCGTGAGAGACGTTGCGATCGGGCCAGTGCTTCACCCGTAGTCACTAAAATATATTTTCATCAATGTATATTATTTAACATCTTGGAAGCACTTTTACTTGGGTAAAACATGACAAAAGAAACAATGTAATATTTTGCATAATTTGCTGTCAGTTTACAGGTAAGAAAAGTTTGGAGCCTTTTTTCATTGGAACATGTCTGTTGTATATGTATACAATTTTATACAACAGTTCTTTCTGGTTCTCGAATCTGATTGGCTAAGAGAAGACTAGAACGAAGTCTAATAATAACCGAGTGCTCGTATCGCGTTAAGATTAAATGGTACACCAATAGTAACATTATATAAGTATAGTTTTATTCACTTTTACCTCGCGCCAAAACAATAACAACACAAAAGACACTAAATATAAATAAGAAAACAAGTAATACTTTTATCATGACACCAAATACTGCTGATTTGATCTCATTTTGACCATCAAAAACAAACAAGGCCAACATGAGAGCCAGGGAATCCCTGTCAGAGATGTAGCCCAGAGAGGGCGGTGGTCAGCGGGGCGAGTGAACACTGAAGTCCGCTCATGCTTTGGTTCTCATAGGTACCGAATCTCACTAAGCAAACGTTCAAACAGGCGCTATCTTTACTAATCGACTGTAGATTTAAATATAATACATATACATTCTCGACTGAACTAATCTTAAAACTACACTTTGTGACCAAGAAACGTTAATATAAAGAAACGCCTATCCGTCCATTGAGTTATTATGAGATTCAAAGCATTCGAAAGTTTTACCTGTCATTCTGGCAGCCCTCAAATCCGTGGCGGAAGAAGTAGTTCTCAAACAAAGAGGCTTTTAAAATAACTCTGTTGTTGTTTTCTAGTTTTCGTTTTTCAAACGTGTGCCGTCGAACTGTTGTATAAAAGCAATATCGCTCTCGGAGTCGTGTGATATAGCTCTATATCATCACGGCTGTGATTGCCTACGGCCTCGTGCCTCTGGCCTAGTCACAGCCGTGATGATATGGAGCTGTATCGCACTCCTACTCGAGCGGTATTGCTTAAATATTTGACTTTTGAATTATTCTTTTTAAATATGTGACACCGACGTTTTTTATTGGGAGCAGTGAAAATTTTGGCAGGGAATGGGTAGCAAAACCTGAACCACCAGTATTAAAAAATATTTGCGTTGAGCCCTGCATGTGCTGGTCATATAATAAGAATATCATCAAAAAGTTGATTTATTTCACTAATTCCATTAAAAAAGTAAAACGTGTATATTATTATATTCATTCATTACACACAGAGTGATATTTCAAATGTTTATTTCTTTCATTTTGATGATTGACAACTAAGGAAAATCGCAAATTCAGTATCTCAGAACATTAGAATATTACTACAGATCAGGCACATGCACAGATAGGGCTCAACCTGTGCAGGACACGTGCCCTTTTTGTCCTTACACTCCAAAGTGCCTCTTTTTTGGAGATGTTTTATTTAATTTTAATAATAAAAAAAATCAATGGTATTGATAAACATTCACGCCTGTCTGTCTATTTGACAAATATATCTGCAGCTGCAGATGTTCTATTTTTTTTGTTTTTGAGATTCTGCAAAAATCGCGAAAACTTAACGGAAGACCTGGTGCGATTTTCACAGCCCGCAACGTACGTAGGAATTTTTTACGATACCGAATAATACACAACTCAATCTGCTGTAACGACTTTTCTGACCCCGACAAGCGCAGTGGGAACGGTCTATAAACTGCGACCAAATGTAGTTTTTGACAGCGCGAGCAGTTTTTTAAACAAGTGTTCACGCATGTGAAGGGCACCCGTGACATCTATACAGAATGCAGGGTCGGGTTTTACCGGTTTTTCGCATGATGCATCTCAATCGTTTAACTACGCAGCCCTGGTAGTCAACACATCTCACTCAGACCCGCGAGAAGACGCGCCCGCGCGGGTTTAAATTTAAACATTGCCGAGATGAGAGATAGAGAAAACTTAGGCTACCTTAACACCAAAAATATTACAGATTAGAAAGGTCTAGACATCAGATGCCCATTTAAGGAAAACTAATAGAAGATAGAAGACGAGAAACGTGTAAAGGATACAAGTATGCATATTGCCTGCCACTCATTACAATAGCTATCTGGATATAACTTATTGTGTATATGTATGTATCTTATGCCTTGAATTAGTCAAGGGGGTTGTATGATTATTTGGTTCATAACTTTTTATTCTGAAATCAACTGCATAGAGTTAAGTCTATTTAGTATTTTTCAGTAATGCAGTTATTTTGGGGAAAATGTGAATAATTGCAGGCTGATTTAAGGTGTGCTCAAAATTTTCTGCTTGCGCTCCTAACATTTTCTGTCAGGGGCTACAGTTCTCCTAATAACAAAAAAGTTAGCCCTGAATAACACATTTTTTTTACATTTTCATTGCTGGCTTATTTTAAGGAAAGTGAGAGGAAAGAGAGAGAACAACCGCTGTGCTTAGTGCACCTTCAAGAGACCAAGATTCCCGGTCCTCAGGACAGTTTTTGCCAGGTAGGCAGATACATGTTGGATATGTTATGGTATGGCTATAGTATAGTATAATCTCCTATTTTGATCTTTAATTTCTTATTTCCCCCTCTTCTTAAAATGCATGAATGAGCATGCATGGTTAAGCCGAGAGAACCTGCGCTCGTAGGGCAGGGACATCTAAGCTGTAAAATCTGACAAACGTAGACAGCGAAGACCAGCCGGCCGCGTTGCAGATATCAAGAATAGAGACTCCTGTAAACCAAGCCCATGATGAAGCCAACTTCGCGCAGAGTGGGCTCTAACATCATAGCTCATTGAGGAAGGCATGAGCCAGTGTGATGGCTTCAACGATTCATCTAAATAGCCACTGTTAGTAACCGGCATACTAGTGAGTGATCTGTGAGGCTCACGAACGGCCGATCTGACTATAATATGCGGCAGAACGGTTCGTAGCGTGGGATTATACAGATACCACAATAGTGTGAACCCAGATGAGCCCTCGAGCGCTTTGGGGATGCATAAACAGTAGGTAATATTATAGTGCACAGATCGGTGAGCTTTCCAAGCGCGCTGTAAATGTGTACTGACAATAAATTGCACAGGCACAGGTGAACACTTGAGTACATCGTAAATGCATATAGATGAATCAGAGTGTTATAGTGCACAGGCCGGCAAGATTCTTGAGCACGCCGTCATGTGTCCTGATAATAAATTGTGCGCACACAGGTGAACCCTTCAGTGCACCGTGAATGCGTATAGATAAATCAGTGCACAGAACGCGGCGTGAATGTGTACAGATATGATTGATGAACGTAACGGTGGGTACCCAACGCACCGTGAACGTACACAGATAAACAACAACAGTGTGTGTATGTGTCACAAATGGATAACACAGCCGTGTATACAGGTGAGCTTCTCTAAGCGCATCTTAAGTGTAAACCGAAATCTTATAGCGTGCATACGTGAGCTTCTCTAAGTGCATGGTGGACACATATAATTAAAAACATACCGTGCATACAGGTGAACTTATGGGCGCATCTTTTAATGCAACAAACCCCAGTAGCGTGCAAGGCAGGGATGTCGAAGCTGTAAAATTGACAACGTGGACGGCGAGGACCAGCTGGCCATGTCACAAATGTCAAAATGAGAAACCTCTAAGACTATGCCAGAGGTAAAGCTAATCCACGCATGAAGTAGGTTTAACCACAAGAAAGCATTATTTGTTAAGGGAGGTGATAACTTCAACGATCCATAAATAACCTATGTTGACATGTGCGCTAGTGAGTGGTCTGTGAAGCATACAAACAGCTGATCGTCTGATGTATGTCAGACGTATCTGTCATTCAAGACCTTGGACAGTCCCAGAGCGCTGCACCTCGGGCACCCTCCGCATCTGAGAAATGACAGGCTTGTGAATTAAATGAATGGCGTGGTTCGCTGTTATCGCCACCACATAGATATAGCGTAGGGGGAGAGAGACGCCCTGCACGAGCCTCTCTAGTGAGGAGAAAAGTGTTCCACACCACAATTTGCGGGGATTTAGACTTTTCGCTGTCACCAGACAGGGATAGATCAGACTTTGCACAAGGACGCCTCGCGAAAGGGGTCCTAGCAGCTCGTGCCAACGTGTCATAAGGCATGTAGGTCGTGTCTCACGGATGCAATCTCCACACGCCCATCGTAACGGGGGAAATATGTCTGCCCCTTGATGGTTTAAGCACGAGATGCGTATCACTCTGATTGAACATAGCTTATAAAAGTGATGCAATGAGCTTATAAAGGAGATGACTCATCAGCTTGTACAGGGGGCGAAATCTCAGCCCGGCTCGGTGAATAATGAAACCACCGTAGTTTGCTCGACCGCATTATCACAATAACACGGTCGAGAGTGCTGCAGTGCTAAAATGTACAGTACAAGGTGATTGATATGAGACAAACGGGCGTTCCACGCGCCGAAGGCTGATTGCCGTCACAAGGCGTGTCCAACCCACAGCAGATGCTGGGCGAGCTCGTAACGATAGCAGTTCATGCAGCCGTGTGTAACTCAAAGCATAAGTGTCCTGGCCGTCAACTCGGGGCGGGGTCTTTGCTTAGTCAAACTGAAGTGGTCTTATGAACAGAATGCCACGATATTCAGCTTTCTGGGACTCGTTAGGGGGGTACGTGAACTCGCCTTAAACGAGATGCCGCGCGTCTGACTGTGAGCGCGCTCTGGTGTTAAGGGGAAGTTCCGCCTTGAAATGATCCTAGGGTCAACAACAAACGTGCACCGAGTTCGACCGTTCACTGGAGTTTGTTTTCGTGCTGGTCTGGCGTGACCAGTGTTGTTGCTGGACGCAGGTTGGCATGTTGTGGTGGCCTTCGGGGCATCGGTGCATTAAAAACGAAATCGCTATGTCTATACTACTAATAATGCTCAAAATAACCCCACACTTACACTGTAGCACAATGAGGGTCTCTATATGTAAACCGAAGCATTGAGAACTTTGCAAGTGTACAGGCAGTTTATTAAAAAGAAACACTTACCGTTCACGTCTGGATCACATATCCATGCGGGCGCCATCTTGGGAAAACTAAACTCTCGCGTGAAACGTTGTTGCCCGGAACAGGTGTTGTGCTTTCACGCGAGAGTTCAGTTTTCCCAAGATGGCGCCCGCGTGGATGTTTGATCCAGACGTGAACGGTAGGTGTTCCTTTTTGGTAAACTGCCTGTACACTTGCGGGGTTCTCAATGCTTCGGTTTGCATGTGGAGACCCTCCTTGTGCTGCAGTGTAGGTGTGGTGTTGTTTTGAGCATTATTAGTAGTATAGACATAGCGATTTCGTTTTTAATGCACTGATGCCCCGAAGGCTACCATAATATGCTAATTTGCGTTTAGCAATAACACTGGTCACGTTAGACTAGCATGAAAACAAACTCCAGTGAACGGTCGAACTCTGTACACATTTGTTATTAACCCTAGGATCATTTCAAGGCGGAATTTCCCTTTAAGCTCGCTTTCCGAGCGTCATAAACGAAACTCATTGTGGCGGGTAGCAAGCTCACTTGAGGTTGATATTACCCTTAATTTCTCAGAGTATTGGAGGGGAGGTGTGAGCGCCTTCGGATCCACTGATATAAACCAGCCATTTGGCCGAAAAACGTCATAAACCGCTTGGCTTTAAGCCTTTGAGTGACCGTTCGGAGAGGGAGCGATTCAAACGCTTGGAGCCGTGAAAAGTCTGAGGCTGCCGTCTCTCTAGGAAGAGAAAATAACAGCCGTTAGACTGTGCTCGCTTGCACCATCAGTATCGTAGCGGAGAAACTGAGGTGGGCTGCGAGCGAATTTCAGCGAGAAAGCGTCTGAATTATTGTTTAGAATCCAGCCCAGTGTCCCGGGAATGGATCACCAAACCGGGGTTTGACGGCAAGCATCGGACGGCGGGCCGTGTGTGCGGATATTGACTGCTTGTCGATAAGGCAAAAAAGTGTTTAGAGACACCGTACAGCTGTGGGGTGTCAATACACAGTATAGTAAGCACGAAAATTGCTCTTAGAGAGGAATTGAATATTGTTCGCCACTACAGTGAGGTCGCATAACCGACAGTATTAAATGTGTATGTTTCTGGATAAACAGAGCACACAAAAAACATTTCAGGGCAGTCCAGCCGAGGTGCGACTTAACCCTTCCTCTCCCAGACAGTCTGTTCTCTGTCGACGCAGCTATGCTGCGAGTAAAACCAGAGCTTGGCCGTTCAGGTGCACGAGCCTCTGTAGTGACGGTGACCAGAGTGGCTCACAGAGCAGAGCAGTATGTCTAGGTGGTTTGATGTCAGACTGGACCCATCACGCAGAGAGAAAGTCTGCCTAAGGCCCGCGGTTTTGCAGTTTATTAAAAGGGCAGAAAAACGGGGAATATAAGAAATGTACCAATATTCAGCACACTGATATAGGACAGGACTGAATAAAGGGAGGCGTTCGGGCCTCAGCATATTATAAACAAATTCGTTCTGCCTCTGATTCCGTCTAAGCCAGAGAAATAGCGGCGTGTTCGCCCTATCGAGCGGACGAATGAGATCGCACCGCTCCAGGAGGGGAGGGGCATGAAGCTCTGTAATCGCTGAACACTAGACAGCTGCACTTAGAGGCAAGGAGCCATTAGACCATGTGCTTGTCACGATACGGAAGGGTTGTAAGGACAGGACGCAAACGCAAGGTTCAAAATAAATAACATTTAATAATAAAACACGAGGGCAGACATGGTGAAGGCAGGAACACAGGAACATGAACACAGGAACATTAACACAGGAACAGACAGGGTATCAATGACAATGATCCAGCAGTGAGCAAACAGAAGACAGAGGTATATATACACAGACTAAATGACAAACAGGTGTGATGAGGCAGGTAATTAATCAATGAATGTCCAGGTGATAACAATCGGAACAGAGACAAGACATGACACAGATTAACCGTGACATTACCCTCCCCTCTACGAGTGGCTACCAGACACTCACATAAAACACAACAAAAACAAAGTCTGGTAGCGAGAGTCCAAGGGAGGGATGGAGGGCTTGGGGACCCTGGCGAAGCCGGCAGCCGCCGGGATGAGACCAACAGGACGGTTGGCCGGACTGCGCCAGGAGAACCGGAGCGATCGCTCCGAGAACCGAGGCAGACGAATTACCCCCCTCCTGGGAATCGTCGACGATCAGATGCCCCCGGAAATCATCTCCCATCCCCTCGCGGAAACGGAGACCCTCGGTAGCCACCCCGGGGAAATGATCGGGCGTGGTCCGTTCCGGATCTCCCAGCGAGCAGGATGGTGGTCCTCCGAGGGACCATCGACGACGACTCAACCGTTGGGGGACCGCCTGGGCCGATCCTCCTCCCGCAGGAGCGAGCGATCGCTCACGGTGGTCCCCAAGAGACATCGGGGCTGATGGGGAATGAACCCCGATGTCACTACTCCCCCTCGACAAAACACCTGGGGGAGCCGCCCTCCGTGAACCTGCTGCGTCCAGTTTGGCTGGATCATTCTGTCACGATACGGAAGGGTTGTAAGTACAGGACGCAAATGCAAGGTTCAAAATAAATAACATTTAATAATAAAACACGAGGGCAGACATGGTGAAGGCAGGAACACAGGAACATGAACACAGGAACATTAACACAGGAACAGACAGGGTATCAATGACAATGATCCAGCAGTGAGCAAACAGAAGACAGAGGTATATATACACAGACTAAATGACAAACAGGTGTGATGAGGCAGGTAATTAATCAATGAATGTCCAGGTGATAACAATCGGAACAGAGACAAGACATGACACGGATTAACCGTGACAGTGCTAACTCTAAGAAGCCGCTTAAAATGTTTTCATAAGAAACCTTAATGTATGTGAACTTGATTTGTAAGTGTACTTTGGGGTTGGACCTTGCTTGCGTTTATTGGGTCCGATTTCAAAGCCCCCGGTGAGGGTGGACGCAGCGATGTCCTCTGCTGGCGTCAGGTCATGTGTAGAGGCAGATTCACCTCCCGTTACACGGGGTGCCCGATTTATGCTGGCAAGCTTGGGATTCCCCCCGTCTCCTGACATCATTGTAGCGCTTGGCGCAACGATGGGGAAGCCAGCTGATGAGACAATTGTGGCTATTTCCTCTCACACCTGTTTAACCTACGCTGATTTGGGCGGGTTTCTCCCATTCCCATACAAAACAACTTCTCTGTCTTTGACTGCTCTTACAAGAACATCGGTCTCCTCGGCTGTGAACCACTCCTGGCGTGCGCCTGGTAAATCTGTCATAATAATAGCAACCCGCCATGGAACTTGCGCCCTTGCGTTTAAAGGGAATGTTGTATAGCGTTCTGATTGGTTTATTTGACGTTACGCCCAAACCACACCTATGCATAATGAACCTACTTCAGACCAACCCCTTATTGATTTGCGCCTGGCGCAAGAGTTATTTCTCCCACCGGGAAAATAGCAACAGCGCCCAAGATCCGCCCACAAAATCACCAACATAAAACACAAACTACACACCTCGTTCCGCTCACCAAGGGGTGCAAATCTTCAATGTGATGCTGCTTGCATTAATCGTTGACTTTGTAATCAAAAAGCTTATTTTAGCGCTTCAGAGACGAGCAGGAAAACACGAGCAGAGAAAACCTTTTGCCGCTATTCAGATTCCGGGGTTCACAGTCTCAACCCGGTAATGTGATTAACACTCCATGTAAGAATTAACTAGACTAGTTTGTTGCACTCGTTTGTTGCAGTTATTAAATTGTTTATATAGGCTACCTTTATTAAAATGTACAATATCTCATGCTGTCCTTCCTGAAAGATCGTCTGCATGGTTAGGAATCTTTGGTACTGTGCTTGAATGGTTTACATCTTATCTTACAAATCGATTTCAGTTTGTGTCTTTGGGGGAAAACAAATCTTTACCAACACTAGTCCAGCAGGGTGTCCCGCAAGGGTCGGTGCTTGGTCCCATCTTATTCAGCATCTATATGCTGCCTCTGGGTGACATCATTCGTAAGTTTGGGTTAGGGTTTCATTGTTATGCTGACGATACGCAGATTTATATAAGCATGCACCCTGATCCAAACCTTGCAGTCACAGCCCTTAGCACCTGCTTGGATGAGATAAAAGCCTGGATGCATGACAATTTTCTTTAGCTTAACCAGGCAAAAACTGCACTTCTTTTTGTCGGCACGCCAACATCTTTACTCAAGCTTAACATTTCTGAATTGATAACTGCTAATGACTTTGTTAACTCATCTTCTCAAGTGCGCAATCTTGGCGTTATTTTCGATCCTGAACTTATGTTTGATGCTCATATTAAGAAGGTTTTAAAAACGGCATTCTTCCATCTTAGAAATATTGCTAGATTGCGACCATCTCTATCGCTGCCAGATGCAGATAGGCTTATTCATGCCTTTATTATGCCGAGGCTCGATTATTGCAATGCGCTCTACCTTGGTCTCCCTAATTGGTCCATCAAAAAATTACAACATATACAAAACTCAGCTGCTCGGTTATTGACACATACAACTACTCGTCAACATTTTACTCCAGTACTCTTTGATTTACATTGGCTGCCGATACAAGCACGTATAGAATTCAAATCACTGGTTCTAACATATAAAGCCATTCATGAAACGGCCCCTGCTTACCTTTGCAGTTTGGTCACTGCAGTTTGGTCACTGCTCTTATCCCAGCTCGCTCTCTGCACTCTTCCAAGTCATGCATCCTACAGCAGCCTCGATATAAATTAAAGTCTAAGGGTGGTCGAACATTCTCAGTCGCTGCACCACGTTTATGGAATGCTCTACCACTGGAAATTAGAGATTCTCCAACATTGGATTGTTTTAAGAAGTGTTTAAAGACACACCTTTTTAGAACTGCTTACTGTAGTTGAATGTATTTATTTTACTATATTTTTAGAACTGTTTTGTAATTGAAGGTTGTTATTTTAGTGTATTCCATTGTATGTTCTTTCTGTATGTTGTAGCGCTTTGAGTCTAAGAAAAGCGATTTAGAAATAAAATGTATTATTATTATTATTATTATTATTATAAGCGACAAGACTTTTGTCAGGGAGTGTATTTTGGGTTGTTAAGTCATGATGTAAGGAATACAGTTTTTGGGTCCAAACCTCCACTCATTTCAATAGAGGGTATTATTTAAACAGCCGTTTATGAGCAGTATTTATTCATTTTACACATTGAAGCGAAAATGTTATAAACAGTGTACACATCAGTCTCCAGGCTCACGGAATCACCATCAGCAATATATTAATAATTTGTACAAAATCCATGTCCATGACTCCATGTCTGTCAACTCAGATAAAAATTTGAATCTGGTCATTTTGCATTATTATACGAGTGTATATTAGCACGATTTTTTGTTATTTCCCTATGGCATTTGAGATCAGTTGGACCCGGAAACGATGCATGACGTCAAACTTAACAACCGGATAGAGACAGAGCGCAGCGCGTCATAACCTGAAAACCACGCCCACCAGGCCGTAAAGCCCAGCCTTTAGGGAGAATAAAGTGGACGCAGTTTTACTAATTGTAGTACTATGAAAAGTTGCCTGTTTCCATTTCTGTGTCTTTAAATGCTTGTTTATTTGGGGTCGACAGCTTATAAAAACGTATTTATGTTTTCTTTGGCTTGTTAGATGTACACCTTGTCACACAGCAGCTTTTAGGTATTATTCTGTTATTCTGTAAATAAGTTTTTATAAGCTGTCGACCTCAAAAAACGAGCATTTACAGACACAAAAGTGAAAACAGGCACCTTTTCATAGTACTCATATTAGTAGAACTGCGTCCACTAGGGGGAAACGTAGTCGGCGATCCACTTTTTTCTCCTTAAAGGCTGGGTTTTACGGCTCAACAGCTTATAAAAACTTATTTCTGGGTTCTTTGGCTTGTTAGCTGTACATATTGTCAAACAGCAGCTTTTAGGCGTTATTCAGTTTTTTGTTATAAGCCAGAAATGACAAGGAGGCGGCCCCCTGCAATACAAAGTCAATGGAGACGGTTGGATTGTATTTCCCCCCGGTGGGCGTGGTTTTCAAATTTGCATAACTGCGCTCTGTCTCTATAGCCTTCATGTTCTTATTGTCCTTTGTCAAGCTTTGTTTGTTTGTATGTATGATGTGAGTTTGCCATGCCATGTTTTTGTTTTGTTTTATTGATGTTCATGGGTTTTTGATTTAATTAAACTGCACTTGGATTCTAAATTGCTCGCCTCTCAGTGGAATACTTTACAATGATCATGATTCCTTATAAATATAATAATTTTCTTAACACTCGAGATTTTAAGCAACTGTGGGCATGTATGTACTCCACACAGATCAAAAATCACAGAAATCGGTTGAGAAATGTAAAAGTTATTTAACCTGCGGCCTTGTGTCTTTGGCCTTATCACAGCTGTGACGATATAGACCAATATCAATCTCAGACTGTTGCTTAAATATATGTATATATATATATATATATATATATATATGTATATATATATATATGTATATATATATATATGTATATATATATATATATATATATATATATATATATATATATATATATATATATATATATATATATATATATATATATATGTGTGTGTGTTTTTTCAACAAATACATTTCTAATTTTACAACCCATAAGGCAAAAAAATATATATGTTTCCTTGCCAAAATATAAAAGTTTGTATAACATGTATAAAGTATATTTTTGTCTCGTACCACACACACATAAAGGGGTAAGATCCAATAGCAGTTTATTTAGGGTAATCTGTAATCATAATCCAGCCAGGCAAACCGTCATACACGGTAAACAATCCAGAACATTACACAAACAATAACTCAGAAAGGCATTGTCACATAAAACAAGAACTCTGTGACAAGAATTTAACAGACAGGGTATATAACTATATATACAGATGGTGATGAGTGCCCAATAGTCTACAGCTGTAAAGAGTAATCAGTTGCTAATGAGCTGCTGCCAGGTGAAAACAATTAACATCACACACAGAACACAGTTTAACACTGTGACAATTTTTGCAGTAAATATATTGAATTTTATTTTTTTCAAAGCTGTTATGCAGCTACTGCTGCTATCAAGTCGATCATGAGCAAGATAAACAATCTGATCCAGTGCTTTCAGAATCAGAACATCAACATCAGGATTTGTGTCGATCTCTTCATGGTAGTTCTTCAATGGGAAGATGTTGCACATTGGTACACCAATCAAGTCACTGCACAACTGCATCTAGAAAACATAACATCATTAAAAACAATATAGCTGCAAGCAGCAACACGGGGTCAAGCACCATCAGTGCAATAATGAGCACCCAAAGCAAGCACAGCAAGCACACAAAACACAGCAAGCTCACAAAGCACAGCAAGCACACAAAGCACAACAAGCACACAAAGCACAGCAAGCACACAAATCACAGCAAGCTCACAAAGCACAGCAAGCACACAAAGCACAGCAAGCTCACCAAGCACACAAAGCACAGCCAGCACACAAAGCACAGCAAGCTCGCACAGCGAGCTCGCACAGCAAGCTCACAAAGCACAGCAAGCATACAAAGCACAGCAAGCACACAAAGCACAGCAAGCTCACAGAGCACAGCAAGCTCACAAAGCACAGCAAGCTCACAAAGCACAGCAAGCTCACAAAGCATAGCAAGCACACAAAGCACAGTAAGCTCACAAAACACAGCAAACACACAAAGCACAGCAAGCACACAAAGCACAGCAAGCCCAAAAAGCACAACAAGCTCACCAAGCACAGCAAGCTCACCAAGCACAGCAAGCACACCAAACATAGCAAGCACAGCAAGCTCACAAAGCACAGCAAGCACACAAAGCACAGCAAGCTCACCAAGCACAGTAAGCTCACAAAACACAGCAAGCACACAAAGCACAGCAAGCACACAAAGCACAGCAAGCACAGCAAGCTCAAAAAGAACAAGCTCACAAAGCACACCAAGCTCACCAAGCACAGCAAGCACACCAAGCACAGCAAGCACACCAAGCACAGCAAGCTCACAAAGCACAGCAAGCTCAAAATGCACAGCTAGCTCACCAAGCACAGAAAGCACAGCAAGCTCACAAAGCACAGCAAGCACACAAAGCACAGCAAGCACACAAAGCACAACAAGCTCACAAAGCACAGCAAGCACACAAAGCACAGCAAGCTCACAAAGCACACAAGGCACACAAAGCACAGCAAGCTCATAAAGCACAGCCAGCACACAAAGCACAGCAAACTCCCAAAGCACAGCAAGCACACAAAGCACAGCAAGCACACAAAGCACAGCAAGCTCACAAAGCACAGTAAGCTCGCAAAGCACAGCAAGCTCACAAAGCACAGCAAGCACACAAAGCACAGCAAGCACCATAAAGCACATCAAACACGCAAGGCTCAGGAATCATAGAGCAGAACCACCACAATGCAGAGCAACAACAGCAAAAATGGAAAAATAGAACACATGTGAACTACAGACAGGTTAAGAAGAATTTATGAAGAAGAACAAAACTACATGACTCAGGTGGGATTCAAACCCAGGAACTCAGAATCTCAATGCATGTGATTTACTAGATGCGCCACTCAGTTGACACAGTTCTTTGGGCAGCAGAAAAGAGATAACAGTATAATATCAATAAGAATTGTAATAGTTTATAACCCCTAGGTGGCGCTGTACTCCCAGGTAACTTCAGTACATCATGTCAAAGCTCCTTACCAATTTTTGCGCGGATATCTCAAATAGTTAAAAAAATATAACAATTTATGTGAAATTTCAAAATGGCGGACAGGCGGTTTGGTCAAACCCGGCATAATACACATCGACAGATGCGGCATGAGGTAAGCAATCCATAGACATCAAGATCATAATTTTCTGACAAACAGTTCAGAAGTTATGGGCAAAAATAGCCTCTTTTATTATCTCATGACCCATAGGTGGCGCTGTCACCAAATTTGGCATGGACCCCAAGTTCATGGTACACATGAAGTGTACCAAATTTCATTTCGATTGATCAAAGAATGACCGAGATACAGCTTCAGAACCATTTTTTGCGCATTTATTACTTTTGAACAAAAATAAATATCAAAATTCTGTTCAGTCATTTCTGTGCGGCTCACTCCAAAGATCACCTGTGCCAAAATTCATAACAATTGAACCAAATTTGAAGGATTAGCGAAAAAACGAAATACTGTACATTTCAAAATGGCCACTACTGTAATGGGTGGAGTCTTACTGTAAGGTACTAAAAACAATAAGCCTGACGAGAGCAATCACGTGTACTAAGTAGAATTTTCATAGATCAAATGGTTCAACAGTTATAACAGTTTAAACATTGAACTTTTGCACTGCTGGTGGCGCTATAGAGTTACTGCTAGATGACCAAACCCTAAGAAATATTTTGAATAATTGTACACCCTCTTGAGGCCCCATTGAAAGTTTTTTGATGCCCCCCACCCCCATTGGGCTCTGGCCCCGTGATTGAGAAACAGTATCATACTTTCTTTAATATCACTTAATGGATGATGTACCTTCTCTTTGATCTTCTTGCTGTGATACACTCTTGTTAGATTGCTCTTCACCAATGGACATGCTTCATCTATTTTGGTCATGACAATGACTTGAGGAATATCTACAATGATGACACAGAAGCAACATTAGATAAACAGCATATATAATATGCCAAACATCAGGACAATGGTCAAGTGGATTAGAAAGAATGGTGGCAATTTATTATCACTGTCATATTTAAACCATATTTAACCACAATGCCCCCCAATATTCAAAAACGGCCAAATTAAAGTATAAAATGATATAAAATGGTTTTACAGTAAGCATACAATATTCATTAGCGATTCCTTCTGCGCAGCTGCACATTGCAATCTAATTTTGTCATCATTATCAGCTCATACATTTGAAAAAAAAAAATTCACGTGCAAATGTAAATATGTATGGAAAGATTAAAGTCCCAATGAAGTCAAAACAGACAATTCTTATTTTTTTATGTAATATTGCAGTGTTCATTATAAACTATTTATCTGGGTTAAGTCATAATATAAAAAAAAATCCAACCGTCTCCATTGACTTTGTATTGAGAGAGGCTGCCTCCTTGTCATTTCTGTCTTATAACAAAAAACTGAATAATGCCTAAAAGCTGCTATGTGACAATATGTACAGCTAACAAGCCAAAGAACCCAGAAATAAGTTTTTATAAGCTGTCGAGCCGTAAAACCCTGCCTTTAAGGAGAAAAGTAGAATAAATGAGTTTAATATGAATGAATTGAGAATGAATTCAGTCTGCTACCAAATGCCTACTTTTCAATATCCAATCAAAGCACATTGGAAAACACAAACCATGCCCACTATTTTCCAATAGTGTGATAAGGGCCAGTCAAACTAGACTTTTCGTTCCATCAGTGTTGTTTTCGTCAAGGACGATAACGAAATGATTTCGATGACGCATCTATTTCTGATGACTAGCTAAAAATGTCTCCAAGGTGACGAAAACATGACGAGACACTTTCGAGTTTTTGTTGACGAGACGAGACCGAACGAAAATGATTATAAATCTGATGTTCACAATGCATGTAATTTCTGCCTATTTTGCGTGAAATCTGTCTGTTTTTAGCTCAAAAGTTTAAAGGTAACTAACAAGTCACGCTCTTAATGTATATATACATTTAATTTTACTCAACATTCGGCTTGTGACACATTTCATGGTAAGCTTAAGGTTTTACATGTATCTGCTTGTCAAACCTAAACCCATTTCCAATACTTTTTGTAATGTATTTAAATAAGTCAAGGCACGCGTTTCTCAACTTTATAAGCGAGGTCTCTGTGTGACACACAAACTCAACATGAGGGTATATTAGGCTCAACTTTTTTCTTCGTTACTTTTTGTTATGACATGCGCAGAAGCCTCACCGACTAAAACAACGGCAAGCCCTCAGGGACAACCTTAATGAACATTTTAATTGTATTAAATACACCACACATTTTAAGCTAAATTCATTGGTTAAAAAATACTTTTTTACTAAAAATTGACTTAAACTTGACTAAAACCTTTTTGCATTTTCGTCGAATAAAACTTGCTTTAAACTATTAAAAATATCAATTTTATAAGTGACTAAATTGTGACTAAAACTAAAAGCATTTTCGTCCAAAAGACTAAGACTAAAACTAAAACTAAAAGGGCTGCCAAAAACAACACTGCGTTCCATTGACCTCCATTCACATGCATGCAAATGAGTCAGATCAGAAACACAAGCTTGTGCAACGATATTTCGCAGGTCGCTGTGTAGCAAAGTTCAAGTCTGGTGAACTCTGACCTGCGATTTCATATAACGTGAAGCGCTGTGACCAGTACATAACTGGTATGTCATTGCGTGATCTTTCTATCTACTGAAAAACACAAATGGACGAAGTCAAATACTCGCATGCTCAAAGTCTCGTGCGACCGAAGCTATATTCTGTTTCACTCGGAAATGCATCACAACACGGAAGTCGATCACGACTTACAGTTCATGGGAGAGATTCACCGCCTTTACTGTGGTAAGTACACTTTAATATGTTACAGATGGATGGATGTTTATTGCTATCCAGTATGTACATTTATACATATAGCCCTGAATGTTTTGGTCCCCCCAATGTTCATGGTGTGATTGCGGCCTTGATTTAAAACATACAAAAACCTTTGAAAACCAGAATCACCATATTTCAAAGTAATAACGCTTAGGTTACTCACGTAACCCCGGTTCCCTGAAATAACGGGAACGAAGCATTGCGTCAGTTAGCTGACGCTATGGGGGAAACTCCTGTTTACTCCGTGACTGAAGCCTATTGGTTAACGTCTGTACAAAGTACAGACCAATGACGTTTGAACCCGCGCGCGGGAAGTACACGTCCTTATATAAGCGCGGTTCAAGCGTCAGGAGCTCATTATTATTCGACTGAAGCGCGCAGCCGAATACACTCGCTGCGTAGACGTTTGTAGCACGGCAAGTGACGCAATGCTTCGTTCCCGTTATTTCAGGGAACCGGGGTTACGTGAGTAACCTAAGCGTTCCCTTTCAATACGGTTCACTTCGCATTGCGTCAGTTAGCTGACGCTATGGGGGAACGTAATCCCATCACGCCGTGCATACACAACGTACAGAAGTGCCTTACCGGAGAGACACTGCGTGTGGCCCTATACCCGGCATATTCACAGCTTTAAGCAATGTGTAAGCACCATATAAATGTTGACGCGCACACGGTGGGGTTTTAAACGCACCGGGGGCACATAACATAGCACAAGACGGCGAGATACCGAGCGCGCCGCGGGTGTGCGAGATAAGTAAATTCAGAGTCACGTTGGTGAGCTCGCTGAGCGCACCGTGGTGTACACATAAAACGCATGAGCGTGCATGATTGAGCCGAGAGAACCTGCGCTCGTAGGGCAGGGACGTCTAAAGCCTAGTTTATGGTCGCCGCGTCCGCAAGAGCGCGTTGGTGCGCGCGGCAAAAATGACGTCAACGCGGAGTGGGCGGTCGCGCGCGTTGGGTGCGCGAGACCCCATTTCGCGTGGCGCTGTGCACGGCATTTTTTTTAACTTTCCGCGCGGCTCCGCATCCGAAAATGACCGAACTCGAGGCGATTCTGTCCGAGCAGGCAAGCCTGTGACGTATCTCTTTGATAAATCCAAGCAAAACAATGTATATATTTATCTGACACTCTGGAAGTAAAGTATGGAAACTTTGCAGTTTAAAACACGAATTATTTTACATGAATCAGAATGTTTGGCTTATATTTGTATTGAATGAACCACTGGATGAGGAATAAAATATAAACCTTAAGATGTCTGTACTGTTTGTTTAGTAAAAACGTTAATGAAATGATCATGTTTAATAAAGACATATTTAAAAGATTGTTGTTTTATTCATGTCCTCATATTTATATATATCAAACTCTAATGTTAAAAGCAGTAGGGTTGTTCCAGCGGACGACTTCTTCTATCCTATTCTTTGTGTTTGTTTTTGACTTTATTGCTCGCGTCGCCGCCTGGTGGTTAAAAAAATAGTGCAACGGCGAGCGCGTTAACTATAAACGCCTCGTCCGTTTGGTGAGACGCGCGCGCGATCCGCGGAGGCTTGCGTTGCGGACCAAAGCGCGAGTATAACCAGCCCTTAAGCTGTACAATCTGACAACGTAGACGGCGAAGACCAGCCGGCCGTGTAGCAGATATCAAATAGATACCCCTGTAGACCAAGTCCATGAAAAAGCCAAACGCTCACAGAGTGGGCTCTATATAGGACATAGCTCATAGAGGGGCGTGAACCAGTGCGATGGTTTCAACGATCCATCTAAACAGGGCCGTGCACAGACATTTTGAGGGGCAGTGGCCCAAACCAAAAAGGGGGCACGGGGGCCACAATTTATATGGTTTTAACAATATGATGTGTTATAGATTAGTATCAAATAATATAAGTGATTATAATGGAAAATAGACTTTATAACAAGATTTAGAGTGTGACAAAACTTCTTAATATTCTATATGATTTACATGCTGAAGCTTTGAATCCATGCTTGCAATTTTGAACAGCTTTTGCAGCCTCCCTTCCAACTTTGTCTTTTTTTAAAAAAAACATTGTTTTTTATTTTTTGTTGACAAAGTGTGCCAACAACAGCAAATTTGTTGTTATTTATATCAGATCTCATCGGGTACATTACACGTTAGACAATCACTGTAATTCTAAAAATGTTTGCTAAGTTAGCACTTTAAGAAGACAGAGAGCAAATCATCCACAGAAATACAAAAACATAGGAAAGCCGAGAGAGGTCATCCATATTTTTATTTTTGCTGCTTGTTTTCTCATGGTCTCGAGATAACAAAAGTTGTTTTCTCGCTATCCAGACATAATAATCCAAATGCCATAATGTAATTTCCTGTCCATAATATTTCATTTATTTTGAAGTGGACTGCTGATGCATATAAGTTGGGGTCTTCGCCGTTACCACGCGTAGCTAATTGTCGATAGACTTAATAAATAAATAAAGTTTGATGTTCGTGAATTTAGGGACCATCTCTAAAGTGCACTGTACATCTTCAATAGTATTTAACAGTTTTTTTGAATAAATATAAAACATCTAAAAAAGTGTGCATTATAGTTGACAACCACGAACACTTTACAGTTGGTTTTGTGACTGTTTGTTGACTTTAAGTTATTCCATTTTAATGCTGTTTAAAGAAGAAACGTATATGGAGTACTTTAAAGACGGTCCCTAAATTCACCGTGCTATCAAATGGTCAATTATTGGCAAATCTGTTTCATCTTGAGCGAATCCCTGATCTAAGTAAAATCTCATTTGTTCATCCATGCTCATTTAGTTAAATATTCTTTTGCTGTCTAAAAATTATGTTCTATTGAGTACACGTAAGCTTTAATCACATCACAAGAATACAACTTTTGTTATGACGAGATCACGAGAAAACAAGCAAGCAAAAATAAATATAAAACACGACCTCTCGCCTTCAAACTACCAAATTACTAATTGAGCAGCTCAACAACTGAGGTAATGTAATGAATCTACCTGTTAATACAACAAACTGTCGTCTCCGCCCTTCAAAGAGTGGACACAGAATGTGAGAGATGCTGCGGAGCGGGCGGGAAATCACGAAGTGGATTACCAGAAACAGTGGATCTTTAGACGAGCGGTTACAGAACACTTTGACTTGGGTTGGCGAGAGGGGCACCTCAGCCGATTAGGGCACAAGGGCAGTTGCTCTAGCCACCGGGCCACCCCCCTGTGCACGGCCCTGCATCTAAATAACCACTGTAAGCAACAGACATACATAGTGAGTGATCTGCGAAGCTCACGAACGGCCGTTCTGACTATAATATGCGGCAGAACGGTTCGTAGCGTGGGATTATACAGATACCACAATAGTGTGAACCCAGGTGCGCCCTCGAGCGCATCGGGATGCATATAGGTAGTATTATAGTGCACAGATCGGTGAGCTGTCCAAGCGCGCCGTAAATGTGTATTGACTATAAATTGCACGGGCACAGGTGAACACTTGAATACATCGTGAATGCATATAGATGAATCAGAGTGTTATAACGCACAGGCCGGCAAGATTCTCAAGCGCGCCGTCATGTGTTCTGATAATAAGTTGTGCGCACACGGGTGAACCCTTCAGTGCACCGTGAATGCGTATAGATAAATCAATGCACAGAACGCGCCGTGAATGTGTACAGATATGATTGATGAACGTACGGTGGGCACTCAACGCACCGTGAACGTACACAGATGAACAACAATGTATGTATGTGTCACAGCCGTGTATACAGATGAGCTTTTCCGAGCGCATCTTTAGTGTATACCGAAATGTTGTAGCGTGCATATGTGAGCTTCTCTAAGCGCACGGTGGACGCATATAATTAAAACCCATATCGTGCGTACAGGTGAGCTTACGCGGCGCACCTTTAATGCAACAAACCTCACTAGTGCGCGAAGCAGGGATGTCGAAGCTGTAAACTGACAACGTGGACGGAGGGGACCAGCCGGCCGTGTCACAAATGTCAAATGAGAAACTTCTAAGACCATGCCCGAGGATCTAATCCATACATGGAGTAGACTTCATTGTCACGGGAGGTGATAACGTCAACGATCCATAAATAACCTGTATTGACAGGTGCGCTAGTGAGTGATCTGTGACGCCGATGAACAGCTGATCGTCTGATGTACGTCAGACGTATCTGTCATACAGGACCTTGGACAGTTCCAGAGCGCTGCGCCTCGGGCACCGTCCGCATCTGAGAAATGACAGACTTATGAATAAAGTGGATGGTCGGTCATAAAAGCGTGGTTCGCTGTTATCACCGCCACATATATATATATATATACACGCAGGGGGAGAAAGCCGCCGTGCACGAGCCTCTGTAGTGAGGAGAAAGCTGTTCCACCTACAATTCGCGGGGGGAAGACTCTCGCTGTCACTAGACAGAATAGATCAGACTTTGCATAAGGACGCCTCGCGAAAGGGGTCCTAGCAGCTCGTGTCAACGTGTTATAAGGCACGTAATGTAGGTCGTGTCCCACGGATGCAATCTCTGCACGCCCATCGTAACGGGATAATATGTCTGCATCTTGGTAGTTAAGCACGAGATGCGTATCACTCTGATTGAACATAGCTTATAAAGCGATGCAATGAGTTTATAAAGGAGATGACTCGCCAGCTTGTACAGGGGGCGAGATCTCAGTCTGGTTCGGTAAATAATGAAACCACCGTAGTTTGCCCGACCGCATTATCACAATAACATGGTCGAGAGTGCTGCAGTGCTAAAATCATCCCCTTAATGGACCGTATGTACAGTACAAGGTGATTGATATGAGACAAACGGGCGTTCCACGCGCCGAAGGCTGATTGCCGTCGTAAAGCGTGTTCAACCCACAGCAGATGCTGGCGATCTCGTAATGGTAGCACTTCATGCAGCTGTGTGTAACTTAAGCATGAGCTTCCCGGCCGTCAGCTCGGGGCGGGACCTTTGCTTAGTCAAACTGAAGTGGAATTATGAACAGAATGCCACGATATTCAGTTTTCTGAGGCTCGTTAGAGGGGTACGTGAGCCCGTCTTAAACGAGATGCCGCACGTCTGTCTGTGCGCGCGCTTTGAGTTTTGAAACTTATTGTGGCGGGTAGCAAGCTCACTTCAGGTTGATATTACCCTTAATATCTCCGAGTATTGGAGCAGATCGGAGGTGTGAGCGTCTTCGGATCCGCTGATATAAATCAGCTGTATGGCCGAAAAACGTCATTAACCGCTTGGCTGTAAGCCTTTGAGTAGCCGTCCGGAGAGGGCGCGATTCAAATGCTTGGAGCCATGGAGAGGTCTGAGGCTGCGTCTCTCTAGGAAGAGAGAATGACAGCCGTAAGACCGTGCTCGTTTGCGCCGTCAGCATCGTAGCGGAGAAACTGAGGTGGGCTGCGAGCGAATTTGGCAGAAAAGTGTTAGAGACACCGTACAGCCGTGGGGTGTCAATACACAGTATATGGCCAAACCGGGTTTTTTTTCGGCAAGCGTCGATAGAATTATGGACAGCGGGCCATGTGTGCGTATTACTGATTGCTTGTCAGTAAGGCGAGAAAGTGTTTAGAGACACCGTACAACCGTGGGGTGTCAATACACAGTATAGTAAGCACGGAAATTACTCTTTTTAGAGGAATTCAATACCGTTCGCCACTATAGTGAGGTCGCATAACCAACAGTATTACTCAGTATGTTTTGGATAAACAGCACACAGAAAACATTTCAGGGCAGTCCAGCCGAGGCGCGACTTAACCCCTCTTCAGACAGTTCTATGTCGACGCAGCTGTGCTGCGAAGACCAGAGCTCGGCCGTTCAGCTGCACGAGCCTCAGTAGTGACGGTGACCCGAACGGCTCACGGAGCAGAGCAGTATGTCTAGGTGGTTTAATGTCAGACTGAACCCATCGCAGAGAGGAAGTCTGCCGTGAGGCCCGCGGTTTTGCCGTTTATTAAAAAGGGCAGAAAAACCGGGTATATAAGAATGTACCAATATTCAGCGCACTGATATAGGACGGGACTGAATAATGTTTAATGTCAGACTGAACCCATCGCAGAGATGAAGTCTGCCGTGAGGCCCGCGGTTTTGCCGTTTATTAAAAAGGGCAGAAAAACCGGGTATATAAGAATGTACCAATATCCAGCGCACTGATATAGGACGGGACTGAATAAAGGGAGGTATTCGGGCCTCAGTATGTTAAACAAATTTGTTCTGCCTCTGATTCCGTCTAAACCAGAGAGAAATGACCGGGCAGACTAGTAGTGAGCTTTCCGAAGTGAGATAGACTCAGGCCGGTTAAGCTCTATAATAAGTGTTTTAGCGCTCAGATAGAGGCGTGTCCGCCTTATCGAGCAGACGAATGAGATCGCGCCGCTCCAGGGGGGAGGGGCATGAAGCTCTGTATAGACGAATAGTGAGCCGGTTAGCTCTTATAATGAGTGTTCTTGATGCTCCAATAGCGGCGAATCCGCCCTATCGAGCAGACGAATGAGATCGCGCCGCTCCAGGAGGGGAGGGGCATGAAGCTCTGTAATCGTTGAACACTAGACAGCTGCATTTAGAGGCAGCGAGCCGTAAGACTGCGTGCTAACTACGCCGTTAAGAGATCTCACCACTGCGGGGAAAGGAGCGAGGGACTCCGCGAGCGTGGAGCACGAGTGGCTGTGCTATGACAGGAAACAGGGGCAGATCCGCCCGTGTTTGCTTGTCGTATGCATCTTTCTAGTTTTACGGTTCCCCCGCTTGTTCATCTCAACAAGAGAGGAACGGCAGAGGGGAGCAGCAACACAGACAGAACAGCCATGCGTCATATAAACGGTATCACCCGATGCACTCGGGGGATTCATATGTGTCAGAGATTTCGCCACTGAATGTGAGAGGAGCGAAGGGACTCTGTAAGCATGAACGGTTGCGATGTGACAGAACACAGGGGGGGTTAGTCCGTGTGTGCAGGTCTATGCATCCATCTAGTCTCATGGCTCGCCGTGTGTTCATCCCGGGGAGAGAGGAACAGCAGGGGGAGCACGAAACATGGATAAGACAACCGAAGCATATAAGCGCGGTCCCGGCGTGGGAGGTGCCAGACCGATGACGCGCTCGGGGAAATTCATAGCAGGAAGGCTCACTCAAGCCGCTGTGCTGGACGCTATTACAACAGCGCCTGCTCTTTTAGCTTACAGCTTTATATTAAAAATATTGATCTTACCGGGCGGCCGCAGGGGAGACCTCGTCAGGCATGTGTCCGCTGCACAGGGCTCGTACCACGGCAAGCGAAGGCTATCTTCGGTTCTCGGCCGGAAAGCGGCAGGGGAAGACGCTAGACCTGGATTCTGCTGTCTTCGGTTCTCAGCCGGAAAGGGCAGGGAAGACGCTAGGCCTGGACTCCGCTGCAGGGCTTTTGTCGACGGCGAGGTAAGGCTTCTTGTTCTTCGGAGCAGCGAGAGGTTCGCGCTGAAGGAGAAATCAATGAGCTCCTGACGCTTGAACCGCGCCCATACAAGGACGTGCACCTCCCGCGCGCGGGTTCAAACGTCACTGGTCTGTACTTTGTACAGACGTTAACCAATAGGCTTCAGTCACGGAGTAAACAGGAGTTTCCCCCATAGCGTCAGCTAACTGACGCAATGCGAAGTGAACCGTATTGAAAGGGAACTGCACAGTAACCTAAAATTAAACAAATTAAAATACACATTCTGTAGATAAAGGCAATTTTAACAGCAATTAAACATTTTTTGTAACTTATATAATATAATTACAATTATGAGATGAAGGTTTTATGGCCATAATCCAAAGTTATGAAAACAGTAAACAAAGACATTCGGTGTAGGGCTGCATTACGATTAATCGTGACTAATTGTTTGCAGAATAAAATATATATACTACACACACACACACACACACACACACACACACACACACACACACACACACACACACACACACACACACACATACTGTATATATATTTATGTCCCTGTGAGCACTGTGGGGGCCATTATCTGAAAATGGAAAAAGCATCAGTTCACCATAAACCGGCCACAATCAGGTGCTCCACGTAAAATTCCTGTCAGAGGAGTCCAAAGATTAATCAGGCGAGTTCTCCAAGAGCCAAGAACCACTCAAGCAGAACTTTAGGAAGACCTTGCATCAGCAGGTACTGTTGTTTCAAAGAAAACTATAAGCAATGCAATGAACCGCTATGGCATCTATGCATGCTCATCACGCAAGACTCCATTGCTGAATAAAAAGCATGTTGAGGCTCAGTTAAACTTTGTGAAAGAGCATTTGGAGAACCCTGTGGATTATTGGGAGAATATAGTATGGTCAGATGAAAGCAAAATTGAACTTTTTGGCAGTCATTCTACACACCATGTTTGGAGAAGAAATGGCACTGCCCACCGCCCCAAGAACACCATACCAACAGTTAAGTTTGGGAGTGGAAGCATCATGGTTTGGGGCTGCTTTTCAGCATGGGGTACTGACAGACTTCATATTATTGAAGGCAGGATAAATGGAAAAATGTACCGGGACATTATGGATAAAAATCTGCTGCCATCTACCAGAAAGCTGAAAATGAAAAGAGGATGGACATTTAAGCAAGACAATGATCCCAAACACAAGGCCAAGGAAACAATGAAGTGACCCAGTCAATCACCTGACCTAAATCTCATAGAAAATGGAGAGAACTAAAGCACAAAGTTAATAAAATAGGCCCAAGGAACCTTCAAGATTTAAAGACTATTTGTGTGGAAGAATGAGCCAGAATCACTCCTGAGCAATGCAGATGACTGGTCTCTCCAGGCGTCTAGAAGCTGTAATCACCAATAAAGGCTTTTCCATAAAGTATTAAATAAAGTGTGTTCAATACCTATTCCCTGCATCATTTTACTTTATTTATTATGACTCAACTTGTAAACTTAAATGTTCAGATTTCTTTGTATGAATTCAATATTTGGCTTGATGGCTACATCCAGGCCCGGATTGGCCATAGGGAGAACCGGGAGGATTCCCGGTGGGCCGGTCTGTTTTTTTGGCCACGAGGGCCGGTGTTGTCATGCCACCGGGATTACGCGTATTTGCGGGTGAGAGATGTCTTCGCCGCCTTATGCACAAGTTGATTGTGTCCCGAGTCCCGACCACTTATTGGAAGAATTCTTGGTGGCACTTTGTTTTGCGACTCGCAGAGTGCCGCGTGGTTGAACCGAGTTTGCAGCTTGCCTGTTTGTGGCAACGGGGTGCCTCTGCAGTGCGTACTTGTAGGTATAAGGGAATAATATTTTAAGTTTGGGGCAATAAGGGGGCAAGAATATGAGGAATTATAAATTATTTATACTCTAAGTATTTTATAACTACAGAGTACCTATTGTAGTGTTGCATGGTATGTACGACTCAGTCAAGTCTATGGGGAAATTATGTTGTTTTTTTATGATTTTATTGTGAATTTTTCATATTGACTACTGAATGTTGTACAGTCGATGTCTACGAGCCACATCGGCAAATAAATATAACAGCACATCACTTTTATTTTAGAAGCCTATTACTTGCTTTTAAAAACAAAAGTCCAGCTGATTCAAAGTGGTTATCTTTTCTTTAAGGTAAGTACAATAAAAATAGCAACTTATTCCCTATTTACCAGGAAACTCTTAAATTTGCGGGAGCTTTGCAATTTATTTACTTTTATTTCAAATGACACAATAACGACCACAAAGCAGCACGCTATTTGTTTATTTTTAATAGGTGTTATCATTGGTAGAATAAAACTTTGCAACATGTGTAAAGACAATTATTTTAGCCAAATATAATTACGCAATGGCAAACCAGAATGAAACAACAGCAGATATCAGCTCCCGCTAAAGCAAAAGACGACTACATGCGTAGGCTACTGCGCAGGTGTAGAGCGCGCGGCCGTCTGCAGGAGGTTTGCTGGAACGCGTACCTGAGGTGAAATTTCTTTAAGAGGTTTTAAAAACTTTCTTCACTTTAATTTACAGCCCGCAAATATAAGAGTTACTTGGTAACTCCTGTATACATATACAGATCAAAGAGGTACAAGTTTGCTATTATTTTTATTGTGCTGTTATATTTTATTTGCCGACGTAGCTTGTAAACATCAACTGGAGGCTATACAATACACTTCATCAGGTAGGCTAAGTAGCAAATATGAAAAAAACAAACATATTAAAAATAGACCATATTACCCATAGACGTAAGTCATACATACCACGTAATGTTGCGGTGGGTGCCCTGTGGTTATGAAATACTTAGAGAATAGTTTTCCATATATTCTTGCCCCCTTGTTGCCCCAAACTTGACATATTGTTCCGTTATACCTACAAGTATGTACTGTAGAGGTACTCTGTTGTTACAAATAGGTACGCTGTAAATTCGGTTTAATTACGCGGTACTTTGCGGGTCGTAAAATAAAGTGTTGCCGAATTCTTGCATTAGGGTTCATTGACATCTAAAACGCATGGGAAACGCAGGACGTGCCGCTGTCTTCTGGTTTTCAAAGCGCTTACTTGAACACGAGTTTTGTTTCAGACGCCTCTATACTGAGTGCGCTTGCCGGCCGCGCGTCTATTATATTTTAAATAAACTTGAGCGCCTCTTTTGAGTGCGCTCGCCGGCCGCGCGTCTATATTTAAAATAAACTTGAGCGCGTCTTTTGAGTGCGCTTGCCGGCCGCGCGTCTATATTTAAAATAAACTTGAGCGCGTCTTTTGAGTGCGCTTGCCGGCCGCGCGTCTATATTTAAAATAAACTTGAGCGCGTCTTTTGAGTGCGCTTGCCGGCCGCGCGTCTATTATATTTTAAATAAACTTGAGCGCCTCTTTTGAGTGCGCTCGCCGGCCGCGCGTCTATATTTAAAATAAACTTGAGCGCGTCTTTTGAGTGCGCTTGCCGGCCGCGCGTCTATATTTAAAATAAACTTGAGCGCGTCTTTTGAGTGCGCTTGCCGGCCGAGCGTCTATATTTTAAATAAACTTGAGCGCGTCTTAATACAAACGGGCTGGCCAAAAGGAAAATAATTTACAAAAAGTATTTTTTTATCCAAGTCATAGATGAATTCTCTATGAATAGTCATTATTCATCGTTTATTGCAAGAGGAACAAAAATCTATTTAATGCAAAACTCATTAGTTTATTTGAAAAAAGTAGTTTCAAAAGTATATCCATGATGTTTTCTTTTTTTAACACATTGTAGGCCTACGTTATTTAGCAATAGACATGATCTAAGTACTAAAAAAAAGATACAGATTTTTTTTCCATTTTTTTCCAATGCATACTTGATAAATCTTGCTTGTGTATTGTATATCAGGGGTTTCCAAACGTTATCAACCCAACAGTTAATCTCAAGACTCACCATTTTTTCCATTTTTTAGAAATAGAAATGGAAAACACAAACACATTTGTTTCCTTTAGTTTTTGAATAAGTTTACTTTAGTAATAATATGGTCTTATGGTAGTGTATATTTGTTTACTGCATTTGCACGGAATATGAAATTATATATTTGAAAAATACAGTGAATTGCAAGGCTGCGGAGAACAGTGCACTACTGCAGACTTATACTACTGAGGGTTTAAAGATATTATTTTAATAGTCAGTCGTGAACTAAAGTGGGCCGGTCTAAGGCATGAAACTCCAGGGCTGAAAATGAGTCCCACTCCGGCCCTGGCTACATCTGGTGGAAATTTGTGTCAATAGCCCACTTAGAAATCCCCTTACTGATAAAATTGCTGATGTTTCAAATACTTATTTTCCCCGCTGTATATATAATAAAAATATATTTTTTATGCATTTGTTTTTTACATTGCATTTTTAACATTGCATTGTTTTTTACATTGCATTGCAGTGCATAACAATGTTTTTATTACATTGCATTTGCAATTATACATGTATTTGTGTGTGTGTGTGTGTGTGTGTGTGTATATATATATATATATATATATATATATATATATATATATATATATATATATATATATATATATATATATATATATATATATATATATATATTAGGGATGTGCCTAAAGCCAAATACGTTATTCAGAAGGGCATGGATAATGGCCTCAAAACGAATAACGAATTCATCCGAATAACAGAAAAAATATTCAGCCAGACACAATCACGTGTTTGCTGGAACAGCGCTAAATTATAAACCCCTTAAAGCACGTATAATATGTGTGTGAAGTGAATGAGTGCAATCTATAAAATGACATGAATGACATTTTCTGCGCGTCCCTTATTTAGAAACGCCAGCTGTTTTGGAATTAGTTTTAAAACGCTGCTAATATCACATTTTTTAACCCAACTGTAAAAAAATGACCCTTTTATTTTATTACACAAGACCAGAAAACCTTGATAAAATTCTGCACTCTGATAATAAAATATTCGTTAATAACTCTGTGTCTCCGTCTGACTTCGGTCACAGATGATCTTTTAATTACACCAAGCTTCAGTGTCAATCTACGTGAATATGAAATAAATAAGTAAATAGATAAAAATATGAAAATGTAACATTTTAAAAGCAAAATTTAAACTGAAGATTATTATGACATAAATTGCAATAAACATAAACATAAAGTAAGTAAATAACAACTGAAACATTTGAATTAAATCTTTCTAATAACCTTTTTGTTTAAAATCATGTTGCTTGTTTTGAACTAAGTCAAAACTGACTTTTAAATAATAGAGCATACTGTTATTTGACATTTTAAACGAATATCTAATTATTTATTAATTTAGATGAAGATTAATGAGAAAGTTTTTTTAAACAATTCGTTCTGTTCGCGCAAACGCTGTATGCTATGGGCATTGTTAATATGCTCACCAAGTTGTTGTAATGCTTATTATGCTTTCATAAATTCTTGTCAAAACCTTTTTTTTCGAAATATTCTGTCAGTGCACGTATACTTGCGTGTCTGTGCGTTGCATTTTGGATCTGTCGGTCAGCGCGAGTCTTGTCGATTTTAATAACTTTTTAACATAAATCAGTCCCGAATTTATCACTCTTAATAACTCTTTAAACATCAAGCAAGTCCTGCATTTTATTTTCAAACCGAAACCAAGATGTCAGACATGACACGCATCTTAGTATTAATCATTTCACTCTCAGAAAACGTATTAGATGTTTAATTAATAGAGTATTTGAATCGCTAGACGAGGGATTAATGTAGGTTACTTATTTTTTTCTGAAAACCTCCCACTCATTTAGACAGAATGGGTCACATATGTAACTGTGCTGAAAGACACAATAAACGCTTAAAGGTAATGTACAGTCAATGCTTTCAAGTTCAACGCACATAGGCACAAGCTGTATGAGGCTTTGAAAATGAGAAGTTTGTTTTCCATGCCTATTATTATGAGAATCAGGTTATTTGTCTTTTTGTAATATTATTTTTAATAAATATTTATAGTTATTTAAGTTATAATTATAATAAAGCAATTTTTCATTTAAAATGCCTTTTCATGAAACATGACAAACTTCCGGTTTAAGACCCACTCACTTCCGGTTCCATCCGAATACAAATACGGATACAAATAATTTTGAAATTGTTACAGATACAAATACAGATACAAATACTGACTCCGCTGCACACCCCTAATATATATAAGCAATATCGCTCGAGTAGGAGTGCGATATAGCTCTATATCATCACGGCTGTGATTAGGCCAGAGGCAATCAGCCATGATGATATAGAGCTATATCACACGACTCCGAGAGCGATATTGCTTTTATACAACAGTTCGACGGCACACGTTTGAAAAACGAAAACTAGAAAACAACAACAGAGTTATTTTAAAAGCCTCTTTGTTTGAGAACTACTTCTTCCGTTTCTTAGTCACAAAGTGTAGTTTTAAGATTAGTTCAGTCGAGAATGTATATGTATTATATTTAAATCTGAGAACCAAAGCATGAGCGGACATCAGTGTTCACTCGCCCCGCTGACCACCGCCCTCTCTGGGCTACATCTCTGACAGAGATACCCTGGCTCTCATGTTGGCCTTGTTTGTTTATGATGATCGTCAAAATGAGATCAAATCAGCAGTATTTGGTGTCATGATCAAACTATTACTTGTTTTTTTATTCATATTTAGTGTCTTTTGTGTTGTTATTGTTTTGGCGCGAGGTAAAAGTTAATAAAACTGTACTTGTATAACGTTACTATTGCTTTCTCATTTATTCTTAACGTGATACGAGCACTCGATTATTATTAAACTTTGTTCTTGTCAGTACTATATAAAACGGTTTTTTATAAGTGTCAGAGAGATGTTTTTGCATGCTGCTTATTAGGCTTGCCGCGATAGTCGGTGAAACGGTGATAACCGGTGCTTCAGCCTCTCACCGGTTATATCACTTGCCCACCGCGACACCGTCTTTCACCGGCGTTTTGATATTTTCGTGTAATTAAATCATTTAGTTTCGTTAGAGAGAGCAAACACTAACAACTGAATGTGTCTGTTTTCTGAATTCAGCGGGGCTGAACGCGCGTCACGTCACAGAGCAGCCGCAGGTGTCAGATTTCATTTATTTCTGTCAGAGTTTGCAAGGCGAGCTGACTGACCAGATGATGACAGAAGCCGCGTGCTTTGCTCGTTTTTGTTATAATATACATATATGATGTTTAATATAAGCGAGATCGTTTTGTGGTTGTGTTTTTCATCAAGAAAAATATTAAACCCATCATTCAAGCAGCGCTTTTATGGAGAAGTAGCCGGTTGCTCTGCTTGGGACTGGCGGGTTCTGTGAGAATTACCTGCGCACATTGACTCAAGCACTTAAGTAAACCAGCTGTTGCACTCACATTGCACGCAAATTCATACGCGATTTAACGCAGCTTACGCAAGCGATGCATTTAAACAGTTGCGTAATTCAAAAGTGAAAGTAAAATGTGCACGTCTGCACGCGCATTTATAAGCCCCTCCCATTCGGTGATACCAGGATCACCGAGTTTGTGACGCGCTGATTAACCGGTGGGAAAATTACGTCACCGCGGCAACCCTACTGCTTATAAATATACCAGTGGCGATATCTCATAACATGTTTTAATAGTCACGTCACGATAAAGTAAATGATCAATGTCCACATTTAAAAGCTGCGGTGCTTACCTGCAGTTCCACGGTGTTTTCGCGTTCTGAGAAGAGATATAGCTCCAGAAAAAAATATTGTTTACATTCCTCTTTCCAAGTGTTAATCGTCCACACGATGTGACAAGGCATAACTTCCATTAAGTTTAACGTAACATCCAAGAGCGCTGATCTTTGACGGAATAATAACTTCCGATTGGGGATTCACATACTGATTTATGAGCTAGTGAACTAATGAGACACACGGAGAGTGATTCAAAACAGCGCGTTTGTGTGTGTCTGCAGTTTTGCCATTCAGAGATGAGCCTGTTTAGAGGACCTCCATTCACTAGGTGGTGGAATGATACGAAAGGTGAAGCAGTTACAGTGCCGTTATCAGTAGATTATTGCATGACTCTTAGCCAATCAAATTCGAGAACCAGAAAGAACTGTTGTATAAATATATATTTATATATATATATATATATATATATATGCATAATTATTATACATAGTACACACATCTATATGATGTAAATAAACTTTTATTCTGCAAATGATTAATCGTGATTAATCGTTATGCAGCCCCTAATTCGTGTTCAGTTTTACCTCTATCACTGATTCTGCTGCGAATGATCCTCAACTTGTCAATAAGTCTCTGATTCGTGAATGATATTGTATTAGCTGCTACGACGTAAACCAGACAGAAAGCCTGGTCAGAGAGGTTGGGGTCACTGGTATAATGTTCCTTTCCTTGAGCGATTGGCTCCGACTCATCAAACTGAATTATGAGATAAAATATACAAAACATTAAACATACTGGACACAAAGAAATGTTATGATGAAGTTATATTCTCCCAAATATTGTGGTTTATTACTTTATAGCCATCCTTCACATGGCCAAATACAGCATTGATGATGTCCTCTGAAAGTGACCCAGCCAACACTTTAGATTCTAAGCCCATTATGTCTGTGAAGATATAGGGCAAGAACTTGTGTCCACTTTTAATGCGGGATGATTTGAGCTATAAAGACCAAAAATATAACACAATTTACATTTTTAAATTAATTATTTTAAATTACTTAGTTTTAAGCTTATGTTTCTTTTAATGATAGGCTATATGAGAAGAAGGAGATGAAAACCTTTCTTGTAAAACTTTTACTATCCCCAGCAGATGAATCAACTAGTGCTATGGAGGTGATCCGTTCTTGAAAGACATTATTGATCGAGTTTATAAAGCTGGACTTTCCTGCTCCAATTTCTCCAGCAACCAGGATCTTGATGTACTTCACATCTTTATTACTGAGAGTGAATTCTTCTAGCTTCTTTTTCAGGACATCTCTCTGACTGTCAAGAGAAATAAAAAATAAGTTGGAAAATCAGAAAGGTAAAGTTTACCTAAAAAATATCTACTGTGATATATAATCACTTACTTCCAATCAATATCTCTCCATGGTTCATCGAATTCTGGTAAAAACAGATAAAAAATCTGTGTGTGTGTGTGTGTGTGTGTGTGTGTGTGTGTGTGTGTGTGTGTGTGTGTGTGTGTGTGTGTGTGTGTGTGTGTGTGTGTGTGTGTGTGTGTGTGTGTGTGTGTGTGTGTGTGTGTGTGTGTGTGTGTGTGTGTGTGTGTGTGTGTGTGTGTGTGTGTGCGTATGTGCTCCAATATTAACACCAAACATATAAATACTGCTTATATGTCATAAAGAAAAGAGTCTTACCTGGCTGTGAGGGTGCTTTTGGTTCGTACTCTAACCGATGCATATTTGCAACACCTCCAGGAAGCAATTTCAGTCATAAGTGAAAGTGGGAGAAGATTATTATCTTTAAAATATCATTATTTCCTGCCATATTTCCAGAAATGGGATCAGAACTTTTGATATGTAACTTTAGTGCAATGAATAACAACATTTGGAGAATTCATCCTGAAGAGAACGGTTTTCCTTTAATCAATCCTCAATTATATGTATGATATAATTGTAGTGCTATAAAAATGTTTGCAGACTATTATTTTTTTAATTGGATTTGCAGATAAATAGTTTGGGTTAACAATACAAAAAGTGATATTTACAATTGGAATAATTTATTTCATTTTATGTAGCCTACATTAATCTATATTACATTAGGGATGCCTTCGCAGGCCAAATCAATACATAACAAACATATACGACTGTAATGGTTTTGTATTGTGTTCTTGTCTTGTTGAGTGTCCATGTCTTTTATTTTGAAGTTCTCATGTTCATGTCTTTTATTTTGAAACCATGCGTAGTCATGTTTGTTTCCCTGTTCCCTGATTGGTTCCTTGTCTTTATATATAGCCCTCATGTTCCCATTGTCCTTTGTCAAGATTTGTTTGTTTGTATGAATGGATGGAAGCGTTTAAAACATCCCACACGCTGGCGACACCTGCTGGTCAAAATAGTGTAAAGCAACCAAATCTGTCCAAACATTTTACACTTTTTAAAAATAAAAGCAAGATTTTTCTGAAAATATGTTTTTAAGAAAAATAAATTATTTAACGTAATTAAGTAAAAGTATATTTGTTGTTTTAAGTTTTATTTAGGTCAAACAGATCATTAAAACTAACTCCCCTTTTATATGCACATGTTTGTCATTGTATCTGTCTGTAAACAAAAAGTAAACAAAATTGTAATGCTATTGGTTGTCAGGTATCGCGTACCTTCTCTGGAGCTGTTCCACAACTGTGGAATGATCTGCCGACCGTGACACGATCTCCTGACTCTATAGCTGTCTTTAAATCTCTTCCGCCATTACCTCACTTCCTAATATAAGACTTACTATCTTTCTCTATTTTCATTTTTTCTTTATATCTATCTGTACATTCTTACAAAAAAAAACGAACCAACCCTCGTCTATGTATACTGTGTTGGATTTGATGAGACTATTTCCAGTTATGTATTGCTGCTCTTGTGTTGCTATAATTGCTTATATTGTTTACCTCATTTGTAAGTCATTTTGGACAAAAGCGTCTGCTAAATGACTAAATGTAAATGGAAAGCTTAATACAGTTTATTTTTGACTAAATATATTTAGTTTTAACCTTCATAAATATTAAATTTGTATATAAATGTATTTTGAGGCAACAAATAAATTTCTAATCTTACAACCCATACAGCAAAAAATATATAGGCTATTTTTCCTTGCCAGTATATAAAAGTTGTTATTAAATGTATAAAGTATAAAATATAAAATTACAAGTATATTTTTGCAGTAAAAATATTGAATTCTAATCTTTTCAAACCTGTTATACAGGTTTGTAACATACAAAGTTTTTCATCCAATGGGACGTGAATATCTATAAAATATATATTTTTAAAGTAGGCTATATATAAAAAAAATGCCAAGTAAATATTGGTGAAAAATACATTTTTGTAAACATAATTCAAAATATATTTCAGTACTTATATTTTTGCCATTTCTGTATATTTGAAAGTATATTGTTTTGTCGCATGGGCGTATGGAGGACCACTATGGAGGACCAAAAGAGTCATGCAAAACGTCACAAAGAACTTCAATATTTAATAACTACCTGGGCTGCGTTCCCCGAAACCTTCTTAGCTCTACGTCGTTCTTAAGTTGTACCTTAAGCTGTACCTTATCGTTAATACGTGTTTCCC
Source organism: Misgurnus anguillicaudatus (assembly GCF_027580225.2). Lineage (NCBI taxonomy): Eukaryota > Metazoa > Chordata > Actinopteri > Cypriniformes > Cobitidae > Misgurnus > Misgurnus anguillicaudatus. Next base: position 47,840,323 of record NC_073339.2, read on the forward strand.
GAAACGTTCTTAGTTACGTATCACTTCTGTAAGTCGTTAGTTCGGAAGGTTGGTCTGGAGCACTCTTAGCTTTACCTTATCCCACTTGACTCCGCTAGGGGCCATCACTGTTATAAAAGCTTACATTGCAGTCTATATAACTAAATATAAAAAAAAGTTGCAATACACTCCGTGTTCAATTAGGCAAATATTTTTATATTTAAAGAATAAAACATTCACACAATTAGAGATCATTACACTGATGGTTGTTAGATTTTTTTATTTTGTTTCCCAAAGGAACATCAGCTTCGAACTATTAAATGCTAAAGACTTAAGAAACAATTAAAAAAAATATTTTGGGTGGAGCAGTTGGTGAAAATATGGCAGCTATACAACAAATCTCATTATTTTATTTGTGCATTTCATATCCATTAACTCTTTAGTCTACCGGCTAGTATTTTAGCTGCAAATTAATAAATCAGGTAAAAATCGCATGCCACGGGCGCACATTCATCACAAAATCATAATTGTTGATTTTTCTAATTATGATTTTTTTATGTTTTATAACTTTGAGGCAACTGCATTGCTCCACTTGATTACTGCTTGTATAGTTTTAAGGTCAACAAATTTTCCACATAAAAACCAATCAAAGCTAAAATCTAAAGCAATCATAATATATTTTTATGTTATATTTGAGGTAGACAGGCGCGGCTCCAGAAATGCATCCATTAAGCTTTATTTGCACTGTAAACGCGCTGCTTGCACATACATACGCGTGAACTAATGAACAACAACAGTTTGTTTTATATATTTTAAGTGTAATGCACAGCCAAGCCAGGTGAGTTGCACAACCCACCTTATTCCCCTGTGAAACACACTTATTTGGAACCCCTAATATAAATTATCCTTTAAAGTGAAGGCATAGTGGATGCAATGGAGCAGTTTATGCATGATACGTTTGGAAATGAAGTTGCGGGTTTTACGGGTTTGATATAAAATAAAATATACAAGGTTGATTTTAGTTGTTTGCAATTTGAAATATTTTTACAAGACATTCCTCATAAATTTAACTTGAACTATTTCTGAAATGTTTCTTTAATAAAGAAAACCGCTATCTCATAAAGCAGCAAAACCTATTAAATAAAGTGAATAATTGATTGTCGAGCAATCGATATCAACCTATTCAGCACCATCGCCATGGACAGCACCTGGTAACGTCGTACGTAAGAAGGAATACCTTAAGAAACCCGCTAAGGTACAGTTCAGGAAACACGCCTAGAAAAGGTAAACCTGTAGTTAAGGTTTCTCTTCGTAGCGCGCTAAGAGAGAACGTTATAGGGAAACGCAGCCCTGGACAATAAAAGTAGCAATTGTTTAAAAATTCATTAATTAATCTATAAATAAATATACAAAGTTACAAAAAAATCATTATGTAACATTTTTATTAGGCAATAAAAAGTAAGATTATAAAATAATGTAGAAATGAAATACTAATCCATTAATAAATAGTTCAAATTAATATAACAATTTACAAAAACAACATAAAATACTCAATAAGTTCATCATTTTAAATTTCATTTACAAATTCTTAATTAAATAATGAAATTTCAAAATGTATTTCAAAAAGCGATATAAAAGAGAAATAAATAACTGGATTTATAAATTGAACTACAAATACAAGTTTAAATTAGGCATTTAAAGGGGCATTTCCGTTTAACATTTCTGTTTTCATTTTCCCGATGGTTCTCCTTATTTTTTTCGCTATTCGATTTGCTTTTCATTTGAGCCAATCAGCGAGCTTGTTACATCCACTTTGCCAAAGCTAATTTGCATTTCTCATTTGATCATTTGCAAGGACCCAAAGAGTCACGGAAAAGCTAAATAGAGAGGCTAAAACGAAAAGCTAATCGAACAGCGAAAAGAATAAGGAGAACCATCGTGAAATGAAAACAGAAATGCCAAACGGAAATGTCCTTTTAAATGCCTAATTTAAACCTGTATTTGTAGTTCAATTTATAAATCCAGTTATTTATTTCTCTTTTTATATCGCTTTTGGAAACACATTTTGAAATTCCATTAATTAAGAATTTATAAATGCAATTTAAAATGATGAACTTATTGAGTGTTTTATGTTGTTTTTGTAAATTGTTATATTACTTTGAACTGTTTATTAATGGATTAATATTTCATTTCTACGTTATTTTTATAATCTCACTTTTTATTGCCTAATAAAATGTTACATAATTATTTTTTTGTAACTTTGTATATTTATTTTTAGATTAATTAATGAATTTTTAAACAAATGTATTAATGGCTATTTTTGTTGTCCATGTAGTTATTAAATATTGAAGTTCTTTATAACATTTTGCATGACTCCTGTGGTCCTCCATATGGGTGGACCAAAGCGCTCTAACATTAGTTATTTCTTATTGGGGCGGTTTCCCAGAGATTATCTTAAACCAGCACTCTGCCTCAGTTAAATTAGGATATTTAAATAATTTCGAAATGCATAATTTATAAATAAACATTACTTGTGTGCATCTTAAGATAAATCTAAGATATGTCAGAGGAAGTTGTTTTCGATCAAGACAACACTAACATTTAAGTAGGCTTAAGCCTTTTCTGGGAAACCACCTCATTTAATGGCAAGCGCATCCATAGCGCACACCCCGTCCGACGCATGCGCCGTAGGATCTACCCCACACCTGCTGCAATGTTGCTTTGAAAGCTGTGGGGAAGCCTGCATGCTGAATTGTAAACTTTTTTTTTTTAAAACAGTGTAATTTCAATGAATTTTCCAACAATTTCTACTTGAAGCACTGATATGATATAATATATTACTGCTATTCCGTTATGTTATGTATAGCTTGACTGTATCCTTTTCCCTATTTTAAAATAGTACAGTAGGCTACAACACCAGAAAATGGGCGTAATGTTTCCCAACGCATCTTGACAGACTTGAAACATCTGATTTCAGACCCATTAACAATAATATTGGAATAAATATATTTTGAAATACCTTACCTTGGTTTATTTTCAAGATTTGAAGAAGGTGTATGCTGTGAGTCTGCTGTTTCTCCTGTGTGAGTGAACACACTGATGCTGATTTATTTATAGGGTACCTGTGATACTTTCCCTTTTATTTTAATTTAACATATCTTGTTAATCCTGTTTAAAACAAGCACTCAATGTGGAGAAAACACCCAGCTAAACCAGCCCAGGCTTGATTTTAGTTGGGGTGCACTGTAAAACTTTGATATAAATTGACAGTTAGGCTGTAGGCTATTCTTCTGTATTAATGTCATGTAATTGCAATGCAATATGACGGGTAATAAACCTGTTGTATAGAACTTGAAAGTAAAGCTTTTAATTTCAATTTACTGTAAAATTCCCAACCTTTTACTGGGAATTATCTGATGTATCCTCATGATTGCTGTTTTTATAATTTAATTAATTAAAAAGAATACATTCAGAACAGGATTAGAATAAAATGATATCTTAAATGTGACACAGTATGTCACAATGCAATATACATGTGCTGGTCATATAATTAGAATATCATCAAAACGTTGATTTCAATAATTCCATTTAAAAAAAATGAAACTTGTATTTTATTATATTCATTCATTATACACAGAGTGATATTTCAAATGTTAATTTCTTTCATTTTGATGATTATAACTGACAACTGAGGGAAATCCCAAATTCAGTATCTCAGAAAATGTGAATATTACTTAAGATTAGAAATCTTGGTCAACTAAAAAAAGTATGAAGATGAAAAGTATGAGCATGTACAGCACTCAATACATCGTTGGGGCTCCTTTTGCTTGAATTGCTGCAGCAATGCGGCGTAGCATGGAGTCGATCAATCAGTCTGTGGCACTGCTCAGGTCTTATGAGAGCCCAGGTTGCTCTGATAGTGGCCTTCAGCTCTTCTGCATTGTTGGGTCTGGTGTATCGCATTTTCTTCTTCACAATATCCCATAGATTTTCTATGGGGTTAAGGTCAGGCCAGTTTGCTGCACATCCCTAGATCCAGGTAGAGGCAGCTATTTGCACCAAATCATTCGTTTTTTTGTCTAGTTAAAATACATATGTCACAATATAACTTACACAATGGATGACAATGGAGACAGAAATACAAAATGCAAGATACTTTTATTCACAACAATGATGAGGGTAATACACAGAATACAAAGCACAAGACCAAAGACTAGAGCTCACAAGGGGAATATATATAATATATACGGTTGCTATATAATAGGATGAACCTGTTTTTCCTGCTGTTTTACACCTCTTAAATATTCACAACTCAATCTTAATATAGTGTATGTGGTTTTACTCTAAGTTAATAAACAACATAACCATTATAGCATAAATGTGTATTTATTAACAGAAAGAAATAAAAAATATATTTTAATCAATTTATCAATTAATCAAACAGTAGAAATGTTTAATGGGTGTTTGTAATCAAGTAACATTTGATATTTTTCTATTTATTTGGTTTTTCTGAAAGATTATGAATATTCTCAGTGTTGTGTTTGTATCACTAACCATTCAGGGCTACTAACAGTAAACACAGATTTCATACAGCTGATTTTGATTACTTCAATTTACGTATATTTTGTCAACATGACATGTTCACAGCACATTTCACTAAAGTTAAACAAACAAATAGGTTTCAAACACAGTGATTCCTTAAATTTACACAATACAAACAAATAGTTTTCAAACCCAGTGATTCCTTAAATGTGCAAAAAGTGAGCCACATCTGGGCCACAGTCTTTAATTTATCACATGTGCCTGAAACTCACATTTCTGAATAGAGAAGGATGATGTTGTTTTGATGACATCTTTGTAGGCCAACCCGGTAGTTAGTTGGACAAAAATAAGCTCTATGATTTTTAGATTGGTGAGGCAATAATAATCATTAATAGCTCTTTTATTTTAACATAGAAAAAAGCAATATCTCCTCTCACCACTCTCACTGCTGCTATCAAGTCGATCATGAGCAAGATTAACAATCTGTTCCAGTGCTTTCAGAATCAGAACATCAACATCAGGATTTGCGTCGATCTCTTCATGGTGTGAGGAACTGGAACGGAGGACAAGAGAACCCAAGCACAGACGATATCGGGGAGTGAACATAGAACATTTATTTTATAAAACATGAAAACAAAAAGCCCGCGAGGGGGCAATACAACATTAAACATTAATTTACAACACTGACTTAACATGATAAAAACAAAAAAACTGATTGACCACGAAAGATTGCAAAACATGACATATCAGCACAATGATCCAGCACAAGACAAGAGACAAGAGGGGATTAAATAGGGCAACTAAACAAGGGCAACACAGGTGCGAGGGATAACTGATAATGAATAATTAACAGGGAGAACGAGGGGGGTGGGGACTAGAGACGAGACATCAGAGGCACATGCCACAATAAACAAGGCATGCGCCTCCACATGAAACAAGAGACTGTCAGAACCCTGCCATCACAATAAAACATAAATTTAAAACCAGACTCTCGTGGCAGAGTCCTGACACATGGTAGTTCTTCAATGGGAAGATGTTGCACATTGGTAAACCAATCAAGTCACTGCATGTATGCATCTAGAAAACATAACATCATTAAAAACATGAAACTGTAGATCAGTGAGATTCTCAACCTCACTTAAAAAAATCCTTTTAAGCCCGCCCCATTTACCAAACATTTCTAACAAATAAAATATACTGTAAAAAAAATCAGTAGAAATCACAGTATTACTGGCAGCTGTTTGCAGTTACCTACTGTAGAACCAAATTAATGCCATCCACTGGCAACAGTCCGCTCAAAGCCAAAAGAACACCTTATAATTAGTTATAATTAACAAGTCTTTGTATTTACAGAATAAAACTATAAAATAACAGCCTCATGCAAAGCATTCTGGGAACCAAAATCTGAAGGGAAAAAAAACAGAAAGTGTTCATGAGGATTTCTGGTTCATGCTTTGCATGAGGCTGTTATTTTATAGTTTTATTCTGTAAAGATAAAGACTTGTTAATGTTAAATGTTCATTTAACTTTGAACAAATTTTTGCCAGTAAATAACATCAATTTAAATCTACAGTAAGTTACTGGCAAACAGCTTTTTACACTACAGCTTGTTTTAATTAAAAGAAGTATATTCGTTAAACAATAACCAAACCCTAAGAAACATTTTGCTTTTTGTCTTATTTTCAATAATTTTACACCCTCTTGAGGCCCCCTTGAAAGATTTTTGGGCTCTGAGCCCCCTGGTTGAGAAATACTGCTGTACTTTTTGGTAACACTTTACTTGAAGGGGTGTTCATAAGACTGACATGACAACTTGACATACCAAGACAACATAACTTGTCATAAATGTTTTACACATTATAATTTAGGCACCTCCACTGAAAATGCTTCGTCTCCATTGTTCTAACGTCTAGACTGTGGAACATCGAGAAGCATCCAATTAGACGACCTTAATGATCTAGCCAGAATATGGACATGTAGCATGTAATCATTAAGTGTTAATACTTATTGTTAATAAACCGACACGTCACAAGATTATATTTAATTTTATTTATGTGCACAATACATAAAACACTCACACAGATAGTTCTGAAAGTTTCTGACATAGAAACAAAAACTAACAAAAATGTAATTAATTTAATTTAATCAACATTAAATTAATGTTTTTGCTGCGATATGGATGAAACGCTGCATTGCTTTACCCACCCTTGTACTGTTTTCATTTAATTTTAGGTGAATCATTCTCCAAATGCAATCAAATATAATTTTATCAATTAAATATAATTATAATTATTATTATTTGATTTGATTTTATTTCTTTAACACTTGGAGGAAACAAAAATAATATTTATGAAGCTGTTATAAAACTATTTGACAAAGTTTTTACACTTAATGATATTTTTATGACAAGTTCAATTTGTATCACTGGAAAAAAGTGGTCAGACACAATTATAATAATTTAAAACCAACCACATGACAGTTTAATGTAATGTTAACTCATAAAGCTGGGCAGTTTTTATTTTTGATAATTTATCTGCCATGTCATGTTTATGACAGATTTATGACAAGTTATGATGTATTGATTTATATCAAGTTGTCATAACAAAGACATCTCAAACAACGTCATCTTTGCATTAAAAATGACACAATTGAGCGAATGACACTTAATGACAGTTGTTATATACGTGCATAAATTCATGTCATGATTATGAAGATGTTATCTCAGTAACCCTTCAAGTAAAGTGTTACCCTACTTTTTTTAATATCAGAAATGAAATTGTAGATGAATGATGTACCTTCTCTTTGATCTTCTTGCTGTGATACACCTTTCTTAGATCTTTCTTCACCAATGGACATGCTTCATCTATTTTGGTCATGACAACGACTTGAGGAATATCTACAATGATGTCACAGAGACAACATTAGACCAACAGCATATATAATATGTCAAACATCAGGACAAAGGTCAAGTGGATTGGAAAGAAAGGTGGCAATTATTATTGCTGTCATATTTAAACCAGCGCCATAACCACAAAAACAAAAATTTTGAGCAAAAAGCTGAGATAATTCCATTTTTGTAAATGACGTTTGATAGAGATCAGATGCAGAGCGATCCTCAAAACTTAGATGGACATACAGCTGTTTGCCCTAGAGTGATACTTCCAGGTTTTATAAGTTGCGGAAGTGCGCCACCTGGTGGATAATAACGGTATTGCTGATTGACGAAATAACTCGTCAATTGCGTGGAAAGAGTTAAGAGAAAACATTTAAATTTAAAATTAGCATTTAAAAATGTGTTCCTGTTTTTTTGTGGAAATCTGTCATAATCCGATTATCCACTGGATGGCACACTTTCCCAATTTATAAAAAATATCCTTCTGAATAATCATTCTGAATCTGATTTCTAACAAAATTCCTTCACAGAGAAAAAATTTAGATAGGATTTCCGTTTTTTTTTTTTTTTTTTGATGGAAAGCAGAGGGTCTGTTCTTTCATTTGATATATTTGTATGTTAATATATTTTTAGAAGAAAATTTTGAGAAACTTTTTGTGAAACTTTGTGAAAATCACAAAAAATGCTGGCGGGCACCTTTCAAAAAATGGTTGGCGGGGAATGAGCTAACTCACAGGATGCCACTCCATCAATATTGGATCCGGACAAAATGGTGCAGCTTATGTGAGTAATGCTGCGTTCCAGGCAGGTTTTTGAGCCTGTAAATTACGACTTCAAACCACGACTTACGAGTTTGTAGCGTTCCAGGCAAGTCACGCCAAACTACCTGAGCGCAAGGAATTTACGTCACCTTAACATGTCCATGCGGCGATATACTTTTACAACATACTTATTGTTTTAGACACATAACATTGTAATATATAAGTGTGTGCATTATTTACTATTATTACACGGCTCTCTGGAATGCTTGATTCTGATTGGTCAGTTGAGACATTTGCAGGTTCGTTCTTTTCAAATAATAACCGCTCCAAAGTAATAACACATAGCCGGACTACTTGTATGTTTTAAATCCCTCCGCGCCAACAAAGATTACTGTTTGGCGCCATCTTGTGACAAACACTGGACAACCACAATTAAGAATGGAAAATTTTGACATTAATTTTAACATGTACGGAAAAAACAAAACATTTAAACAGTGAATAGAAGAACGATCAACGACAAGACACAGACAGCTTACTGAGACTGAACTTGACAAAATAGAGCATGACAGCTACGAAGCCAACACACAAAAAAATACAGAATGGGCATTAAAACTTCTCAAAGATTGGCTAAAAGAGAAAAAAATGGAGACAGACAAGTATGAAGCAGAGGATCTTAATAAGGTATTACGATCATTTTATGCATCTGTGCAAAGCTTCGCGTTGGGTCCTGATCACACTGTCGGGGCTTATTTCCCGATAACTTCCGGTTGCCTCTACATTATCCCTTACTTAATATTATATTATTATTAATTTGACTGCAACGTTATATTGTCCTAAAGTGTATTCCCACCGTATACCACTTGCAAAAACACTGCATCCGTGGGTGCCGCCATTGTTGTTTTGTATGGTTTCGTGTGCTATGTGACGTCAGAGCTCGGAACTGGGAGTACATCGATCTAGTACGAGTTCACGGGTGGAAAGTCATGGGTTTGACTGCTGTTACACTTTCATGGGTAGAAGGTTGAAAAAACACAGGTTACAGGTTGCCTGGAACGAGCCATTAAACATTTCAGTACTATGTGTCACTATCAGTGGCGGCCGGTGACTTCTCTTCCGTGAGACACGAATTCATGCTGCACACGTGTCGAAAGGGTTTATATAAAAGACACGTGTGTGTGTGTGTGTGTGCTACTGCACACGCGTCGAAAGGGTTTACGATAAAAGACGTGTGTGTCGAAAGGGTTTTTGATAAAATGTGTGTGTGTGTGTGTCTGTGTGTGTGTAAGAAAGACACGGTGTCTTAAAACACTCAAAACTGATTACACATGAGATTAAATAAATATTGAAAGGTAGTTTGACTACGAAAAACTATCCAATAGCAGTGGGCGCTTCAGAGTCGTCAATGCGGCTGGCCCATCAAAAACGATCATTTCTTAAACCAGCCTCAAAACCAGGGGACAAAATATTACTTATTGATTTTGATGTTTTTGGATGTAAACCACGCGAACTTCATGAGTAGACCTCAGACAACAGTATAAAACAATAAAAACGACCAAGGAAGGGTCGGGCTGTATGTATTTATTTTCCTCATTCTTCTGTTTTTAAATTACTGATTTATTATAAAGTAATGTTTTAACTGTAATAAATACATGGATATGGCAAATACATGGTTCTGTTTTTTTACCTACATAAAATACTGTGGTTTATAAACAAATGTGGTTCCCAGGATGTGTGTGTGTGTGTGGGGGGGGGGGGGGTAATTATGTGTGTGTTAGTGGGGTGGTAATGGTGTGTGTGTTTGTTGTTTGTGCTAATGTGTGAGTGTGTTATTTGTGCAGCTAGGTCTTTCAGCGTCTTGGGAATTGACACAAAATTACTGGAAAAATATAAAAACATCTGGAAAAAACTGCCTATGACATAATTACAAATATATTGTATGATAACAAATAACTTTCTCCCTCTCTAGAAGACAGTCATTTATTTTGCAGAAAATGCAATTGACCACTAGGTGGATATGGATTGACAAATTAGTCAAGTTAGTTGCCTGCAAACTTACTGGGCAAACATGTTGAAAGGTAAATTGCTATCTAATATAGTCTTTAGTAAACACAGCTCATTTAGTTCCTGAACATACAGTGCTATATATTTAGTGGGTAAGGTAAAGGATACAAATATTTTAGAATGTACGCTATGTTAAAGGCGGAGTCCACGATGTTTGAAAAACGCTTTGGAAAAGGAGACAGTCCAACTACCAAAACACACTTATAGCCAATCAGCAGTAAGGAGTGTGTCTACTAAGTGACATCCTTGCCGGGTTGCGTATGTGTGGGGCGGGTCTATCAACAGAAGGTCCAGATTCTATTGGGGTAGGGGCGTGTTTGTTTAGGTGATTTCAAATATCAACATTGGCTTTCAAACATCGTGGACTCCACCTTTAACTTACTATTGCTAACTAATTATTTAATTAACATTATTTATTTTGTCAGATAGCCTGGTCAAAATGATATATAATTAGTCTTTTGTATGTCAGAGTGTATTGTCACAAAGAAATAGTTGCTTTAATCTGTCAATTACATGAGCAATGTTTCTTAAACACAAAAGTATGAATTGCTTTATTCAAGCTGTTACATTAGCAGTCAGCTAAATATATTGAAAAGTTTGGTTCCAAAACGAGATAACTCGTTTAACATTTTTCTCAAAACATGTTTATTATTATGTTATCATGTTTTTATTGTGTTTTACTTAACTGTATTTTTACATCCATCCTACATCCATCACGAGAGTCGCTCTGAAGTGGAACCCTCAAGGGAGAAGAAGGAGGGGAAGACCCTTGGAGACTGTTGGAGGAGAGGTGTCATCAAAGATCAAGCTAGAGCCAACACCTCCTGGCAGGAGGTGAAGAAGACCACACACGACCAGAAACTGTGGAGACACTTCACAGAGGCCCTATGCTCCCGAAGGGGCAAAGAGGATTTAGTCAAGTGAAAGTCAATATTTTGTCAACTAAAGTTAACCAAACAAATCGTTTCCACAATGTAGTGATTCCTTAATTTACACAAAGTGGTCTACATCTGGGGTACAGTCCTTAATTTATTAATCACACGTGCCTAGAACTCACATTTCTGAATAGAGAGGGATGATGTTGTTTTGATGACACAGACAGTTATAGGGTGTAAACTTATAATGAATAGTTAACAAGTAAAAAAATGGGGCTGGGTCAAGACTGAAGACAGGAGAGCACGATGCACACAAAACACAGGCCACTCGACTCTCTACACAAAAACAAGACAATGATACGGGCTGCCATGATCCTGTCACAAGAAACAAGTAAAAAGACATACAAACATTTTCAGATTGGTGATGCAATAAAAAATATTAATAGCTCTTTTATTTTAACATGCAGAGAAAAGAGCAATATCATCTTCTCAAGATATTTTCAGATGGTGACAGGCTTCATGTCAGTAGCTGCTTCTATCAAGTCGCTCATTAGCAATATAAACAATCTGATCCATTGCTTTCAGAATCAGAACATCAACATCATCATTTATGTCAATCTCGTCGTGGTAGTTCTTCACTGGGAAGATGTTGCACATTGGTACACCAACTTGGTCACTGCACATCTGCATCTAGAAAACATCAATTCAAAACATTAGACTGTAGATCAGTGAGATTCTCAAATTGTATCACTTTAAGCCCCCCCCCCCCACACCAAACATTTCTATCAAAGAACATATGCTTGCTTTAACTAAACAGATGTACATTCATTAAAAATTACCAACCCCTAAGGAACATCTTGCTTCTTGTCTTATTTTGAATAATTTGATACCCTTGCTCTGGCCCCATGATTGAGAAACACTGCTGTAGATCATAAATATTACTTAATGGATGATGTACCTTCTCTTTGATCTTCTTGCTGTGATACACCTTTCTAAGATTTTTGTTCACCACTGGACATGCTTCATCTATTTTGGTCATGACAATCACTTGAGGAATATCTACAATGATGTCACAGAGGCAACATTAGACAAACAGAAAACATCAGGACAAGGGTGACGTGGATTGAAAGAATGGTGGAAATTTATTATAGACCAGTTCAAATGATGTAAACAACACTGGTCCAGAAACACTTCCTGTTACAGTTTGTGACAGTTATTTTTTTTTATTTCACATATATTATTATCTTTAAGATGTTTGTTTAACTTCAGTTAATTCAGGTGTATATGTTCTGTTGGTTTATTTTATCCCAACGTTTATCTAGTGTTAAAAAACGGAAACAGGAAGTGCTTCTGGACCAGTGTTGTTTACATCCCTTGAAATGGTCCATTACTGTCATATTTAAACCAGGGCTCTAACCACAATAGAAACTGAAGGGGACATGTAATAATATTAATAATAACTTTATTTTATATAGCGTCTTTAAAATCAGCATCTCAAAGTGCTTCACATAAAAAGAGAGGAAATTAAAAAGAGCACATAACATGACAGGTATTAAAACTGAACATACAAAGGTAAAAGCCAATTACCAACAAACAAAGTAATCACATAAAAGCTACTCTAAAAAAGTACGTTTTAAGGTGGGATTTAAAAATACCCAGCGATTCTGCATTCCTGATCTCTGAGGGCAAGGAATTCCACAATTTAGGAGCCACACAACTAAAAGCCCGATCACCCATAGTTTTTTGACCGTTAGAAGACCAGCTTCAGAAGAGTGTAGAGCACGTGTAGGAGTGTAAGGGGTTAAAAGCTCACACAGATATTGAGGGGCCAAATTGTTGGCCCCTCAAATACTGTTCGGTTTTTCACACAAACCGATCGTTTAGTGTCTTAGGACATCGATTTGTCGTCACGAGCCACAGGGTTTAATTTGGATTTGTCTGTGCATGTTTTTTTTTCTCTATCAGAGTTTGTTACCATTCAATTTTTACGACTGACAGACTGAAACGGTTGGATTTAAAAATGTACATTTGTGTTATGTATTAGCACGGGTGCCAGATTAACACACATATATGTGAGGTATCTGAACTAGGGCTGTGAATCGATTAAAATTTTTAATCTAATTAATTACATACTCTGTGATTAATTAATCTAAATTAATCGCCTACATAATTTTTGCTGTGAAAGTATTAAATATTTCTTTTTAAATAAATCAGTGAATAATCAGCATTAGTGACATTGAAGCTCAAAAACTCTTTTATTATTACGGTATTTTCACTGTTCAAATAATGGCCATAACAATCAACAAAAATAACCTAAAGTAATATGCAAATAAAGTGCTTCAGGAAGATTATTTACCAAAAGATTAACAGTGCAATATCAATTGCAGTGCTTTTTTGTGCAATTGAACATAAACCTTAAATAAAGAACCCGACAGGTGGATGACATCAAAGTACCGCGAGAGCATTTAGGAAGCAGTCTTCTGTTATGATTTCTCGAACTGCTCTCACGGGATTTGGATGTCATCTGCTTCTTGGTTCTTGTGGCGCCACATAAAGTGTACTCACTAGTTTAACAAACCCGTTTTATCAGCCACTGGTTAGATCAACGTAGCAGTCAAAAACGGGACGCGAGTAATCACGTACGAGAGAAATCGTTTACCCACAAAATACAGGACACCTATACTGTGCTATATTTGGTTTTCTGATCCCAATCTTCATCATTCCGCTAAGCCAAGTCAATCTCCATTGGTCTTTTACACCTTTATCGATCTCCAAAACTTCGGAGCCTTCCTGCATAAGTATGTCCATGCTAGCTGAAATAAAGTTTTACCTCATCTTACGCGCTACAGCCAGAAAACCCGAAGTGGATCCGGTGCGTAGTGATTACAGAAAGCTTACAGTGGAGAGAGGAACGTGATTTTGCCCACTCCAGGCTTTGATCACATCCCACTTAAAAAGCTGAATACACGTCGTATTTATGAAAAGTTAATTTAATAATTTTGCAATTGACGGAAATCCGTGTAACGACGGAGAACTTTAATCCATGTGCTTTGTATGATGTGGTACTTTAGAGTGGACGAACTCTATGATATGCAAATTCTTTGCTGCAGACGTTGCATACTTTATTTTTATCATCACTTCCATCAGGCCGTAAATGTTCCAGTCAATGATCCAGTCACCGCCAGCGCGTTCTCGTCTACCTCCTTTATTTTACAGTCAAATGGTGGCTAGAATGTATCCAGGTTCAATACGGAATAGATTAATCTGCGTTATTTTTTTTAACACGTTATTTTTTCTCAGATTAATTAATCGAATTAATGCGTTATTTTCACAGCCCTAATCTGAACGTGTTGTCTAATTTTGATCAGTCTTCTTTTTGTATTATTTCATTTTATATTATTTTTTTATGTTTTAATGTTGTGTTTAAATGTAGTGTGTTATGGAAATGTGTTTTGGCAATGTTTTTGGAAACAGTGTTTAATAAATAGCTTTTATAAACTCTAGTGATGGTCATTAATTATTAATAAATCATTAGCTAATGGTTTGCAAATATATCATTATGTTGTGACTTTACTTATTGAGGCACATCATTATTAACTCATTATTAGTAATAGTATTAATTAACACACTACTAATGCTGTAATTAATAATGTATTAATGCATATTAGTTAATCTGTATTATAAGGCTTTGGCTCATTGTGGTAATTAACAAATTAATTAACACTATTAGTTCATAAAAGAAGTGATGATGGAATTAATCCACAATTACATATTTAATGAATAACAATTCATATATGAACTAATTAATCAGACAGACTCTTCATTAGTTGCTAATGAGGCAATCAATAATGAATAGCTAATGAATAGCTTAGATAATCATTAGTAATACATTAATTCAGTATTATCTGTGCATTAGTTAAGCATGAATTCATGATTATTAGTGCACCCTTATTGTAAAGTGTTACCAAAGTATTTAGTTATTGAAGAGTCTGTTATATCCATGTGGATGTTAAAATCTCCCAGAAGAAGAATTCTTTCAAAACGAAGGCAGAGAAAAGACAACATATCTGAAAATTCAGATAAAAAGTCTTTATTTGACTTAGGAGGCCTGTAGACTGTAGCCACAGCAGTAGAGAGTGGCGCAGAAACACTCAGAACAAGACATTCAAATGAGTCAAATTTGGGGGCAGCCATGAGACGCATGTTGAACTGTTGATTGTGTAACACAATAATACCCCCACCTCTACCTGAGAAGCGTGGAAGATGAAATAATCCATAACCCACAGGTGTTAGTTCGTTAAAGAGAAGACCGTCAGACTCTTTGTGCCATGTTTAAGTTAAACAGACAAGATCCAGTTTTTGTTGCCAAATAATGTCAGATAAAATTAAAGCTTTGTTATTTACAGAGGGCGCGTTAAACAATGCTGATTTCAACAGACAAGGGGAAGTAGATGAGTCTGATACAACCTCCCCACGCCTGAGTGCTGATAAATTATCAAAATTAACCCCTGTAGGGCTTTAACAGCGGTTTATGGGGTTTGCGCAGAAATCTCGGATAAGCGACAGAGTTTGATGTTGAGCATAGAAAACTACGCCTTGACGAGCGATGTATGTAGCGCTTCGGTCGCAATATTCCAACATGACTGCAGAATGCATGTACTTCTTTCGCCATAACAAAGAGTCTGTTCAGGTTTAACAACTTGTGAGCAGTGTACCTTAGAGCCATTCAGATTCAGGGAGACTCCACACCAACAGTAGCCTCACAGTGGTGTAAGCGATGTACGTCCTGGGCCAGGCAGCAAAAGAGTAAATTCCAGTAAACCGCACTCAGAGATAAGATCAGTAATCCAATATGCGAAGCGTGATTCCACATCACATTATAATTAAAAAAGACACAACTGTGTTCACTTTACTGGCTCGAAGCCAAGAAAACTACTAAAATTACTTAAAATAAAAACTGGAGAGAGCAGTGGCAGCCAAAACGCGCCAGCGTACCCTTTCAACCGGAAAAATAAAGTTATTCATCCACCAAACATTAATCAAACATCTCCCCCAAATATCAAAAACAGCCAAATTGTCCCCCCACACAAATACAAAAGCCAATTGAAAGTCTCCAAGTACACACCCTTCAATATTTGTATATTTTGCTTTAGAAGTAGTTCTGTTTATTTAAATATGCAGTTTGGTTGTAGTATGATAAAACGTATTAATTATTATTATTAAGGGTCAAGCCCAGAATGGGCGAAGACCCCTATTGTATCAGCTAGTTTTCTTATTCTTCTTCCGCCATTGCGGTCTATGGCAGCACATAGCAGCATAGATAGGAAAGTTACGAAATTTGGCCCTTATAAAGGACTGTCCAAAAAGTCTCCACAGCAAATTTGGAGTCTCTATCTCAAACCTGCTAGCGCCACCAACAGTCCAAAGTTGCACTTATGTTTTTGCTTATAACTTCTGACCCGTTAGTCCTAAACACAAAATTATTGTTTCCTCTGATTCCTTTGCTCAAGACGATTCGACTGGACCATAAGACATAATTTTCTGTCATGAACATTTTTCCGCCATTTTGAATTATTCATAAAACCTACTTTTGCGAACTTGTCCTAGAGTTTTTGCCTGATTGCCACGAAAAACGGTATGTAGCATCTAGGGAGACTCAAGGCAAAAAGTTATGGAATTCATAACAATTCGTTCATCCATTTCCGTGTACCACGTCAACGGATTTTACATAGAGCAAAAAAAAAAAAAACGGATTGGAGGCTGTATCTTCACCAAAGTTATGCGTATTGACACAACACATCTGATGGCAGTCAGGAACTGAGGGTGCATGCACAGTTTCGTTGCAGTGCCACCTAGTGGTCAGATGAATGTATTATATGCTTATAACTTTGGCTGCGGTCGAAGTACAGTATTTTGATGTTTCTTGTTTTCTTGGAGTCCTGAGTAGCCGCCGAGTTCAGCGATACCAAACATGCCAGATTTCGCCTTATGGTTAGCCCTGTGCAGCAAAATAGCACTTAAAAACACATGCAAATATTTCTGCCAGTGTTATTCTGACTGACTCAAAAACACCATAGGAAGAACAATGCATTACCTTCTGAATAAAAAACTCTATTGGCGTTATATTAAAATTTCCATCAGAAATGGATGAAAATTCCAAAAAAACTAAAAATTACCTTTTAAATTTTGTGTTTTTTACACATAAATGGTTATAACTTCGCAACGAAATGTGATTTTTACACCGATTTGATACGCTGATGTATGATCAGAGTCTGAGGCCACACCAAATTATATTCTTGCACCAACCGTTGGCCTTATAATTGAACAAAATCAAGCAAGCCCTATGGTCATCCAACTGTTTCTTTGCTAAACTAAAATGTATAATCATTAAATTAGCTAGATGGAACACAGTCATGACCTGATGTTGCATGCACGATTTTGTCATAGCGCCACCTAGTGAATGGCTATTTTTGCTAAAAACCACTGCAAAGTTTAATCTAAAATCATGAGTCATCATAGATTATTTCTTTCATAGCTTGAAGTATAATCTTTGGTGGATACTAATTCATTCCCTAGCAACCAATGAGAATATCCTAGCAACCGTTTTGCAAGAACCTTTTCTCTGCATCAGAACATCGTAGAGACATGGGGTTGGGCTCGTTTGACTCAACCATTTTTGCAAGAGCTTTACTATGCATCAAAAATATGTAGAGACAAGAGGGTGGGCTGTTTTGACTCATAAACACCACTGTAACATTTTGTGACCTGTGTTTTGACACTGAAAAATTTAACTTTTTTGCTGATAACTTTTATATTCTTTCATCTGACATCATAAGATTTCCTTAGGTTCTTTAAACTGCTCATCCAAACTTAAATTTACTTCATTATGTGCCCTTTCGGCTTGACCCCGGTATTGCTGCTTGCAGCTATATTTATTATTATAATTATTCATATTAAATGTTTTTCCGGATAAGTCATTATTTAAAAAACACTCATAAACTTTAATTAACATCTAAAATTTACTTCTGCCCCCTTGTGGCGATCATTTTCAGATGACGTCAGTTAGACAGCTTGGACAGTAGCATCCGTTAACTCCAACTGTCATGGGGCATACATTTGATCGTGACCTTTTTATTTTATTTTAACAGCACTTAACATTTTTTTTGTAACTTATATAATTAGAATGAAGGTCTTATGGTCTTACTTTTTATAGATTGTCTGTAATTAACATACAGTATATATGCATTTGACAAACAAAGACATTCGGGGGTTAATTTTACCTCTATCACTGATTCCGCGGCGAATGATCTTCAACTTGTCAATAAGTTTCTCATCTGTGAATGATATTGTATCAGCAGCTACGACATAAACCAGACAGAAAGCCTGGTCAGAGAGATTGGGGTCACTGATGTAATGTTCAGTCCCTTGAGCGATTGGCTCCGACTCATCAAACTGAATTATAAGATAAAACATACAAAAAATTAAACATACTGGACACAAACAACTCAATAAAGTGGTATTCTGCCAAATATTGTGGTTTATTACTTTATAGCCATCCTTCACATGGCCAAATACAGCATTGATGACGTCCTCTGGTTGTGACCCAGCCCACACACATGATTCTAAGCCCATTATGTCTGTGAAGGCGTAGGGCAAGAAGTTTCTTCTACTTTTAATGCGGTATGATGTGAGCTACAAAGACCAAAAATAAAGCACAATTTACATTTGGAAGACACTTTTAATGTATATTTTACTCAACATACAAGAAATGTGAAATTATCTAGTTTTTAATTAGTTTTAAAATTATGTTTCTTTTAAAGATAGGGTATGAGTAGAGAAAGTGATGAAAACCTCTCTTGTAAAATTTGTACTACCCCCAGTAACTGAATCAACCATTGCTCTGGAGGTGATCCATTCTTGAAAGACGCTATTGACCGAGTTTACAAAGCTGGACTTTCCTGCTCCAATTTCTCCAGCAACCAGGATCTTGATGTTCTTCACATCTTCATTACTCAGAGTGAATTCTTCTAGCTTCTTTTTCAAGACATCTCTCTGACTGTCAAGAGAAATAAAAATAAAGTTGGAAAATTAGAAAGGTAAAGTTTACCTAAAAATATCTACTGTAGTATATAATCACTTACTTCCAATCAATCTTTCTCCATGGTTCATCGAATTCTGGTAAAATAGATCAAAAATCTGTATGATCAGTGTTTGTGCCCTTCAATATTAACACTAATCATATAAATACTGCTCTTATGTCATAAAAAAAGAGTCTTACCAAAAAGGAGATCAGGTTTTGATGGTTCTGGTATTGGTTGTGAGTCCGAGTTACTGCCCATAGCAACACCTCCAGAAAGCAATTTCAGTTAAAAGTGGGGGAATATTATTTTCTTAAAAATAGTTTATTGATATCATTGTTCCCTGTCCTATTTTTCCTCTTGATGTGTAAACTTTAGGATTTGTGCAATTTTGTGGAGAATTCACCCTGAACAGAAGGGCTTTCCTCAAATAAATCCTTATTTTGTTACAGTTTTTTACGATTGCTATGACAGATTTTTCAATACTTTTAACAAGTTTTCAAAACTCTTAACACACTTAGCACTACATCCACCTATGTAAGCTATACTATTAACACATTTCTTGTTGCTTTAACACAAAATGCATACAATTAACACGAATTTAAAATGCTTTAACTTCTTTTACATACAAGCTCAAACAAGACCAAAACAATAGATTTTAAATGTCAAATTTACAAATGCTTTCACACAGCATGTCAAAACAGATAACATCATGTGCTAAACCTCACTTATAGTCAAAGTAAACAGCTGTTTATATGATGAATTGAAACATAAATATATTCCCTGTATTTTATTCCGTTGGGATTGAAAAACAACTTATTGTACCAATGCAAATATATAAATCACAGCTGATTCACACCTAGGAAACACACTCAGGTTCTTTCAATTGCATGACCATATGGTACACAATAGAGTAAAGGAAGGCCTCTATAGGTTGATCTTGTGTGGAAAAGGAACAATATGAGCAACACAAAAATAAGATATGTCTGCAAGAGTCAGCAGAAGACCACCACGACAAGGGAGAGGTTTTTCTCCAGTCCCACCTGGATGTAATAGATGGTGCATTCCCAGACATCACACCTGAACACTGTCAGACGTGGATAAGACATGGCAAAAGGTTCTTCACAATATGCCTTGCCAGAGAAAAATCAGGTGTAATGTGAATGAGAACATGTGGCCAAATAGAAACGCAATCGAGTAGATGATGAGATTTCCTTTTTTGCTTTATTCTTCAGTGGCCTTTTCTGTTTGTATTTGTTTATTTTTACTTTTTTTTACTGTAAATGGAAGTAATATTGAATATGTTTGTTATCTTGCAGTAATGTCCTGTTGTAAATACTGTAAAGTCTTTACAGCAATTCTGTCTACTTTTTTTCATAAACCGTACTCTAAGATGGATGATTCATTTTTGTCTTGAATTGCTGCAGCAAAAAAAAAAAAAAAACATAATGAATGCATTTACTAAACCCAACTAAACAAAAATATAAACTGCAGTGCAAAACTCAGTCTATAATCAATACAATCTACTGTCTATTGTATAAGGACAGACTTACACATAAACTTATGCAGTTTTTGTTTTTCCATCTTATGTTTGTGTTTTTCATGACATTGTGTTATGATTGACTAAATGTTTCTGTTGGAAGAGAACATGTGTTGGTGATTTGGTATAACCAGTTGATTCTGAAACATGTTTACAGTGTTTTTGTAAACAGTGTGAGAGTTTAGTTTACAATGTGTGATTTTGAGGATAAAATTAATTGTTTTGCCAGTTGTGTGTTGTAGGTGTGTTGGTGCGTTGAGGGTTTGGAAGATTTGTTGGGAGTATTGAAAAAGGTGTCATGGCAATCGTAAAAAACTGTAATGGTTGTTATATTATGTGCTATCCACACAATTCCTACACCCCATGACGCTTTGCGCAAATAATGAGTGTCACTGAACCGGAGCCGGCGTTTGCCATGATGATTACGGTCATAATTTCATGTATGAGCCAGTGTAAGGATGAAATTAAGTGTCCTGATACATCACATTATAGATATATTCAATCATTTCATGCTGTTCCTCGGGGGATGACGGGTCTTCAATGAGCAAATATAAAAGCACAGGGACCGTCTCGGTTACGTATGTAACCCACGTTCCCTGAAGGAAGGGAATTAGGTTTTAAGGCAGAAGGCCGGGCACTAGATGTTCCTTTAACCCCACAGTAGTGCCAGCGACTGGGAAGCGCCCTATCTGAGCGGGATAGGAACGCTGCGGAAGCCACCGCCCCGTTAAGGGCTAATGGTGGGCGAAAGTCAACCGTAGTTGAGGAATTAGACAGCCGTGGCTGTGTAAGCAAAGCAGTGCTCTGCTGAGGGAAACGTGGGCTAGTAGGATTAACCCCACGGAAAAATACTCACAAAGGAACCCAATGGGACGCAATGTGGATGCCCGAGCCAAACACATAGGTTCGCGAGGATACAGCTAGTGAGAGGCTGACAGCGGATTCTCCGCAACATCAGCTGCCAAGGCAGCGGAGGAAGGACAAATCAAACCATTACGCATTTTTGTCTTAATGGCCTTCCATATTGACACTTATTGTGAAGCAACAGTCGGAGGCTGCAAGCCGACATGCGAGTCTGTTCTCCGTGCTCCCCCTGATGAGAAAAGAACACGAGAGGAGACAGGCTCGATACGAACACTATAATATCTAATGAACGTATTAGGTGTCGCCCAACCATCAGCTCTGCAGATGTCTGTTAGCGAGTAACCAGAATGCATGTAGATCCCCTACCCTCTTAACGGAGGCCAATGCGAGCAGGGTCAGAGCTTTCATTGAAAAAACTTCAGACTCACAGACTGCCGAAGCTCCAATGGAGGTCCCTGCAGGACTTTTCAGCACCATGGACAGGTCTCAAGGAGGAATAGAGGGAGGGCGCGAAGGGTTCAGCCTTCAGCCACCTCTTAAAAACCTGATAACTAAATCGTGCTGGCCGACCGATCTGGCGTTTATTGGAGAGTGATGTGCAGATGTGGCGGCGATATCAACTTTAATGGTGGAGGGTGACAGCCAGGGTTTAAATTGGGCCGGGGCCGTCCGGGGCTAAGCTCCGGCACATAGGCTGAAGGTCTCGCTCTGCTCGTGCCAGTGTACTCGCTGCGCTGGTGCGTGTGCACTGACGCGAAGGGAATAATGTGTTTCCATTGATTATGGGGCATACTCACCAATGCAAGTTCAACGATTTGCGCGAGTAGATTACATACAAAGTCAATGCAAAGACGCAATCAGACGGGTCGCACGGGGCGATGCAAATGACGCTAATTGGGCGGCGCAATTGCCGCGGAAACACGCGCTTTTCCTTTTAAACGCGTCTTCGCCCAAGTTATGCAACTCGAGCGAAAAAACTCCGGAACTTCAAGAACGCGCTTTCACACAGGATCATTTGACATTGTAGAGACAAGAGAGAGAGAGAGAGCGAGAGAGAGAGAGCGAGAGAGAGAGAGCGAGAGAGAGAGAGAGGATGAGAGAGAGAGAGAGCGAGAGAGAGAGAGGTAATAATCGTGCCCACGTCGAGGAAACTTAATAGAAGACTAGAAACGTGTTAAGGACTAAAGTATGTATGTCACTCATCTAATTACAGTATGTTAACTGGATAACACTTCATATAACTCATTGTATAGTTTAATACATTTATGTATTTTGATTACACAAATCAAACCTGACGATTGTTTTAGCTGCTGACCAGAATAGGGAATCTCTATTGCTAATTTATTAGACATGTTGATGATACAGTACTGTGTGTTGTACCTTTTCTTGTTAATTTAATCTTTTTGGGTAGCCTATCTTATAGAATTATTCAAGGAGGTTGATTCCTTTTACTTCATTTAAAGTTTGATCAATTGTGCATAATGACATGTGCAACAAATGGATATAGGGTGTCAAACTCGTAGATTTGCATAATTTAAAATTCAGACACTCTTCATAAAATATTTGTGGTCAATCTCTGTCACAGATTTAAAGTTAAAACTTATCAAATCCTATCAGAGAATGTCATTAAAACACACCAGTGGCTTTGCTGTCATCAGTATTAAATAGGGGTGGAACGGTACACACAAGTCCCGGTTCGGTTCGTACCTCGGTTCAGGCTTCACGGTTCGATTCACTTTCGGTACAATGGAGGAAAAAAGCAAAACAAAAATGAAAAAGGCATTTTTTTTAAGCTAATCTTAAAAACATAGGTGTCCTTATCAGTGTTATTTTGAGATGTCATGAATATGAACTGAAATGCATTTAACATACTATCTCGTATTTCAAAAATATATACCACTTTAAGTAATCTTGTACTCATCTTTCATACAAATAGGGGTTCAAATGTATTACAAGTGTTACCTAAATACATTTTTAAATTAAATTTTTGGCCTTATTTCATATTAATGTACTAAAGAACAAAAAATAAGCTTGTAGGATGAATTAATAGGTGTGTACGACTTCACGAGGGGCTGCAAGAAACGACAAGTGGATGACGTCAGAGTAACGCGAGAGCGATTTGAAATCAGCCTCCTCCGCAAGATTCCTCGCGGTACTCTGACGCTGATGGCGCTGCGTAAAGTTTAGCACACTTTAAAAACTGAAAGCAGCTGAACTCGACAGAACTGCCCTGCGTATGCCTGTTGTATATAGCAGGACAATTTATCTCCTACTTCTCAGCGTGAGAAATACAAAGTGTGGCATTTGAACTGACTGAAATGCGTGTTTGTCAAGGTGAATGCGTGAGACTTGAGAGCCCTGATTAGATGTATTTCCACTCACATACCTAACAACTGCTGAACAACGCCGACGCACAGTCCTCGTCTTTTCCACCACTCTCTCGCCTGTACTACTGTAACTGACTGGAAAAGTGAAGTTTTGCCAAACTTGCGATCTTAAAGGGGCCGGCGGATCCTCACCACCATTTGCCATACTCGCTGTCGCTGCTATTTCACTCACTGGACCGTGAACCTGACAAAAAACTGCAGAGTGCCAGAATGTAGACGGTCTCTGATAGAGCGCATACATAGGCGGAGCTCGGCTGCATCGGCGCCAATCAGAGCTTCAGAGCTAAAGCGGGGCAACAGATTAGCTGTCCATAAAGAACCCGCGGATCTAACAGTAGTTCCGCATTACATTAATTATTTTGCACGCAAGTTTTTTTTATTTTCATACCGTGTATTCTCCGTTTAAATTCATGCACCGAACCGTGACCCCCGTACCGATTCGGTTCGAAACGAATACATGTATGTTCCACCCCTAGTATTAAACATGTTACCCCTTAAAGTACCCTCCCCGCAGAGCCCCCCCACATAACAAATCCCAATTTAACCCCTGGTGACAGCCTACGCTCCAACCGGTGTTGAAGGTATGAGAGCACGATATTAATGGGGCATTCTTGTGGGTCCTCGCGTTGCAAAGAGCACCAAATGACGAACAGGTTATTTAAGCGTTTACGCGTGTCTATTAGACGGCGCTCGCGCTGCAGAGATGGTGTTAGATACCATTGCGATAAATCGCCTAAACCTACCACGCACTCAGCGACCAACGTGGAGATACCACAGGTCGGGGCGCGGGTGCCAACGTGCCAGGGAATCCGTCAGTGAGGGGCTGTCGAGAGGGGCATCAGTTCTTGAACCAATTCCTGGTCGTCCAGTAAGGCGCAACCAGAGAAGGCTCTCCTCGTCCTGCCTGACTTTGCACAGAGTCTGTGCAATTAAGCTCACTGGAGGGAACGCATATTTGCGCATCCCCAGCGGCCAGCTGTGTGCAAGGGCATCCACGCCGAGGCTGCCCTCGGTTAGTGAATAAAACGGGCGACAATGGATATTGTCCGGCGACGCAAACAGATCTATCTGCGCACGACCAAACTTCTTCCAAATTAGCTAAACCATCTGGGGGTGGAGTCGCCATTCGCCGGGGCGCGCAGCTTAGGAAAGCGCGTCTGCCGCTGTTTTGAGCGAACCCGGAATGAAAATGGCACGAAGGGACCTCAGATACTTCTGACTCCAAAGGAGGAGAAGACGAGCGAGATGCGACAGGTGACGAGAGCACAAAACCGCCTTGACGGTTGATAAACGCAACAGTCGCAATGTTGTCGGTGCCGACTAATACATCCTTCCCTCGCATCTCCGTAGCGGAGCGTACGAGTCCCAGATATACAGCCCACCGCTCGTGGCAGTTGGGGTGCTATGCACACCCCTGAGACTGCAAGCCCGTCGTACGTGGCTGCTCACCCCGTGCTGGGGGCATCGTATGTGCTACAGAATGCCAGGAGACCTGTCTCAGGGGCATATCTTCCCCTCAGAAATGCTGAGTCTGACCACGGGGTGAAATTGAAACGACACACAGGTGTAATGTTACACAGTGTATGCCGGTGTGCCACGCTCTCCTTGGGACTCGATCGTAAGGCCAATACGATCCTGAAGCAGTCTCATATGGAGCAGCCCGAGCGGTGTCACAGCTGCAGCTGCAGCCATATTCCCCAGGAGCTTCTGAAATTGTTTCAGAGGGACCGCGTTCCTCCCTCGAAATGAACCAAGGCAAGTCAGAATAAACTGGATGCGCGCTTCTGTTAAACACGCCAATAAATCGATCGAGTCTAATTCCACACCGAGAAAAAAGATCCTCTGCACGGGGCAAAGTTTGCTCTTTTCCCAGTTGACCTGAAGACTAAAACGAGCGAGATGCCGAAGCATTAAGTCTCTGTGTTCGCACAGCGTCAGCCGAGAACGAGCTATTATAAGCCGAAGTAAATATAAGCAGAATGCAAACACTACTCTCTCTCGGGGGCTTTAATGCCATCTCTAACACTTTCATGGAGACACAGGGAGAGAGAGAGACAGCTCGAATGGTGGTACTTTTGTATTGATATGCCCTCCCCACGAACGCAGAGCGAAGAAACGGCCTGTGGCGAGGGGAGATGGACACATGAAGTACATGTCTACAGGTCTTAGGCTGCAACCGATCTGAACATCCTGAAGGATCTCATTTGGAGAGCCGGTGTGTAAATCAAATCAGTCGTAATCCGCCGCGTATTTTGGGTACTATGAGATAAAGGCTGGAAAAACCCTATCATCATCTCGGTAAGAGGGACCGGCTCGATACGTCCTTCGCCAGCAGGACATCGAATTTTGCACGCAGAACATGTGCATTGGATGCTTTAACTGTAGTGAAACGAATGCCCGAGAATTTGGGGGTGTGCCGGTAAATTGTATTTTGTAACCGAGGAGGATTGTGCGTAAAACCCAACGAGACGGGACCGTACAAGGAGAATTAACGGCACTACCGAAGTACCCGCGGTGGGGCAGTTGAGCGGGGAAGGTGTGACTGCCGGTGCGTGTGCCTAGCGAGCACAAACATCTACAGAGTGCGCGCGTGTGTGTGTGTGACACTGACCTGAGCCCGCTGAGGGTGACGGTCGTCTGGTCTCCTGAGCGGAGAGCACAGACTCCGGAAAACACCCGCTGGCGATAGAGGAGGAAGAGGGTGAGCTGGTGTGTGCCCGCTCACGGCTCTCTCAATCCTCAGGAAACCTGGAGAGGGAAGAGGAATGCACTATTATGTGTGGTTATGTGGGTACCAGCTGGACAGCCGGTGGAACAACAATGTAACCAAGGATTTTTCCACCCGACCCTCTTCCGGTGAAAGGAGCGAATCACCGTCACCTGTCTCGGGGCCACTTAAACTCCCGATTGTCACGGGAAGCGGCTGAGCGGGCAGGGAGAGCTGCTGACGACCGGTTCAATGAGGTCCAAGGAGGGGGAACGAAGGTGGCCGTCGCACGATGCCCTCGGCGAGAGGCAGACTGAGGAGCCGGCATTGGTGGACCAGGGCAGCTCTCTTCCGCCAGGGCACGACCTAGGAGATCACCTCAGTTGCGCTGCGGAGCTGAATGACTCCCTGAACTCGCCAAAGAGGCCGGTCTTTGAGACAAGAGCATTCAGGAAGTTGTTCTTGTCTGCGTCCATCCTGTCAGCCAGACACATCCAAAGGTGGCATTCTTGGACCACTGTGGTGGACATCGCACGACAGAGGGTTGCGGTCTCCCTCGTGCAGATCTCTAAAGCCTTAGCTTGGACCTGCAACGGAGCCATGGCAGCGAGGGAGGTGAGGGGTGAAGGCTGAACGGCCGTAGATGGCTGCAAATTCCATGTTTGAGTCAGCTCTTCGTGCCGTCGGGAAAGAAAGGCACAGGAGGTGAGGACCGAGAGGCCCGAGCGGCTTCGAAGTACCAATCATGCAGACGGGCTGGTTCGGGAGGAGGGGAGTTAACCCCTCCAACCCTACCGGTTCCGCCGTTCGAGCGGGCACGGCTGCCATCTCCGGGTGAAAGTCCGCCTTGGAAGGAAAAGGGGGCTCCCCTCTGATGCTGCTGAAGTGGCAGGACCAGAAGGAGGTCCAATGGATTCGGCAGAAATCGTAGAACACGACTCTGCTGTCTCCATAGGAGCCTCAACCGGCTGAGGAAGAGAAGGCTGGGAGGTGGAGGACGCATCCCCCAACCTACTCAGCATAGTGATGCGAAGAGCGTCCTGCGAGCGCTTGGCAACCACACCATGGCAGCGTTCAGCACTGCAAAGCTGCGGACGTCGTTCCCATAGAAACGACAGTCTTCTCCGCAATCCAAAAGTGTTATGCTCTCACAGAGAGAACAAAAACCCTCCATGAACGCAGCCTCGGAGTGCTCGATGTCCAAGCACGAAGACAGCGCTCGTGACCGTCTCTGGAACCCCTGTACTTCTCTCATCCAAGATCGCACGGACAAAAAGCTATCCTGAAAAGGATGCTGATCTCCGAATATACGAGAGAGTGGCTGTCTTTAATAGGACACAGAGCTCTCACGTATCACTCTTTCAGGGAAATCACTCTATAGGTGCTCAGCTGATGATGCGCACAGGGAGAGGCAATGCACACACTAAACTCAAAACAAAAAAGATGCAGAGCAGTGGAAAACTGCGAGCGTCCGCTGTGTTAGTACTGCTTGTCAATCAACTTCAGCAACCGTTCCCAGAAGAGCAAGTAGCTTCTCAGTAACAGATAATGCCGGCTTCCGAAGCGAAAAAGCTATTTCCATATTTGCACCTGCTGCTTATATACGCACCTGCCGGGACGGCACCAGCAGTATGCAAATATCTCAATGCCAAGTTCATTGGCGTTTTAGTAGTAAAAGAAGCAGATTGGTCTCTCTAAGCAAGTTCCCAATTCGTCGGTCACGACGTGACGTCGTAGTGACCGACTGAAAGGAAAATACCAGACATTAGTTATGGAAGAAACAAAGCTTTTCGAAGCTTCGAATCAATTGAATTGCTTCGCAAATTGGTTCAGTTTTTCAAAGCGTTCGAAACACCATACACGCTGGTGACACCTGCTGGTCAAAATAATGTAAAAGCAGCAATATCTGTCCAAACATTTTACACTTTTTACAAAGTAATAGCAAGATTGTTCTAAAAATATATTTTTTTAGAAGAATAAATTATTGGATTAAGACATAATTAAGTGTATTCAGTTTTTTTAGTATTTTTTGGCAAACAAATCATTTAAACGAACTCCTTTTCTACCGTATCTATATCTATATATATATATACATATTAATCTCTCCCAAGGGTTTTTGTCCTTCTAGGATTTTTCCCACCGGGTTTTTTTCCTAGGGGGTTTTTAGTCCCAGGGAGAGTCAGCCAACTTTGGCTTAGCTTAGCACTTTACTGTATATGTAACACTATTAATACGCTTGCTTGTACGGTTTAACCTTAGCCGCTATGTTCTACTGCTTATATTATCTATTGATTTTCTGTGTTCTCCTTTACATCTACTCATGTAAAGCTGCTTTGCAGCAATTAACATTTGTAAAAAGCGCTATATAAATAAAATTGAATTGAATTTAATTGAATTTTAATTATGCACATTTTTGTAATTAAATCTGTCTATAAACAAAAAGTAGACAAAATGGTCTGTTATGACGTAATGAAGCCTCGTTTGCTAAAATCACGTGACTTTGGCCAGTTTGAAACAAGCTCCGTACGAATGATTCGAAACAAAAGATTCGTAAATGTTTTGAAGCCTCATGAAGCGTGCTTCGAAATCGCACATCACTACCAGACATTCCAATATCTCCTATAAAGAACAAAGTTAATTATTAAGGAATTGTAAGCCTAATCAGTAAAGACCAAAAAGAAAGTTGTAAACTAAACTTTGATCCCCTGATAACAAAAACTCAAAGAAAACTCAACTCTTGGCTACAGAGAGATTAATCAATAAGAGGAAGAATTTTGCTCTCTAAAGCTGAAGGACTGTCTAGACTTATTTATGCAGCTCTCTCCTTAGAGGTTGATAAAGAAACGTTAAAAAAGGTTGATAGCATAATAAACAACTTTGTTTGAAAAAAAACCCACTTTATCAGAAAATCAGTACTGATGAATTCAATTAAACAGGGTGGTTTGGATATTTTAGATTTCACTACTCTAAACAACACATTTAAGATTAATTGGATTAAACATTTCCTTAATCCCATTTTCTCTCTGGAATATAATCCCTAAGTTTATTTTCTCTAAACTTGGTGGCCTGAGTTTTCTTCTACTTTGTAATTATGATGTCACAAAAATTCCCATCAAACTCTCTAATTTTCATAAGCAGATGCTCTTGTCCTGGGCTTTGATATACAAACATAACTTTTCTCCACACAAATATTACTTATGGAACAATAAGAATATTCTCTACAAGAACAAATCCATTTTCTTTGACAACTGGTTCAAAAACAATCTTTTATTAGTTGGACAACTTTTCAACTCGCATGGCAGACTCTATAACTACTTTGATTTTTTTACAGAAACACAAAATTCCTATAGCAGCTAATGAATATGCTAATGCTATTCCCTCTGGTGTATTTTTGTTAATGCAAGGATCTTCATTTCCATGGCCATGTACTTATTGTTTAAATTTAACTGACACAACAATTGGAGGTATATGCTTCTCAGTAGAGCAGCAAAAAAGAATGATAAAGTCAGAGCTCTCTTTCAGAGAGAATCAACTACAATTCCTTATGTAATACCCTTTTGGAATAATGTTGTGGAAGGTATACCATGGGAGAAAGTATGGTCTTTGCCTCAAAAGTATCTGCTTACCAATAAAGTAAAAGAAGTAACATTTAAATTAGTTCACAAATGTTACCCGTCAAAATCCTTTCTTAGAAGATATAAGCCAGACATTGAAGTTTCCTGCTGTTTTTGTCACTCTTCCGAAGAAGATGTGATACATTTATTTTGGCAATTTACCTACACTGAGAAATTCTGGATAGAACTCTTATTGTTTATTCAATCTTCTTTTGTTAGTAATTTCTCCTTTTGTTTTAAAGATGTCTTTTTTGGATTATTTGACTGCTTGAAAGAAAATACAGGCAAATTTTATATAATTAATTTATGTTTTCTGCTAGCCAAATTTCACATACATAAGCAAAAAAGTATTGGATCCAAACCTCTGTTTTCTTTATTTAAAGATGATCTGGACAGGTATATGGAAACTTTTCAGGGCTCTGTTAATCCTAAAGCAATGAAAACTATATCTCTCTATTCTTCCTTTGTGTCCTTTTAATTTGTATACTTGCATTATTGTCCTCTATGTATGTCATTCTCTCTTTTTTCTTTCTTTTTGTTGTTGTTTAATAACTGTATCATTACTGCTGTAATGTGCTAGCCTGGTTAGCCAGACCTACATCAAGATGTAAGGTCTGGCAACTCTTCACACAAACGGCACAATGCAAGGGGCGGGATATAAGGTTGTCCCTCAAAATGCCTCTCACGCAATAGGATAGCGCTATGACCAATCAGAGCAACGAAGAAGGTGACGTATGAGTCCCATGCGTTTCCCCACCAGTGGAGCTAATTGGTATATCAAACTTTTACCGTAACCAGTCGGCAAAACTCCAAACACATCTTTCTTGCTTAAAAAGGACTTCAGTAGGGTTATTTGCTCTTCACTCAAAGAAAAACATAAGTCTAAGTCCTCCAGAGTCGCGGCCAAAGCCGCTTCAAAAGAAAGCTGTTCGCCAGCAGCAGCAGCCATTCTTTGTTTTCAAGTAGGAACCGTCGCAGGCAGCTCTGTCGTCATCATGTTAAGCCCGCCCCACAGACGCTACACACGATGTGATTGGCCTGACCAAATTTTGGTTTTTGGAGCTGTTAAGTGTATTGTGAGTGCCTAGACTAAACCCTGGCAGCAAATATATTTTGCGGCCGCTAGGGTGCGTCTAGATTTCTAGGCTAGTAATGTGCTGTTTTGTTGAATAAAAAAGCATTCCAGTATCTCTACAGTGGGACAGTCAGTCGAGTGTTTAATGTTGTGATAACGCAAGAGTTGCAACTACGGTAGCTGAGAGGCCATTCTTTGTGTTCTTTTTTAAATGTTTCTGAGGACTGATGAAATCGTTATAAATGTGTGTTTAATACTGTAAAATAGGCTCGATGTTACAGTCACTGACCTTGCCGTCCAGAATTAAAGATAACATTCCAACTTGAACCCATTGTGCGAGCTGTCTCTTTAGTACCGCGTGGTTTATTTATGTTGCTGCTGATTGGACTGCAGTTCTGACACACCCACCAAACTTAATAATAGGTGTGTTCGACATCGGCTGTGGCTGGATGTAACCGATTGGTGAGATTAGCCGCGTGCCGGCGGGGAGGAGCTGAAAACGGAGACGTGAAGTCGGACGCGCTGTGATTCCCGTAGCTTGCTGCATTTACGTCAGGCATGGCTGGTCACGTGCCGTTTGCTGGCTTAATCGGATTAAACATGATTTGTAAGATGTAAACTACATAAAAAGTGAATTATACTGTTTTGAATGTCCGTGTATGAGCATGAGTGGAACTGAAGAGGCTTACAGCATAAATTATTTAAATACCAATGAAGTGGGGTCTACGTTTTTTATCCATTGTATTTTGATGAAGATGACACAAAATAACATCGCGACTACATGAAAAGAGCTTTAACTGTTCTAAAAATACAGATTTGTGAGCATTTGTGGAACTGAGGGCGTAAAAATAAGCACGAAACACACGTGATTGTTGTCATGTGGTGAATCCGACCAATCGTGAAACAGCTGTGTCGTCATTACAGCCCGTGCAGCTCCTCTTCGAGAACTGCGCTGGCTAACTCAGGCGGCTGATCTCGAAACGCTCTCGCGGTACTTTAAAACCATATGACACTGTCACGTGCCTGCAGCGCCAGCTGAAGTCGGACAAAAATACTAACCGGAATGCACTGCTTCAAGTCAGCCGCCGATCGGTCTGCGCAGCGCCGCATGAAGTCGAACACACCTATTTTCAACTTGCGCGAAGACGCGTTTGAGGCAGTACTTTGCGACGCCCGCCCTTACGAAAATTAACCATGGTTACTGTAGTAAAACCATGGTTACCACAAAATAACTATGGTTTTGACAACCATGGTTTTCAAAAACCATAGTTAAACCATCCCAGCAAACATTGGTCCGACCGCAACGTCGTGTCCCTGGCCAAAAATAGTTGCGGTATGACGGCACAAATCGGTGAAAATATGTAACACAGAACATTTCATAAAAATGCATTCAGATACATTTGTACATGTCTATAGTTCTATGGGGTTGCATGTATAATTGTTACTTTGACTTTTACTACGCGTGCTTCAATATTTATACCCTGTTGTGAATCGGTTGTAAGAGGACGTCACTAGGTGACGTCTTTACACGTGCATTTATAGTCCATCATGACCCTCTATAAAAAATCATAAACCTTCTATAAAGTCATTGTGAAATATGCAAATGCTGTGCTTACACCTTGGTTAATACTGCAATAATTAATTTAAGTGCAAAAAGTAGGTTTTTAAGAGGTTATGAATAGACGTCCACTGACGTCTTTTACACGTCTAGACTAGACTAGTAGGAAAAAAACAGGATAATCTTTATGAAATACACGATTTGTATACAAAGTAAATATATTAACTTTATCTTGTTTAAATAAATTATAATCACAAAGTGCCCAGTGTGATTGCAAAGCCACACTGCATTTTAGTCATTATTCCAACCTGTTTTATTATTGAATGTATGCATATAAATGTAAAACAGATACATATCCGGTCACCATTTAGGTCTGAGTTGGATGTAATTTCAAAAACTCTGCTTCCAATATTACATTAAGAAATATATTACAAAATCCCGCGATAGGACAGATTATCTCGTGAGATAGTGGTGACGTCACGCGTTCTTCCGGAAGTTCACATTCAAACACGAGGAGCGATTACGAGGGAGTTTTGTCTATATATCATTCAAAATCTACTGTTGGGTAAGTACATTGTGTATTATTTGATTAACGTGCTTAAGTTTTACTTGTTTGACACGAAGGCTCCGAAATAAACGTTGCCAGAATTGTCCACACTGAGTATTGCAATAATTAGCTAGAAGGCTAAAAGCTAACGTACTTTGAACTTATACATGGTATAAAGTATGTTTAAGGATACAGTCAAAGTAACTTATTAATGTAGCCTCTTGAAAGTCTCTTTCAGAAAGTAAATTATCTGAAAAATAAAAGTTATTTGGCATTAATGGAATTACAATGATTTGATTGCCTAAACATTGCACATGCAAAATATTAAATACTGTTTTGCATTAAAAGTTTAGCAGAAGTGTTTGTTTGATTAACTTCCTTTGATTTTGTTTTGTACAAAGAAAAAGCAGAACCTCATCCAAATAAAAATAAACAAGCTGTTAAAGGCACTGTGTCCTACACAGACCCTCCAAAATATAACCACCCAAAACCCAAGTCAGGTAAATGTCTCAGTTTGAAAATACATTAACAAATTGGAGTTGTTATTGTGGAGTTAATATCATTAATTACAATTTCTTTTATTTACAGTTGAAGGTCAACACAAACCAAATAAAGATGTGCATTCTACAAACAATAAAAAAAGGTATGGAAAACTGTAGATATGAATTTTTGTAGATATGACTTAAACAGTCTACACATTTGTTAATGTTCTAGTGTGTCATATGTCCTTTTTTGTGCTAAAGATCAAGTTTTGTGTCCACCACACTTAGATGAGGCGTGCCCGACCCCTGACTTTGTCTACCCTACATTAAGTTGTAAGTTTTTGACTGCTTTTGCTTAATACTACGAAAAAACATGATTCTTTCAAAAATGACTTTTATATATTTTGATATGAAACTCAAAAATGTATATAACTTGTTTTGGTGTATTTTGTTTACACAGGCACACTTCATGACAGTAAACATCGGTATCACAATGGTGTGATTGATCTATACCCTAGAATAAGCTGTGACACTATGAGACGTACGTGCTACTGATGCTTTTTTTTGGTGCATTCCCACACTATACAAACACATTGCTTGGCGCCTAAGTGCATACACTTTTGCCTTTATAATGTCATTCTTATTTTTAGGTAAAAATGTATTCCATGAGTCAGGGTTTTGCCTGAATGTCAACATAATATCCAAAAACTTTGATATAAAAAGTGATTTATTTTAATATTTTACACTACTATGTCTGTTTTAAAATACATTGTGCATGTGTATGTTTATTGTACTTAATGAAATTACATGCAAGGTGTCATGCAAGATTTTACATTAGTGACAACAAAGCTAAGAGTATAAACATATTTACATTTCTCTGAATCTGAGTTAATAGTTACAAATACAGAGCTTATAATATCTGTCATTGCTCAACCACAAAGACCTAAAAGTACAGCCAGCTGATTTCATAACTAATGCAGTATACTGTGAAGTTATTTACTGTTAATATTTTACACTACCATATAATTAACTCTATTTGTACAGGTGAGGTAACACAACGAAAAAATTACCGGATGGAGACTACCTGATTCTTCACCTATGGCCTCAGCTTCAAATGCAACATGTAAGAAATGCTATATGACTGTGTATTGTGCATTATGAATACATCAAATATGTTGATAACAAGGTGATCTCCGTAAGTTGTGACATAAAGAATATGTATATATATTTCCATCTATCTTTCTATAACATTATTTCAATTGTTTTCACATTTAGGTCCAGCAACTGTCTGAGTTGGTGGATATTCTGTCAGAGACTGCGTGAACAACGTTATGAACAGGTATGTATTTCTCTTGATTTGTGTAATCCTGCATAATATTTAAGGAATATATATTGATTACCACCATAATTAACCCAGCTATTTATATTACTTCAATTCAGGATTTAATCCGTCACACATCACTTGTTGAGAAGTTTTAATGTTTGTAATGCCTTAAACAGTCAGCCATACTGAAAACAAGAAATCAAAACATAATTTCAGTGTAAGCCATTACTTGTCACCCAAAGTTAGGGATGAGGATATAGTTCATAGCACTTGTTACATGGTAGATGAAACAAGTGAAGTTGTGAAGTGTTAACACATAGTGTATGTTTAAACAGTGTATGCAATTGCTCATTACTGTTAATTGTGATTTATTGACCATTTAGGTTGTTTGTCTAAGGTGAAGTAATCTTACATTTCTTTCACAGAATGATGTCAAATTGTCTTATGGCAAAGTTCAATATGAAGGGTGGTGGACATCTGGAAAATAAGTCTTTTAAAGGCACACCTTTGTATTATGTTATTCAAGGTAATTTGGGGAATATGTTGATCTAAAAAAACTTGTTCTTGTATATTGATTGTAATTTTATTGTTATGCTTGATCTATTCAGGGGACATCACAGCTCACCTGTCTTTATCAGAAATATCCTGTTCATTTTTTGACACCCCTAGTTAAGGGTCTTTCTCAAGGGCACCACAGTGGTTTTGTAGAGGGAGGGGACAAATGCTGTATCCCCCACAACTGATCTAACACTTATTTAAAGCAGAGCATATTTTGTACAATAATATATATATAATATTAATATATCATTTTAGCTGTAGACCATAAAGATTTTGAAAGTAAGTGCATGTCATTTACCTCAAAATTTTAATTGTATTTATTTTAAAAAGAAACATATTCTTCTCTTCCTTCAGATGCTGTGAAGGGGTGGAGCCCAAATGCCACAGACTCGGAAATAGATGCAGCTATGGCAGACCACCTCAAGCACGCTCCAGGAAGAGCTGGGGGTGGTGGATACAAAAAAGCCAAACAGCTGTGATGTGTTAAAGAGAGAGTTCACCAAAAAAGGAAAATTGTTATAATTTTCTTATCCACATGTTTCAAACCTGTATACCTTTGTATTTTCTGCTGAACACAAAGATTGAAGAATGTTTGTAACTTCACAACCCATTAACTGTCAATTTTTTTTACAATTGTAGTAATGGGTTGTGAGATCTGCTTTGTTAAAAACATTCTTTCACATATCTTTGTGTTCAGCAGAACATAGAAGGGTATACAGGTTTGAAACATGAGAGGGAATAAAAGACTAAATATAAATTTTTGGGTGAACTATCCCTTTATAGAAAGTGTTTTGAAGTTGTTATTATAGTTAAATGGTTAAAAAAAATAAAAAGTGCTAAATCAGAACATGCTTCTTTTTTTGTTATGGCCACAAATAATGTATTCTTTAATGTGTTTGTGAAGTACACGTGGTTAAAATGGTTTATGGACGTTCAGGTCTGACTGGACCAATTTTGAACTGATTTTGAACCTTTGTGAATATGTGTTAAACCTCAATACTATTGATTGCCTTTCACGATGTTACACAATGGGTGTATATTAATTTTATATGCATACATTTAAACTATGCCGCAACACATTTAAACATCCAGAAGACGACACATTTAGACGTCC
This sequence comes from Misgurnus anguillicaudatus, assembly GCF_027580225.2. Lineage (NCBI taxonomy): Eukaryota > Metazoa > Chordata > Actinopteri > Cypriniformes > Cobitidae > Misgurnus > Misgurnus anguillicaudatus. Next base: position 47,877,282 of record NC_073339.2, read on the forward strand.
AGGGACGGGCAGAAAAGACGTGTAATTCACGGCCAAATGACGTCAAAGACGTCCGCTCAACTTTAATTTAGGGTATTTTTCAACCGCGATGGGACGTGACGAAGGGTCGTCTTTTCAACGGTCATAAAACGTCCACATGTTTGCTATATGAGGGCTTAAAACATATATTTAAACTATGCAGGAACACATTTAAACATCCAAAATACGGCGCATTTAGACGTCCAGGGACGTGCAGTGTAATTCACGGCCAGATGACGTCAAAGACGTCGGCTCAACTTTCATTTTGGATATATTTTTCAACGCGGACGGGACGTGACGAACGGACGTCTTTTCAACGGTCATCACACGTCCAAATGTTTGTTGGGATGTAGTAAAACCATGGTTTTGCTCATAGTAATCAAATGACCAAAAAACCATGGTTACTACACTTTTAACACAATAAAACCATGGTTAATTTTCGTAAGGGCGATTTGGGTCATTCGCATCGCCCCGCGCGAAGACGCGTCTGATCGCGTCTTTGCATTGAGTTTGTATGTACAGACTCGCGCAAATTGTTGAACTCGCGTTTGATGTGTATGCCGCACGAGTATTCCCCTTTAGTAAAACAGCCTATTTCAGACCCTTTAAAACTAATATTGAAATAAATATAGGCCTATTTTGAAATTGCTCACCTGGGTTTATTTTCAAGATTTGAAGAAGGTCTATGCTGTATGTCTGCTACTGTTGTTTTTTCTGTGTGAGTGTAACACACTGATGCTGCTTCGTTTATAGGCTGTGATACTTTCACTTTCACTATAATGTAATGCTGCGTAAACTGCATATATCCGTACTGCAGATGTTCCTGTCTAAAACGTGTGTCTCTGAGAGATCTGGAGAAAACACAAAGCTAAACCAGCCCAAGATATGTTTTATTGTGGTTGGACCAGTGGTGTAGTCTAGATTTTTGTAGTGAGTATACTGTGATTTTTCCCTCTCACCCTTATGCTCACTCGTCCCAGAGTGACACCCCATAAGCACCACCACACTCACAGATGCATACAGTATGGATCTTCATGTAATCGAGAGCATTTTGAAAGTGTACTCATAAACACATAAACTGAATGTGTTATCAACATGTCAGTTTATTATAAGAAAAAAAGAGTTTAACAGTCAATGGGTTTACAGCTGGGGAAACTGGATGGATTTTTAGACTGCAGTGTTAATCAACATCTAACTCAGGGCCAAAAGTTACTCAACTGTTAATTAAAATTAAATAAACTGTTTCCAATCTTCAATCCGTGGCTAACACATGCATTGAAGGAGAAAAAAATATCCACTCTTTCAATAGCTATTATCTGACAACTATTGATAACATTACCATGTGTAATTTAATGGTGTAAATGTTTTTAATTAATACACATTTAAGATGACCATGAATTAACTCTAATTTGCATAGTCATTGAAATAAAAGCTTATTTTATGTATATAATACAAGCAGTGTCTAAAAATGAAAATAGGCTTTTACTTAATTATTATTACAAGACCATCATGTAGCCTAACATCCCTGATAGCACACAAACATCTCGAAGACATCTATTTGATGTCTGCGTTTACATCTGCAAGATGTATTATTTAGATTGTTTGCTCATCTGCAATACGTCTCTGAGACGTTTCCTCAAAGATGTCATATAGACATATTGAAGACATCTGCAAGACGTTTTTGATTTAGAATGTATGTAAAGCAGCTCTTTCTAAGACCTTTATAAGACGTTTTTACACACCAGATGTATTCCAGATCTCCAGATCTTTACCAGACATCTTGCAGACATACCTGTGCTATCTGGGATTAGACACCCAAACCAAAGTGAAGAAAATGCTCTTTAATTTGCAAGTCTGAACTGAACATCAACGCAGACATGATTTTCCTCACAAAAGTTTAAGATCATATACATCTTGAACGTAGATAGATAAATTAACACAGAGAAGGAAAGTTTAACACTGTGAAGCACAAGCAAACACGCTGAAACCATCAGGACATAAATGGGCTTATTTTATTGCACTTGAAACCTTACCTCCAGATAAAGTATTAAACTGGACTGATGATTTAAATGTTGTTTACTCACATGTGCGTTGTTAACTCTCCGGATTTTATATTGCAGCAGCTCGTTCACTTCACATGGAATAGGCTTGTTTGAGATGCAGCTTGCCTTGCCTGAAATTCAGACGAGAGCAGACGGCTGCAGTAAGGGGAGGAGTGAAAAAAGAGCTTTTAAGTCAGACACTTCACCAATCTCGCAGTCCAGTCGACTACAAACGTCAGCATAGGCAGAGATCACGTTCGCGTATTTTATCGCGGATTAAATAGATGCAACTTAAATACCAATAAATTCATTTACATAAAGATGTTTATAAGGAGAATCAACGAAGGTGAACTGTTCGTTACTGGAAAAGGTTACTTAGTAAATGTTGGGATGAATAAATCTAGTGGTAATACAAATTCGTTTCTGTTGTGTGAAATATAAACAGCTCACAGTACAAATAAATCAACACCAATACAGAAGTTTACAGGAATTCATAAAAAATATAAATGTCATAAAGAACAATTGAATTAAAATAAAAACTACTACAGGAATTAGAGTTTTTAGAAGGCCAATGAGCATTAAGCTGTGTCGTCAGCAAGTCTTTTCCCATCGTGCTTTTCGTCAACGCAGTCGGTGGAGAGCAACTGCGCTCGGCTGTAGAATCCGACGAGCCCCCCTCTCCATCGCGAGAGTTATTTTGCACACATCAGCGTGACATCACAGCAAGTCGGACGTAAGTCGGACACTTTTCTAACCGACATGCATCTTGCGCGGATCACCGGTGATCGATTCTGCGCAGAATTTGCTCATCTCAAACAAGCCTATTGTTTGTTTACAGTGTCGCGTGAGCAGCTACTCTGCAGGTTCGACTTCATTTGGCGCTAAGCAGACCCTTTGGTGATGTCAAAGTACCGCGAGAGCGATTCAAAGCAGATTTCTCCATGTGATAAATGCAATCGCTCTCGCGGTACTTTGCTGTCACTCGCCTGTGGGTTCTTCAGGTGCCACACCAGTCTCCTCCCCAGTTTCGCGCCGCTATGGTAATTTGATTTCATACGCGAATCGGATCGCGCAGTTCGGCAGGAATTCAAACACACCAAATATATAGCCTAATATATATGCAGTTCAACCCGCTAAAATAGCAAGTGTCGCATGCTACTGGTCTGTGCTTTACATCTGAATTATGACTAAAAGTTTGAAATGTCAGAAAACCATGCTGTTACGCATCCTCAAGCTATTTTTAGTGGGTATACGGAAATCCTTGACAATTTCTAGTGGGTATACGGCGTATACCTGCGTATCACGTACACCACTGGGTTGGACTGCACTGTAAAACTGTCATACTGTGAGCTACATGCAGCGTCATTCTACAGAAATGTCCATTTTTCTGTCCCTAGCCTTTACAGAAATATTACACTTGAAAAACACGTTAGGGTTACAATTTTTTATATTTTAAAATTAAACAAAATGTTATTTGAACAATTACACCTTCTTGAGCCATCAATGTAGCAATATTTGATTTTTATTAATTAATTTGAATTCCAAGCACCACAGAAATGCTCGTCCCCACGGTCATGTAGCTACAGTGTTTTCTTCCATTTAAAATAAAAGAATGTGTCCATAAATATCAAATATATTATGTAGACTATATTAAACAACAAAATGCTAAATAAATAGTATAAAATATATAATGAAAGTAGTGGTTCCCTGGAGTTGTGTCACTGGTGTTAACGTTTAACAAAAAACCTCATATTTTTAAATAAAAATCATACTGAAGACATCACTTGACTTCTTTCTTTGAAGATCTGTAAAGAGAAGCCCATGGTATGTCCACTGTCTCTTTTTAGTTATCAGAAATCTTCTCATTTATCTCATGATTTCATATAAAGCTTTTGTACATTTCAGAATACTCGTTTTTTTTTCTTACAAAGAGCATGTAAAAAGGAGAAAGAGTTGTTTAAATAGTCTAATTATCTTTTTTTAATCTTTCTATTGTAATGTAAAGTGTTGAAAGTCACTTGTGTTTATATTTCTGGTCACTACAGTAAAAAATAGTGATACAAATATGTATTGATGCTGTAATATAATGCAGTTTTGTTGAAAAACAGTGAGATGAATGTGCATTGTGTAATGAATATAATTGAATATGATGAGGTTGTGTAATGTATGCGTTTTCATATTCATTCTGAGTAAATACAAAGTAAACGAAGCCATCACTGCAGCGCTCTCGTTGTCATCTTTCCATAATTAATTCTTTACGGTACTTCTTACAGGTACTACACTTGCAGTTTTAATTCTTATTTATTTTACAAAAGTGATTCAGTCAAGGGCAGTAAATTACTTTATTTCTGATGTTTGATTAACATTATTGCTTTATTGCAACGTTTCCATCCCTCGATCTTCTTCAGGCATCAAACATATATTGCCTATATATGTTTGATGCCTGGAGAAGATTGAGGGATCGAAAGTTGCAATAAAGCAATAAACTCTTTGCAAGTGGATAGTGTGCGGGACCTCTCTTTCTTCATTTGTCGATATTTGGACTTTCGTGTCCTGCTCTCTTACGCACCTATCATACACAGGTGTGCGACGTTTAGGCCTATGTGATTAATTAACATTATTAACACAAATGGCGAACGCAGCTTTATTAGCAGCTTCTGTCAATTTAAAAGGCTAATCACGTCAAATGCGCTTTAAACGTGGTTTGGAAACGCAAGGTGCGACGCACTGCCTTTTTTTTAAAAAAAGAGCAGTGCGACGCAGCTTTTTATATTGCACATACGCTCACTGCCCATAGAGCAGGGTTCCCCAAATCTTACCCTGGAGGGCCGGAGGACTGCAGAGTTTAGCTCCAACCCTGATCAAACACACCTGAGCAAGCTAATCAAGGTCTTCATGATCACTAGACAGTCATAGGTGGGTAAGTTTGATTAGGGTTGGAGCTAAACTCTGTAGTGCTCCGGCCCTCCAGGGTAAGATTTGGGGAACCCTGCCATAGAGTATCATTCAAAAAAGGTGATTGACAAGACAGCTGACTCGGTGGTTGCTTAGCAATATAAAAAGCCTCGTCGCACTGCTCTTTTTGAAAACTTACCGATACGTGTGGTTGCTAAGGGTGTTGCTAAGGGCGCAGTGAAATATAGAACCTTTGGGTGAAGCAGTCATAACCGTGCACTGTAAAAAAAAATCCGTAGAAATTACAATGTTATTGCAGCTGGGTTGCCGGTAATTTACCGTACATTTAAATGTATGTTATTTACTGGCAAGAGTTTCTTCAAAGTTAAATAAATGTTAAATATTAACAAGTCTTTATCTTTACAGAATAAAACTATACAATAACAGCCGCATGCAAAGCATTCTGGAAACCAGAAATCATCATCAACCTTTTTCTGTATTTTGCTTCAGATTTTGTTTTCCAGAATGTTTTGCTTGATGCTGTTTTTTTAGTTTTACTTTTTACGACATTTGTAAATGTTTAATGTTCATTTAACTTTGAACAAAATGTTGCCAGTAAATAACATAAATTTAAATCTACGGTAAGTTAACGCCAACCCAGCTGCAATTTCTACAGATTTTTTTTACAGTGTGTTTTATCCGTGAATAAAGCACACCTATTGACCAATCAGAATCAAGGATTGGAACTAACCGTCTTATAATTTGTTTTATGGTGCTACTTAGCTGTATTTTTAAGTTATGAAGGTTTAAATCAAAACAAACCAACTGCAGTTAAATATTAATTGGAATGCACAACAACAACAACAAAAAAACGAGATTTCTGAAAAACTGACTTATCTCGTTTTGCAACAAAACTCTTCATTTATAGTTAGACATATAACAATCTATCTTATTGTTCATGACTCAATGTTCTTTTAGAAGTGAATGCAAAAACAGGATGTTTGTGGTTAGCAGAAGCTTGAGCAAAAACTTGTGTGTAAGCAGCGGAAGTTGCCGTCTCTCGCCACAGTATGAGTTGTGTAAAATGAATGTGCTTGCAAGATATTAAAATCATTTCAAATTGAATTCTGACTCTGAATTCTAATTGTCTATCTGTATAAGATTCAACAAATAGGTACAATAACAATCTGGCAGCAATTTCTTTAAGAACATAAAATTAGGTCACAATATTATGTTTAATGCATACTGTATATATAAAGAAGCCTGTTTCACCTGCTGTTTTACACCTCGACTGAAATATTTACAACTTAATCAATCTCTTACTTAATATTGTGTTTGTGGTTTTACTCTGTAAGTTAAAATAATATTATCATTAGAGTAGGGGTAGGCAACGTTGATCCTGGAGTGCCGATGTCCTGCAGAGTTTAGCTCCAGCTCAAGCACACCCGAACAAGCTAATCAATGTGTAAAAAGTCACCTGAAAACTACAGATAGGCTAGGTTATCAGGGTTGGAGCTAAAATCTGCAAGACAACGGCACAACAGGACCAACGTTGCCTACCCCTGCATTATAGCATAAAAGTGTATTTTATACAGTAGAAATGTTTGATGTGTATTTTGTTTTGAGGTGCATTTAATCAAGCAACATTTGATAACATTTGATTAGGTTTTTCTGAAAGAAGATGAATATTCTCACCATTGAGTTAGTGTTGACTGTAGCCCTGAATAGTAAGTGAGACAGATTTTATACAGCTGATTTTAATGAATTCAATTCAATTCAACACATTCATATTTTGTCAACATTACGTGTTCAAAGCACAATCCACATTTAACCAAACAAATCGTTTTCGGTTTTTACTTAAATTTACACAAAGAGGGTCCATTAATTTTTCCCACAGACTTTTGGATTATCGCAAAAAATAAGCTCTGTGATTTTCAGATAGGTGACACTATAATAAACATTAATAGCTCTTTTATTTAAACATAGAAATAAGAGCAATATCTTATTCTTTAGATATTTTTAGATGGTACAGGCTTAATGTCACCAGCTACTGCTTCTATCAAGTCGATCATGAGCAAGATAAACAATCTGATCCAGTGCTTTCAGAATCAGAACATCAACATCAGGATTTGTGTCAATCTCATCATGGTAGTTCTTCACTGGGAAGATGTTGCACATTGGTACACCAATCAAGTCACTGCACATCTGCATCTAGAAAACATAACATCATTAAAAACATTAGACTGTAGATCAGTGAGATTCTCAACCTTTATCACTTCAAGACCCCCTCCACACTCACCAAACATTTCTAACAAATAACATATACTACAGCTTGCTTTAACTAAACAGATGTGTATCTTTCTTTTTGTCTTCTTTTGAATAATTAAACACCGTCTCGAGGCGCCTTGAAAGTTTTTTGAAGCACCCTCATCTTCCTTAATTGGGCTCTGGCCCACTGGTCGAGAAACACTGCTGTACTTTAATATCAGAAATGAAATTGTAGATTGAATTAATTGATGATGTACCTTCTCTTTGATCTTCTTGCTGTGATACACCTTTCTTAGATCATTCTTCACCACTGGACATGCTTCATCTATTTTGGTCATGACAATCACTTGAGGAATATCTACAATGATGTCACAGAGGCAACATTAGACAAACAGCATATATAATATGTCAAATATCAGGACAAAGGTCAAGTGGATTAGAAAGAATGGTGAGAATTTATTAATACTGCTGTCATATATACACCAGGGCCGTAACCACAATAGACATTGAGGGGGACATGCCCCCCAATAATCAGAAATGTCCAAATTGTCTCCCCCAGGATTTGACATTTTTACAGGGCTCCATTTCTGCGCTTTTCTATTTGTACAGTTGATTTGTTGTGCTGGTGTCATAAAGTGCCAAAATATGAACGTGTATGAAAGCAAAAATGACCTCTCCGTTGCAAAAACACAACATTAACAATCATCATTTTTAGTCAAGGGCCAACACTGACAAGAGATGATCTGCTAATAAACAAGCAACACCAACTGTGCCGCTGTGTGTACACATAACTTAAAAAAATGCATCTTTAAAATCAGAAAATCTAACCCATTATTACATTAAATGGAAAAATATAACACAATAATATAAACAATTATAAAACATCCTCAAAATAGCCCTAAAAATCCTTTCTAAGACTCAACTTATGTTTAATGTGAATACTCAATATGTATTCAAATACAACAGCCAATTGCAAGTCTCCAAGTGCAAGTGTTTATTTAGTGTTTAAGAAGTAGTTGTTTATTAAAACTTGAATATAGAGTTTGATTGTAGATATACATTAGATATAAATGATATAAATTGGTTTTAAGCATACAGTATTGTAAGTTAATTTGCGATTCCTTCTGCGCAGCTGCATATAATGCATGCAGTCTAAAAAACATTTTGGCGGGAGCATCCGTTAACTCCCCCCCCCTCCAACTGTCAGTCTGCAGCCAGTTCTATTTCTAAATGAAACGCGTACTTTTCTATATCCAATCAAAGCACAATAATAAACACAAACCACCTCGTGTGATAAAGGCGGGTCACACTAGACTTTTCATTCCATTGACTTCTATTTAGCTTGTTTGACTCTGTGGACCCTGTAACGGGTCCAGAATTATCTTATTTTGACTTAATATAAAATATTCCTTTAATTTTTAATGGTCTGTCATGGACCCAGTACCACATATGAGATACTGTTTGAAAGCTTAGACTCTCTACTTTCTGCAGATATGCATCACTTTGAGTTATGTTTTACTGTAAGAAAGTTAGTTACACTTAATTTACACTATCACCCTCCCCCATATTTTTTATATCATTTAATATTCACATATTTCATATTTTTCAAGTAAGACAAACATGGGCAAGTCTTATATCAAAAAGCTCTCACTCTCAGGAATAAGGCAGTGTTATTTTTGTCCTATTATTATCACATATCCAACAATCGTCGAATGAATAATGATGTAAAAAATGGTATTTTGTAAACATATGTGAAACTTGAGTGTGATCTGCCTCAGATAGCACAGATAGCCACAAATGATACACCATCTTTTCTCTTAGGTCCTACTCTAAAAAATTATTATATGTGCAAAACAAAAAAAAATAAATTTATATGAAAAATGTATTTTCGCACACTTCAGTAAAATGAGAATAACTTTTGAATGCGACATGCTAAAGAGTTCATTCTTTTTTTGGGTGTTTACTGTCTGCTGCTGCTAACAACCAGAACTGTCTGCAGTCTGCTAGAGCACACAGTTATACACTATCAAAGGCAGTATTTACAACATAAAAAAAGAAAATTTGGTGTTTTATCATATGAAAAACCACATAAATAACAATATTTGTCACAAACAGCAGCTTTTTATGTAACTTCAAAGGGTTTTCTGCAAAATGATATAAAGATATTGAATTTATTCCACTGTATGTGGTTATGGTAGCACTTCAAATGTTTTTTGGCAGAAATTGTACACCATAAGCGTATTATTCCTCCCATCAGTTGGAGTAAAATAACTTTTGCATTTATTATGATAGAGAAAAAATTCATTTTCCAATTGCTGGAATCAAACAAAACTGTCTGCAGGTTTCGTTCCCACTCAGGGCCAGAGTTATACACTTTTAAATACAGACTTTAGAAAAAAAAGCGCCTATTTATTTTTGTGTTTATTAGAGGACTGACAACACATACAACCATGTTGAGCACTGTTGAACAGTGTTTTATGTAATGTCAAAGGGTTTCCTGTAAAATGATACCAAACTTTTGTATATGCACCTCTGCTTGTGGGTATGAGAAGCTTTTGAAATTGGGTAGGCCAAATCCAGGCGGAAATCCCCAAAATAGATTCAGTGTATCTGAATCAGTCAGACCAGAAGCGCATTTGTATCACATTTAAATTCATATTATATGGATCGTTGTGATCAGTACAAAACTGTTATGTCACAAATACTCACATGCTTAATAGTGTGACCATGGCTGTATTCTGTTTCACTCGGAAATAAACACGATCGTGACTTCTGGTTCATGGGGACTTTAAGTTCTTAGAAGAGAACCACAGCCTTTAGCTATGGTAAGAGTCAGTGGCGGCCGGTGACTTATTTTTTTTTGAGGGTGCTCGATGCGAAGTTCGTCACAACATGTATGTAGCTCTGTATGTAATAACTATGTATATAATACACACACATACATGTATATATACTGTATATAAGAAATGTTTACATGTGTATATACATTTCTATATTTGAAGAGTTTCGTTGCAAAACGAGATAACCACCGTTTAGTTAATTGTTCAGAAATCTCGTTTAAACATTCATAACTTGAAAAATACAGCTAAGTAGCACCATAAAATGAAATAAAAACATCATAACATAATAATAAACATGTTTTGACAAAAATGTTAAAAAATGGATTTATCTCGTTTTGCAACGAAACTCTTCATTTATATATAATTTATATTATATATAATTCTACATACTTAATATATTTTTCTTAAAAATATACATTCACGTGTGTGTATTTATATATACATAATATACACAGTACACACACATATATGATGTAAACAAAAAAATGTATTCTGCAAACTATTAATCACAATAAATTGTTATGCAGCCCCAATTTGGTGTTCAGTTTTACCTCTATCTTTGATTCTGTGGCGAATGATCTTCAACTTGTCAATAAGTTTCTGGTCTGTTAATGATATTGTATTAGCAGCTACGACGTAAACCAGACAGAAAGCCTGGTCAGAGAGGTTGGGGTCACTGATGTAATGTTCATCCCTGTGAGTGAGTGGCTCCGACTCATCAAACTGAATTATAAGATAAAACATACAAAACATTAGACATACTGGACACAAAGAAATGTTATGATAAAGTGATATTCTCACAAATATTGTGATTTATTACTTTATATCCATCCTTCACATGGCCAAATACAGCATTGATGACGTCCTCTGGTTGTGACCCAGCCAACACTTTAGGTTCCATGCCCATTATGTCTAGGAAGGCATAAGGCAAGAAGTTTCGCCCACTTTTAATGCGGCAAGCCTTGAGCTACAAAGACCAGAAATATAACAATATTTACATTTGGAAGAAACTTTTAATATGTATTTCACTCAACATACAGAAATTAAAAATAACCTAGTTTTTATTTACTTAGTTTTACATTTTATTTCTATTAATGATAGGCTACATGAGTGAAAGAGATGAAAACCTTTGTTGTAAAACTTTTACTACCCCCAGAAAGTGAATTAGCTGTTGCTATGGAGGTGATGCGTTCTTGAAAGACATTATTGATTGAGTTTATAAAGCTGGACTTTCCTGCTGCAATTTCTCCAGCAACCAGGATCTTGATGTATTTTACATCTTCATTACTCAGAGTGAATTCTTCTAGCTTCTTTTTGAAGACATCTCTCTGACTGTCAAGAGAAATACAAATAAAGTTGGAAATCAGAAAGGCAAAATTTACCTAAAAAATATCCACTGTATCATGTATATATCATCACTTACTTCCAATCAATATTTCTCCATGGTTCATTAAATTCTGGTAAAAACAGATCAAAACGGTACGATCAGTGTTTCTGTGTTTTAACACTAATCATAAAATACTGCTTTTATGTCATAAAGAAAAGAGTCTTACCTGGTTGAAGCTGTGGTGCTACTGGTTTTGACTGTGAACCACCCATATTTGCAACACCTCCAGAAAGCAGTTTCAGTCATAGTCAAAGTAGGGGAAGATTGTTATACATGAATTGGCTTGCTAACATCATTATGCCATATTTCCTTCAAAGATCAGAACTCTTGATGTGCATACTAGGAGTTGTGTCTCATACTGTGGCTGATTAAAATGCACTTGGCGAATAGAGCAATGAATAACAACGTTTGGAGAATTAATGTGGGCAGGTGAGTTTTCCTCAAGTAAATAATCAATATACTGAAAAAATAAGTACAATTTGTTTAATTTTTCTTTTGCAATTTTTTTTACACGTGTGAAATTAAAGGCCCCATTCTTCCTGTGTTTTTGAAGTCATGATTGCATTAAGGGGTGCAATATAACATGTGTTCATGTTTCCTGTGTGAAGTAAAAAAAGTAATTTTTGACACAATTCACTTATCTTTATAGCGCTGTTTTCATTGTCCTAAAAACAGGCTGATGTCTTCCTTGTTCTATAAAGTCCCTCCTTCAGATATATGTAACAAGTTTTGATTTTGTAGTTTGTTTAGTGTGTTATGATTCGATAGCAGCTTAGCAGAGCCGTTTGAGCTAAGCTGGCGACTGACATATTCCTGTGGGCGGAGTTTAGTCAAAAAAGTACTGTAGTCCAAACCGTCAGTTCGCTCTATAGGCTTTAAAAGGGGACTTGTGTTCAGTGGCGGAACTAGAATTTTTTTAATGGGGTGGCCAGGGGGTGGCCAAAGGTACTTTAGGGGGTCCATAGTCCATAAAAGAAAATGACGTGTAATCATGTATCAAGAAAGCATAAATGAATCTTTTGATTGCATTATGTAAACATAATAAGGGTGAATTTTAAATCTTTCTACTGTATTTCTTACATCTGATTTACTGTCTGTTAAAGGGATTCACCCAAAAATTAAAATTATGTCATCATTTACTCACCCTTATGTTGTTCTAAACCTGTATTTTATTTTAATAAACACAAAAGAAGATATTTTGATAAATGATGGTTGTTTTTATTATTACTATGGAAGTCAATGCTTAACAGCTGTGTGCATACCATCAAAATATCTTCTTTTGTGTTCATCAGAAAAAAGAAATTTGTACAGGTTTAGAACAACATAAGGATGTAAAAATGATGACAGAACTTTCACTTTGTGAACTATCCCTTAAATGAAGCAAAAGATCAGGAAATCTAAACTCCATGATAAACCTTAAACTTACTTCAAATAGCAGAGCTCAACAAAAAGGATGTTTGGATTAATCTTTATTTACGAAGATACAAAGATGCAAAAGTTTTCTTTTTTCTTTTGATATTTAATTAACTTTAATGACAGAGAGACTTCAACAGGTTAGGCTAAGACCGAATGCAATAAAATGTTTATTAGTTTAAGACGTACAGTAACCAAATGTTTAGTATGAAAATAACCAAAACAGCTATTTTGACATATGAGCATTTGTCCGTTTAAGCAAAAAAGACGCGAACATGAAGTTGTTTAAGCTCTGGCTGTGCACGCGCACTATTGGATATGCGCGTCGCGCTTTTAAGTTCAATGTGGCAATCCAGTCGAATTAACAATCATACAGTAGCCTATAAAGATCACATCAAGAATGAAAACATGGTGATGGGTTTTGTTGTAGAAAGAACTGACAATCTTAGACTTTATACAGTACACAAGAAAATTAACACACTTCCACATATACGGTGAAATCATGTAGTATTATCAATGTACGACTTCACTTCACATCATTTTAAAGATTCCAAGCATGATGTAGACATGACATGTATCTTCTGATGGTATGAAAAGTATTTGTTACAGTAATTTTTCTGACGCGTTTTTGAAAAGACCAACAGACGTCACTGATGGAGAGATAACAGAACGCGCATTATGTTATTTTCTTTATTTTGTGAAAAGCACAACATTCAGTTTTTATAGACACACAAAAAATGACACTTGAACGTTTTAAATGATGTATAAATCATATCTGCATGTCCAAAATCAGCAGAGTAATCCAAGTCTCTTTGCGCAGTGATTGAAAAATAAAGAGTTTGCGCCGCGACCGCAGGGAGGGTTAATCATAATGTTTGTTTAAACAATGTGCTGCGCTGCCGCACGTCGAAAATAAACATAGCGATTAAGTGAAAGTAGCGCATTAAATTTGGGGTGGCACACGGGGTGGCCAGTGACATGTCAAGGGTGTCCAGTGCCACCCTGGACACCCCTCTGGCTCCGCCACTGCTTGTGTTAAAGAAAATATATCGCAGGACAGTGAACTTTGAGCTTTATCATTTTCCAGGTTTTATTTATGCTAACAACAACATTACACACTAACTAAAGTTTGAAAAATAGGATCAAAAACAGGGCCTTTAAGTAAAATTTACTTAGAAAAGCTGATTTAAATTAACAACAACAAAAAAAAACAATAAGTAGAATTTACTTAAGTTTACATTTTAAATGTTTTACTTCCCATAAAATTGTATAAAATAGTATCTAATATATTCTCTGTAGAATCAGCTATGTCTGGCTTTCTCTCAATTTATCCATTAATAAATTTATTATCAATAAAATAAAATTGAATTAAATGATTTTTATCGTCTCAACTAGCTATACACAAGCACAACTCTCCTGAATGATGGTAACAAAACTCAAAACAGAAACAAAAACTTTTCTAAAACACTAACAAGTCTTTATTTTATATAAAACACAATAGTGTTTGATTCCGAATGCAGTCCCCCTATGCAAAGCATGCTGGGAACTACTAGTTATTTATATTTACTAAGTTAATTTAAATAAAGTAGTTTCAACACAAAATTATTAAGCTATTTTCCTTCTTACAAATTTAAGTGGATTTTACATGATAAAATGAAGTTGAATTTAATATATACATTTAGAACTACTTAAATTTTGGTTAAAAACAATAATTTTTATGTATTCATTTTATATCAATTTTTAGTTAAATTTACGAAATTCTTAGTTAAATTTACTAAGGCACTTAATAATTGTTTACAGTGTTGGGCCTAATCCTTATGTTGTTAATCCTATATAATTTTAGTGCCATAAAAATTCATGCAGACTGTCACTCTTAGATTTAGATTTGCTACTACATATTTGGGATTAACAATACAAAAAGTGATATTTAAAATTTGATTTTTTTTTTTCATTTCATGTAGCCTACATTAAGTTATATTACATTAGGGATGCATCCGCAGGCCAAATCAATACATTCGACCATTATTCCTTATAAATATAATAATTTTAAAGATAATAAACAAAAAGTAAAATATAAGCAACTGTATTCATGTACTCCACACAGATAAAGAAATCATTGAAATCGGTTGAGAAATGTAAAAGTTATTGTGTTTTATTTCTATAAACGTTGCAGCTTCCATATTTATTCGCATTTGTTAGCACAGCAGGCATCTCTTGCAACTGCCAATGTGACGGCCGCGGCGCCCATGGGCGGCGCCATATGCCTTGCCTACCCAGTCTCGCTTGACAAGCTTTACTTTCACTTTCATCACTTAGCAGCAGAGCCTATAAGGCAAAAAAGGTTTTGAATTTGAAAATATATTTGGTTTTATACTTCATATTAACATAGCTCAAAATGTATTTCTGGGCAACGATTACATTTCTAATTTTACAACCCATACAGCCAAAATATATTTATATAAGTTTGTGTTTTGTATAAAATGTATAAATGCGTATAAAATGTATAAATCTGTATGTACTATTCTACATTAATTTCAATGCGTTAAAATAAATTTCAAAATATATTAAAAAAGGCCAAAAAATATATTGACAATTGTATACATTTTTCTAAAACACATTTCAAAATATATTTCAGTAGGCTACATATTTTTTGGCCATTTTTGTATATTTTGAAATAGGCCTATATTTTATTATATTTGAAAATATATATTTTTGACGTATGGCGGAACAAAGCGGTCTAGTTATTCCTTATTGGGGCGGTTGACCTGACAGAAATTATCTTAAAACAGGACTGGCTTTAGTTTAGTTAAAATATTTAAGTTATAATTTATAAGTAGCCTAAACATTACTGGTGTGCATCTTGAACACTCACACTGGTACATTTTAAGAAATGTCTGAACAAGTTGTTTTCGATCAAGACAACATTAACATTTAAGTTAATCTGGGACACCGCACACGCATACTTTTCTTTTCTGAATTTTTGAATGCCATGTAATTGACGCCCTGATAGAGTAATCATTTGAATAAGAAATCATTTGTACTGCATATCTATCTAACTGTGTGTCTAATGCGGAGATCCGCGCCTGCCGTATCCGGAGTTGCTATGAAGCTTTGCAGAAGCGTGCGTGTCGAATTGTAAACTTATTAAAAAACGAATATTTTAGATTTATTTTAAACAGTGTAATTTCAAAGAATGTTCCAACAATTTCTACTCTAAGCACTGATATGATATCAAATATGATTAATACATTCAGTTTTGTTGTTATAACGGACGGACTGCACCCCTTCACTTATTTTAAATATTATACAACACCAGATATAGACGTAATGTTGAGCATCTTGACAGACTTAATAAAACAGCTGATTCTAGACCAATTAAACTAATATTGAAATAAATAAAGGCCAAATTGCTCACCTGGGTTTATTTTCAAGATTTGAGGATGCTCTATAAGTCTTCTACTGGTGTTTTTCCTGTGTGAGTGATACTGTAACGCACTGATGCTGCTTCATTTATAGGCTAACTGTGATACTTTCACTTTCACTATAATGTAACATTAACGCTTTTTTAATTTGTAAATAAAGTAAGCATTATCTATATGGGGTGGTTTCCCATATAGGGATTAGCTTAAGCCAGGACTAGACCTGAGTTTAATTGGGAAATATAACTAGTTTTAAAAAACATACCTTACTAAAAACATTACTTATGTGCATTTTGAGGCAAAACAAAGGGCACGGGTGTATTTTAAGATATGTTAGTGCAAGTTGTTTTGAGTTTGGACAGCTCTTACATTTATTTTAGTCTAGGACTAGTCTAATCCCTGTCCGGGAAACCGCCCCTATATGTTTTACAAATAAATACGATTTTGTCTTTCTACTTCAAAATTTATTTCAATGACTTAGCCTACTTGCAGTTTCTTTTTTATTATTTGTGCTCAAATAAATTCGTAAATTTAAATGGAATTGTTCAAGTACTAATATTAACTTTGTGTTTTGTAAAAGATACTTACTAACACGGATAATAGATGTGCATGCCCAGCTAACAGAGAAAAATCTGAGAACGTTCCTTGAAAGTTCCCAATGTTTCCAAAAACTTTGCCAACATAAAAAGTGTTTTAAACGTTCTAAGAACGTGTCTGGGTTGTCTAAACGTAAAGGAATGTTACATTCTAACATTTTAAACGTTATGACAATGTCATGTTTTAATGTTCATACAATGTTTAAAACAATTTTTACTTTTTTGCTTGTTATGTAAAAAGAGAAATATTGTATTTCATTATTTTAAAACTTTTATAAAACATTATTTCTGAATGTTCAGTAAAAATATTGCTGTAGAAAACACATTTCACTTATTGTTAGGAAATTCCAACGGATGAACCCAAGCGCAGACAAGGGTGAACAATACAGGACTTTATTGAACAAATAAATAGGGAAAACAAAACCCATGAGGGGGCAAAACAAGACAGGATCAACACTTAACTTACACTAAACTTGACAAGAAAACTACCAATTAACTTAACAAATGACAGACTAGATATAGGGTGGCCATTCATGCCAGTTCTGCCAGACACATCCCGAACATGTTTTCGGTACGTTCTCCAGAAGTCGCGTTGGTCGACAGCATGAATGAAACTACAATGGTTGTATGTCTTAAAAGAAATAAATCTTAATTTTCTAATGTATTTTAACTGAAATGTGAGAACCTCGATGACGTCGAGCAACGCAACTTCCGGAGAACGCACCGAAAACATGTTTGGGACGCGTCCGGCGGACCTGCCACGGATGGCCACCCTAACTAGATACTAACACTAACCAAATACTCGCAGGCAAGATCACACAGTATGGACACAGGATTACAAAATGAACGTGTAGGCCTACTGAACAGAAAACACAAGTGCTGCATTACAAACCGCCTATTTCCATACTATAGATGGGCTGGTTTACCAACATTACAGGGTGCGCGCACATCCAGGAGGCAGAAACCCTGAATGGTGAGCTGGTCCGCTACTGCAACAACCTTAAGTATTGAAGCTGTGTTTATTGTTTGTATATAAATAAAACTTGATTTTAGTTGGAACTGTTTTTTGTCTTTATTTTTGCAGTGTTACTGTGATACATGTATGATTTATAATGTTAGGCTAGTAACGTAATAGTCGCATCTACTGGTATGTTAACATCAGACACCCAGCACTGGCTCTGTTGGTACTATTATCCATGCAACAACTTCTTGGCATTTTGACTTACAGACACCACTACTAGCCTACCACACAAGGCACGTCTCGTCTTTCGGCCTCTCGGTTGCACGCGCAAGCAGTGATGACGTCGCCAAGAAACCCGTCTATATAGTAGGCAAAGAGTACGAGAAGTAGTGCTTTTCGCCTACTATATAGTATAGAAGTATGCGGTTTGGGAGGCAGGGCTTAGGATTTTAAATAAGGAGAATTGACGAGGGGAACAGGTGAAAATCATAACAGGTAAGGGATCGGGTAAAAAGTGCAGAGACAAGGGAAAATTAGCATTCAGAATACAAACCACGCATTTCCCACACAAAACTTGTACTGTCAGAACCCTGCCATACTGACTAAACATGAAAAACGACACAAGGTTTCGGCAGGATCCTGACAGTACCCCCCCTTCAAGGGATGCCACCTGGCAACCCTCAAGGAGAGACACAAGACAAGACAGACTGCATACAAGACAAAAACCACGAGAAGATACCAAAAACTAAGCCCGGTTGTAAAACAGCATCAAACCAGCATGGACCAGCATGGGATATTTTGCTGGTCTATGCTGGTTTGATGCAGGTTTAGCGGGTGGTCACCATCTTGGATCCACATGTGGTGGCTGAGGGCTTGGTCCGTGTAGGCCGGGGAAGCTTGATGGGGTTTTTGGGGGGACCAACAAAGGGTGGCAGGACAGAAGGGGAAAGGGCAGGGTTAGAGGGTTGAGGGGAAACAGGAAATGGGAAAGGTGAGGGTGAGCCGGAAATAGAGGGTGGTCCGGGGGTCTTCGAAACAGGAGATGAGCAGCTGGATGGCATTGAGATAGGGAAGGGTGATGTGGGTGTGGCTGATGGTGAAGAGAAAACAGGGACAAAAAGAGGGGACGCTGTGGTTGGCATCGGACGCGAGACAGGAGCCAAGACAAGAGGCACTGCGGCTGGCTGGAGAGCCGATACAGGTGAGGCGCTGCGGCTGGCTGGAGAGTCCAGACAGTGGAAGCTCTGCGGCCGGCTGGAGAGCCGAGACAGGGGAAGCACTGCGGAAGAAGTGACAGGATCCAGGGAGGACCCTTCAGAAGTCGACTCCCACGAAATGCTCTGCTAGCGTTTCCCCACAGGCTGATGACTTGAACAGAGTCTTTGGGGGCTGAAACAGAGGACGCCGATCCCTCCTGCGTCAATACTCGAACGACAAGTCCCTCTGGAATGGAAGGCAGTGGGCTGACCTTGGCCTGAGGGGACACCCTCTCACCCCGGGACTGTTGCCGATGAGCGAGGCGGTCCACCATCCCCCAATAGGGCAGGGAAACCAGGCACTCTCGTTCCGGAACCGGTGGAGGATTGTTGAGACCGGCCACCAGGTATTCACTGGCCAGAAAGTCCGGATAGCTCCCCTTACTCTTCTGAACGGCCAAGGGATAATTCTGGAGGGAGAGTCGCCCCTGTGATGGAAATGGGCTGTTGCCCGCAAGGGTCTGGGAGGTGATTGACCTCCACCATTCGGGGGCCTGTGCACACCGCATGATGGGACAGTCTGCTGGGTTCAGATATGACACGTTCGTTCTATTAGGAATTTCCAACTTTCCAATTTTTTTCTTTGGAAAAATTTTACTTCACTAAATTCTAAAGCATAAAATCATACTCTGTATTTCTTTAATCCTGATGATTATAACTGACAACTAAGGAAAATCCAAAATTCAGTATCTCAGAAAATTAGAACTTCAGATCAATACAAAGAAAGGATTTTATAAATCTTGGCCAACTGAAAAGTATAAACATGAAAAGTATGACCATGTACAGCACTCAATACTTCGTTGGGGCTCCTTTTGCCTGAATTACTGCAGCAATGCTGTAAAATCAGCACTCCTGATGGAGTCAATCAGTCTGTGGCACTGCTCAGGTCTTATGAGAGCACAGGTTGCTCTGATAGTGGCCTTTAGCTCTTCTGCATTGTTGGGTTTGGCATATCCATACTGTCCTACAAAAATTACGACCTAATAGTTTGTTTGTGTAAGCACCATAATACGACAGGCCCCTTAGTGCCAAATTGGGCATCGTTTAAATGCCACGGCCTACCTGAGCATTGTTTCTGACCATGTCCATCCCTTTATGACCACCATGTACTGATCCTCTGATGGCTACTTCCAGCAAGATAATGCACTATATCACAAAGCTCGAATAATTTCAAATTGGTTTCTTGAACATGACAATGAGTTCAATGTACTAAAATGGCCCCCACAGTCACCAGATCTCAACCTAAAAGAGCATCTTTGGGATGTGGTGGAAAGGGAGCTTTGTGCCCTGGATGTGCATCCCACAAATCTCCATCAACTGCAAGATGCTATCCTATCAATATCCTATCAACATTTCTAAAAAAATGCTTTCAGCACCTTGTTGAATCAATGCCACATAGAATTAAGGCAGTTCTGAACGTGAAAGGGGGTCAAACACAGTATTAGTATATGGTGTTCCTAATTATCCTTTAGGTGAGTGTATAAAGTTTCACCTCTGGCTGGTAGAGGCTCTAATTTAATAAACGCCTCTATTGGTCGTATTTGAGGGAATGGACAAACGACCAAAACAGTCGTATGGCTTGGAGGATATGTTGGGCATATCGCATCTTCCTCTTTATAAAGGTCAGGCGAGTTTGCTGCACCTCCCTAAATCCAGGAAGAGGCAGCTATTTGCACCAAAACATTCGTTTTTTTGTTGTCTAGTTAAAATGCATACTGTCTGTCACAATATAACTTACACAATGTACCACAATGGAGACAGGAATACAAAATGCAAGATGCTTTTATTCACAACGATGACACACAGGGTAATACACAGCATACAAAGCACAAGACCAGACAAAGACTAGAGCTCACAAGAAGAATAGTGTATATATACAGTTGCTATAGAATAACCCTGTTTTCCCTGCTGTTTACACCTCGACTCAAATATTCACAACTCAATCAACCTTAATATAGTGTATGTGGTTTTACTCTGTAAGTTAATAAACAATATAACCATTATAGCATAAAAGTGTATTTTATTAACAGAAAGAAAAAAAATTATTAACAGTAGAGATGTTGGGTGTATTTAATCAAGTAACATCTGATATTTTTCTATTTATTAGATTTTTCTGAAAGAAGATTAATATTCTCAGTGTTGTGTTTGTGTTAACTGTTAGTAGCCCTGAATGGTTAGTGATACAGATTTTATACAGCTAATTTTTAATAATTCAATTTATGTATATTTTGTCAACATTACGTGTTCAAAGCACATTTCACTAAAGTTAAACAAACAAATAGGTTTCAAACACAGTGATTCCTTAAATTTACACAAAGTGAGCCACATCTGGGCCACAGTCTTTAGTTTATCGCACGTGCCCGAAACTCACATTTCTGAATAGAGAGGGATGGTATTGTTTTGATGACATTTTTGTAGGCCAACCCAGAAGTTAGTTGGACAAAAAAACATTCATTTTCCCCATAGAATAAACTCTATGATTTTTAGATTGGTGACGCAATAATAATCATTAATAGCTCTTTTATTTTAACACAGAGAAAAGAGCAATATCTCTTTCTCTCACCAGCCACTGCTGCTATCAAGTCGATCATGAGCAAGATAAACAATCTGATCCAGTGCTTTCAGAATCAGAACATCAACATCAGGATTTGTGTCAATCTCATCATGGTAGTTCTTCACTGGGAAGATGTTGCACATTGGTACACCAATCAAGTCACTGCACGTCTGCATCTAGAAAACATAATATCATTAAGAACATTAGACTGTAGATCAGTGAGATTCTCAACCTTTATCACTTTAAGATCCTCCATTCACCAAACATTTCTCACAAATAAAATATACTGTAAAAAATCAGTGTAGAAATCACAGTATTACTGGCAGCTGTTTCCAGTAACTTACTGTAGATTTAAATGGATGATATTTACGGGAAAAGATTATTCAAAGTTAAATGTTACATTTAAAACAAAGACTTGTTAATGAACATTAATCATTAACAAGTCTTTGTATTTACAGAATAAAACTGTAAAATAACAGCCTCATGCATTATTGGATGATTGATTTTATTTCCTAAACACCTGGATAAAATAAAACAATTTTGAAATTAAGAATTTACATGAAGCTGTTATAAAACTATTTGACAGAGTATCAACACTTAATGATATTTTAACGACGAGTTCAATTTGCATCAAATTGTAAAAAAGTGGTCAGACACAATTATAATGGTATCAAAACACATGACAGTTTAATGTAATGTTAACTCATAAAGCGGGTAGTTCCTTAATTTTGATAATTTATCTGCTATGTCATGTTTATGACAGATTTATGACAAGTTATGATGTATTGATTTATATCAAGTTGTCATAACAAAGACATCTCAAACAACTTCATCTTTGCATTAAAAATGACACAATTGAGCGAATGACACTTAATGACAGTTGTCATATACGTGCATAAATTCATGTCATGATTATGAAGATGTTATCTCAGTAACCCTTCAAGTAAAGTGTTACCCTACTTTTTTTAATATCAGAAATGAAATTGTAGATGAATGATGTACCTTCTCTTTGATCTTCTTGCTGTGATACACCTTTCTTAGATCATTCTTCACCAATGGACATGCTTCATCTATTTTGGTCATGACAATGACTTGAGGAATATCTACAATGAATGACAAACAGCATATATAATATGTCAAACATCACACTGTAAAACATTTGCTGTAATTATGCAGCTGGTTGGCAGTAACTTACTGTAGAAGATAAAGTCTGAAAATGTTTCATGTTCATTTAACTTTGAACGAAATGTTGCCAGTAAATAACATAAATGTAAAATCTACAGTAAGTTACTGGCAGCTAGTTGCCAGTAATACCCATTAATGCTGTAATTTCTACAGACATTTTTTACAGTGTGCGGATGGACGTATGATTATTGCTATCTGATATATAGTATATTGATACATATAGTCCTGGATGTTTTGGTCCTCCCAATGTTCAAGCTGTGGTTACAACAACCTTTGAAATCCAGAATCACCATATATCAAAAATAAATCATTGCTCAGTAACCTACAAATTAAAATTCATAGGATTTCTGCAGAAAAATGTAATTTTAAAAATTATGAGATGATGGTCTTATGGCCTTGCTTTTTATGGATTGTCAGGTCTGTAATGAACATACATTATACAGTAGTGTGAAAAAGAATCCCCCCCCCTTCTTATGTTATTGCATATTTGTCACACTTTAATGTTTCAGAACATGAAACAAATTTAAATATTAGTCAAAGATAACACAAGTGAACACAATTTATTAGGTAACCAGTTATTAAGTTTAGGGGACAAACACATTTTCACATTTTTTTTCACACATGCTGCTTTTCATTTAAAACAACATGTGTGAAAAAAAATGTGAAAAAGTGTTTGCCCCCTAAACCTAATAACTGGTTTGGCCGCCCTTAGCAGAAACAACTGCAATCAAGTGTTTGTGATAACTTGCAATGAGTCTGTTACAGCGCTGTGGAGAAACACATTGAAGGGTTTTCAAGCATGAACCCCCTTTTTAATAGGATTGAGGTCAGGACTTTGACTAGGCCACTCCAAAGTCTTAATTTGACTTGCTGGTGTGTTTTGGATCATTGTCTTTCTGTAGAACAAACAGATGGCTGGACAGTAGAGATGCGCGGTTGGCGGTTACAGCCGCGGACTCCGTTTTGGTGGATAACGTGACGAAAAATAATATTTTAATTAATTTCGGGCGGGTGGTGGATCGAATGCTTGTTATTAGCTGTGTCCTTCTAAGCATGCGACCTTAAAAGATGAGCACTCTGTCTTTCAAGGTGGCAGCCTCAAAAGTTCGCGAAGAGAACTGAAATGAGATGGTCTAGCCTTCCGAGGACCCATAATTTGTGTCACCTGTTGCACATATCACGCAAATACGTGACTATTTCACATATGGACCAACGTGAAAATGTCACGTATTGCCGCGTTTGAACGTGAGCATGTCACGTTTTCTGTTTGTGTCACTGTCACGTATTGGTTACTCAACTTTTTTGTCCTATTTTCAAACCATTGTCGCTTCGGTTTAGGGTTAGATTTGGTGATTGCGTTATATGTCACTTTAAGTATTTGTCACTTTAAGTATTGGTTTATAAAAAAAAGATACAAGACATATTCTTTTATATTGTCTAAACTTTAACCA
This sequence comes from Misgurnus anguillicaudatus, assembly GCF_027580225.2. Taxonomy (NCBI): domain Eukaryota; kingdom Metazoa; phylum Chordata; class Actinopteri; order Cypriniformes; family Cobitidae; genus Misgurnus; species Misgurnus anguillicaudatus. The sequence goes on from NC_073339.2 coordinate 47,901,567, forward strand.
ATTGTCGCCTGACGTTGGGGTTAGAGTTTGTTTAGGTAAGGATGTCATTTTATGTAAATCTAACCCTAAACCGAAGCGACAATGGTAAGAAATTAGGACAAAAAAGTTGAGTGCGCCGATCGGAGACTAAGTTCACTGGTGATATTCTAGAGCTTTCTAGGCTCGCGGCTGTCATCAGCAGCCCCTTGCATCGCCCAGTCAGCGGATGGCGGGCGGGTGCGGTTTTGAAAACTGGTCAGAAAACGTTGGTGCGGATGGATGGCGGACGGATGATGAGTTTTGTGATTCGGTTGCGGATGAAATAATAGCCCATCCGCGCATCTCTACTGGACAGTATCCTTCAGGATTTTTGGTAGACAGCAGAATTCATGCTTCCATTTATCACAGCAAGCAGCCCCAGACCATCACATTACCAATACTGTTGGTATGATGTTCTTTTTCTGAAATGCTGTGTTACTTTTACGCCAGCCATAATGGGACACACACCTTCCAAAAAAGTTCAACTTGTTTCATCCACAGAGTATTTTCCCAAGTCTTGGAGATCATCAAGATGATTTTTGGCATAACTGAGACGAGCCTTTATGTTCTTTTTGCTCAATAGCGGTTTTCTTCTTGGATCTCTGCCATGCAGGTCATTTTTGTCCAGTCTTTTTCTTATAGTGAAGTCATGAACACTGACCTTAACTGAGGCAAGTGAGGCCTGCAGTTCTTTGGATGTTGTTGTGGGGTCTTTTGTGACCTCTGAGTTGAGTCATCACTTCGCTCTTGGGGTAATTTTGGCAGTAATCAGGCCTGGGTGTGGCTAGAGAAACTGAACTCAGGTGTAATAAACCAAAGTTAAGTTATGTTTTAACAAGGGGGCAAACACTTTTTCACACAGGGCCATGTAGTTTTGGATTTTGTTTTTCCTTTACAATACAAACCTCCATTTAAAAACTGGATGTTTTTAACTGTTTATCTGTTTAATTTGTTGTGGTGTTTTTTAATTTGTTGTAGTGTTTTTTAATTTGTTGTGGTGTTTTCTAATTTGTTGTATTGTTTTTTAATTTGTTGTAGTGTTTTTTTAATTTGTTGTTGTTTCTTAATTTGTTGTTGTTGTTTAGTAATTTGTTGTTGTGGTTTGCACTTCAGGGCCACCGTAGTTTTATCTTTGACTAATTTTTTTATTTGTTTGATGATCTGAAACATTAAAGTGGGACAAACATGCAATAAAATAAGACATTTGGAGGGGGGCAACACTTTATCACACCACTGTATATGCATTTGAGACAAATGATCATAATGAAAACAGTAAACAAAGTCATTTAGCATTCAGTTTTACCCTCTATCACTGATTCTGTGGCGAATGATCTTCAACTTGTCAATAAGTTTCTCATCCGTGAATGATATTGTATCAGCAGCTACGACATAAACCAGACAGAAAGCCTGGTCAGAGAGGTTGGGGTCACTGATGTAATGTTCCTTCCCTTGAGCGATTGGCTCCGACTCATCAAACTGAATTATGAGATAAAACATACAAAACATTAAACATACTGGACACAAACAACTCTTACGATAAAGTGATATTCTACTAAATATTGTGGTTTATTACTTTATAGCCATCCTTCACATGGCCAAATACAGCATTGATGATGTCCTCTGGTTGTGACCCAGCCAACACTTTAGGTTCTAAGCCCATTATGTCTGTGAAGACATAGGGCAAGAACTTGTCTCCACTTTTAATGCGGGATGGTTTGAGCTACAAACACCAGAGATAAAGCACAATTTACATTCGGAAGACACATTTAATGTGTATTTTACTAAACATACAAGAAATGTAAAAATTACTTAATTACTTAGTTTTAATATTATGTTTATTTTAATGATAGGCTATTTGAGAAGAAGGAGATGAAAACCTTTGTTGTAAAACTTTTACTTTGCCCAGCAGTTGAACTAACTAGTGCTCTGGAGGTGATCCGTTCTTGAAAGACATTATTGACTGAGTTTATAAAGCTGGACTTTCCTGCTCCAATTTCTCCAGCAACCAGGATCTTGATATATTTCACATCTTCATTACTCAGAGTAAATTCTTCGAGCTTCTTTTTCAGGACATCTCTCTGACTGTCAAGAGAATAAAAAATAAAGTTTGAAAAATAAAAAACGTATACTTTATCTAAAAAAATCTACTGTAGTATATAATCACTTACTTCCAATCAAACTTTCTCCATGGTTCATTGAATTCTGGGAAAAACAGATCAAAAGATCTTTATGATCAGTGTTTGTGTTTGTGCGCTCTAATATTAACACCAAACAAAAATACTACTTTTATGTCATAATAAAAAGAGTCTTACCTGGTTGAGGCTGTGGTGGTACTAATAGTTTTGAGTCTACGTTACCAGCCATATTTCCAAAACCTTTAGAGCAATTTCAGTCATAAGTCAAAGTGGGGGAAGATTATTATCTTTAAAGTAGCTTGCTAATATCATTATGACATATTTCCTTCAAAGATCAGAACTGATGTGCATACTAGTAGTTGTGTCTCATACTGTGATGGTGGATTAAAATACAGCAATAAATAACAACGTTTGGAGAATTCATCGTGAACAGAAGATTTATCCTCAGATCAATCTTCAATAAGGCCTAATTCTTATGTTGTTAATCGTTGGTTTATACGTGGTCTTCAACATGGTGCACGCAATTTTAATATTTATTACATGTTTTTTATATTAGCTTGATTTCTTAAAATGTGTGTTAACATTTTAAATAATGATAAAACATATTAACAAGTAAAGTAACATAAATAATTTAAAAATAATTAATTAAATATTTTTGAGTGGACTATCCGTGCCCCAGAAAATGTTATTAGGGTTGGCCAGAGGGGGCCATAGCAAATCATTTGACATTAAAATATAATTAAGGCTACGGTAAAGACAGCACAGAAAATTATCTAAAAATGGCGTGATTATACTAAGTCTAGTTGAACACAAGCAAGAAATCAAACCTGTGTGTAATAGTGGGCTATGTTGGATCCGTGCACTTTTAAAGTAGCATAAATGATCTAGGCAGTGGTGTATTGGTGTCTGGAGAAGTGGTTAGACTCTTAATTTATGCCCCCCGTAGAAGTGGGTATACCCCATGCCATCAAATAAAGAGGTGGGTATACTCCGTATACCTGCGTATACCCTGCACTACACCACTGGATCTAGGCTATATTTAATTTATACAGACTATGTAATATAATTTTACATTTAACTACTTAATTCAGTTTTTGTACTGTACCTGACAACTTAAAGACCAACCTGAAAAACATGAAATGTACTCATTTTTAAAGTTTATTTTATAGTATTTATTTGTGCTATTGCTTATAAAATGCTAAGCGTTGAGCAACTGTTTGTAAGTTTAGTTTTCAGCGTTGCTCCCCTCGAACTTATGCGGCTGCGCGGGTGTCGCTGCAATATTTGTCAAGAGGGGAAGAGCTTGAGAGCGTATCCTACAGCAGTGGTTCCCAAACTTTTTCAGCGTGCGGCCCCCCTTGTGTACGGTGCATTCCTTTGCGGCCCCCCAAAGAAAATTTGTGACAAAAAAACTGTTCTAAAACTCAACATTTAATAAAAAAAACATTAAATTATACAAATTATACGAAAAGTACTGCTTTTGGTTAGTAGCCTTATTTTTTTAGGTTTAATTACACAGAATTCATGATAAATTAATGTATTTCATAAAATGTCATAAAATTGGGGCCCCCCTGGCACCATGTCGCGGCCCCCCTGGGGGCCCCGACCCCCAGTTTGAAAACCACTGTCCTACAGTACACATCATGCAAGTTTATTACATTTATTTTTAATATAGTCCGCAGTGTCCATGTTAATTTATAATCTAAAGTTATTAGTTATTATTACTAACAAAATAGTTGGAGACCTCTGTGATAGTATATGTATAATTATAATTTTAGTGCTATTAAATGAATGCTGACTATCACTCATTCATTTGGATGAATGCAGCCTACATTAAGCTATATTACTCAAGGAATGCCTCTTCCAACAAAAAAACTTTTAAAAAGTCAATTTTTGCCTCTTGCTTGCTAGCTAACAATTGCAATGCAATACCAACTTTGGCCCATAGGGGTCACCTCAAGAATGAAATCTTGTGCTTTAAACATTCTTTCTGTGGATCAGAAAATCTTGACTTTCCTGTAAACGACCCGAATCAGTGCTGTCCTACCCTACCGAAAACTAACCATGGTTTTATTGTGGTAAAACTGTAGTAACCATGTTTTTGTGTATTGATTACTAGCAAAACCATGGTTTTACTACACTAAACATGATTTAAATATGTATTTTGAAAACCATGGTTGTCAAAACCATGGTTATTTTGTGGTTACCATGGTTTTACTACAGTAATCATGTTTTTTTTAACTGTAGTAAAATCATGGTTAATTTTTATTAGGGTAAGGGTAAATCGTTTACAGTGTCCGCGCCTGCGCAAATTTGGGGTTGCTTTGAAAGCTGTGTGGAAGCATGCGCGTCGTATTGTAAACTTTAAATTAAAGTGAATGTTTTAGACTTATTTAAAATAATTAAAGAAACAATTTCTACTTTAAGCACTATGATGTAATATATTACTGATATATTCCGTTATGTTATGTTATATAGCCTGACTGTATTCCTTTATTTTAAAATATACAGTAGCCTACAACACTAGAATATGGGCTTAATGTTCTCCAGCTCATCTTGAAAGACAATAAAACAGCTGATTTCAGACCCATTAAAACTAAACTTGAAATGAATTTATTTTGAAATTGCTTACCTTGGTTTATTTTCAAGATTTGTAGAAGGTCTATCTATGCTGTAAGTCTGCTACTGGTGCTTTTCTCCTGTGTGAGTGATAACACACTGATGCTGCTTTATTTATAGGAGGGGGAAGCATCTGTGATACTTTCACTTTCATTATAATGTAACATTAATGCTCTGATCAATCTGGCGAAAACACCTAGATAAACCAGCCAAGCTATGTTTTGATTTTGGTTGGACGGCACTGTTAGATTGACAGTGAAATCTGAGCAGATTCTTGCTGTATTAATGTCATACTGTGAACTGCAATGCAGTATGAGAGGAAATAAACCTCTTGCATAGCTCTTAGTAAAGCCTTTATTTATAAATATACAATTAACTGTAAACTTCACTTAAAGTTGACCTTTTACTGAAAAATGTTGTGCTTTAAGGACAACATTGGCTGGGTTACAAGTGGGATTGTGCCTTTATGCCATTTGACCACATGACTGTCATTCAGTATTACACTGGATGTTACAGCAGGCTAATCTTAAGATAGATTTGTGTTTTAGATCATTTAAACATGCTTTTGTGGTTTGGTTAAAAAGTAAACTACGGTCAACAGTATTTGTGGAAGTTTATTTGCTTGTAAAATGCCTTAAATCATTGTCACTGGTTAAACATTTACTTCATTGCACGTAAAGGCAGCATGAGACTTTATTTTTCATTTTTATACCACAATGGTCATCACTTTCCTCGCTTAGCATTAGTAAGCAAGCAAAATTTCAATACAAAAGGTCATGGGTTTAAACCAGGAAACACACTGACCTTGTAATGCACTGTAAGTTGTTTTGGAAGATAGTGTTTGGATGAAACTAAGATTAATAAATGCTATAGAAGTATTGTACATTGTTAGCTAATTAATAACCAATGTTAACAAATACAACCTTAGTGTAATGTGTTACCTATACATTTCAGACAAGCAATGTTATATAAGACAGATAATGTATTAATCTTTTCAATAATTTGTCCAAAGTAAAAAAAAATGGGTTGCAGATGTAACACCAAAGCTGACTTCACTTGATAAGAATCATTGTTTTCATTATTACACCATTGTCATCATTGTTTGAAACAGGAAAAGTTATGAATAAAATTAAAAATAGACCAAAGACCCAAATCACTTTCAGTTTCTGTTTCCTTGAAAAGGCAGGACTTACAGGATCTCCAAAACATTACAGAGACAGACCACTTATAGTAACTGAGGATGGAACACCCCCCCCCCTCCAAAGTTAGAAATTTTGTCATTTTAAACATAAGTATTGTATAATGATATGTTTATTATAAGGGTTGGTGTGATAAATCACGCTACGCATTGATAATGAATTACCAATACAATGTTTGCACAGCTCTACAGCTTTTTGATCAGTATGAAGTCCTTATCAATCTAAAATCACTGTGAGTTTATAACAGATTTAATTGAAAAAACATACAATAACATGCAGAGAAAAGAGCATCTTTATCATTCTTAAGATGTTTTTAGGTGGTGACAGGCTTAATGTCACTAGTTATCAATTCGATCCTGAGCAAGATAAAAAATCTGATCCAGTGCTTTCAGAATCAGAACATCAACATCAGGATTTGTTTCAGTTTCTTCATGGTAGTTCTTCACTGGGAAGATGTTGCACATTGGTACACCAATCAAGTCACTGCACGTCTGCATCTAGAAAACATTAGACTGTAGATCAGTGAGATTCTCTTTATCAATTTAAGCCCCCCCACACTCACCAAACATTTCTAACAAATAACATATACTACAGCTTGTTTTAACTATGTATATCATTTAAAAATAACCAAACCCTAATAAACATCTTGCTTTTTGTCTTTTTTTTACTAACTAAACACCCTCTTAAGGGCCCCTTGAATTTTTTTTAAACCCCCCACCTCCCCATTTGGCTTTGAGGCCTTTGGTTGAGAAACACTGCTTTACTTTCTTTAATATCAGAAATGACATTAATTGAAGATGTACCTTCTCTTTGATCTTCTTGCTGTGATACACTTTTCTTAGATCTTTCTTCACCAATGCACACGCTTCATCTATTTTGGTCATGACAATCACTTGAGGAATATCTATACAATGTTAGACAAACAGCATATACAATATGTCAAATATCAGGACAAGGGTCAAGTGGATTAGAAAGAATGGTGGCAATTTACAGTATTATTGCTTAATCAAAACATAAACAAACACACTCAATTTGAGGTGCGAGCCAAGAAAGATCCAAACATATATGAAAAATATGACTGCACACTTACTTGCAAAAAGTTTATTTCACCACCATTTTGTCTTTGTGAGTGCAGTTATATTTTTCATATAAATGTATTATTGCTGTCATATTTAAACCAGGGCCATAACCACAAAAACCTTGAGGGGAACATACCATTTGAAGTTTTTACAGGGCTCCATGTCTCCAAGTACACATCCTTCAATATTTGTATATTTTGTTTTAGAAGTAGTTCTGTTTATTAAAATTTGAATATGGACAGTATTTTGGTTGTACTATAATATAGTAGATATAAATTATATAAAAATTCCAAGTAATATTTTTAAATTCATGTTCCTCTTATAAACTTAAAAAAACATCCAAGTGTACTTCTGCCCCCTTGTGGTGATCATTCTCAGGCTGCGTCAGAAAACTCAGGCAGTGACTTTTAAACCGAGCATGTGTGGACGAGATTTTGTGGAGGAAAAGACATGACATTTGAGACATAATCCAAAGTTAGGGTTCAGTTTTACTTCTATCACTGATTCTGCTGCGAATGATCTTCAACTTGTCAATAAGTTTCTTATCAATGCGTGATATTGCATTAGCAGATACGACGTAAACCAGACAGAAAGCCTGGTCAGAGAGGTTGGGGTCACTGATGTAATGTTCATCCCCTTGAGCGATTGGCTCCGACTCATCAAACTGAATTATACAATAAAATAAACAAAAATTAGACATACTGGACACAAAGAAATGTTATGGTAAAGTGTTATACTCCAAAATATTGTGGTTTATTACTTTATAGCCATCCTTCACATGGCCAAATACAGCATTGATGATGTCCTCTGGTTGTGACCCAGCCAACACTGCAGATTCCATGCCCATTATGTCTAGGAAGGCATAGGGCAAGGGGTTTTCTCCACTTACTATGCGGTATGATGTGAGCTACAAAGACCAGAAATATAACACAATTTACATGGGAGACTTTTAAGGTGTATTTTACTAAAATGCAAGAAATGTAAAATTACCTAGTTTAAATTACTTGGTTTTAAAATTATGTTTCTTTTATGATAGGCTATGTGATTTTGGAAAGAAATGAAAATTGCCTACCTTTCTTGTAAAACTTTTACCTAGCGATGAACTAACTATTGCTCTGGAGGTGATCCGTTCTTGAAAGACATTATTTACTGAGTTTATAAAGCTGGACTTTCCTCCTCCAATTTCTCCAGCAACCAGGATCTTGATGTACTTCACATCTTCATTACTGAAAGTGAGTTCTTCTAGCTTCTTTTTCAAGACATCTCTCTGTCTGTCAAGAGAAATAAAAATAAAGCTGGAAAATCAGGAAGGCAAAGTTTACCTAAAAGATCTTCTGTATAATATCATCACTTACTTCCAATCAATCGTTCTCCATGGTTCATTGAATTCTGGTAAAAACAGGTAAAAAATCATGTATGATCAGTTTTTGTGCTCTAATATGAACACTAATCATCTAAATACTACTTTTATGTCATAAAGAAAAGAGTCTAACCTGGTTGAGGCTGTGGTGGTGCTGGTTTTGACTCTGTCCAGCCCATTTGCACAACCACCAGGAAGCAATTTCAGTCATAAATCAAAAAAGGTGAAGATTGTTATCTATAAAATATTGCATATTAAGAAAATAATGCACACCCAAGGTGGAATGCGGCACGACGCGAAGCGTGCATTATTTTCAAATAATTCAAAGGACCGGAGTCAATTATTCCTCTTATACCACGCTTACCACAAACATTGCTCTGGTGCCTATTTTTAAGACATTTGAAAAGTTAGGTGTGCGGTTATCTGAAAATAATGCATACCCACGGAACATTTCTCAGCCAATCAGAATACAGCATTCAACAGACCCGTGGTATAAGTTGTTTTATTGTGATGCAATATATTATAGTAATTCAATGGCCCGTCGTCAATTATTCCTTACATATTTACTACCAACAATTACAGCTTACATAAAATCACATAAAATTTTTTCAGGTTTTTCCACTTACAGCACACATGCAAATGTATAACTTTTAAAAGGGTAGCGCCCCAGCAACAGGTTTTTAGCTTTTTACTAAAAGTGTATGTGATAAAAACAAAATCCCTGTAATGTGACTAGCACTCGAAGTGGCAAGGCAAGTGTATATCTATTGCACATTTCATACACAGAGGTAATTTAAAGTGCTTTACAGAAATAAGAAAAGATACATGAGATTTATAAAGACAGTTTAAAATGTGTTAAAAAAAATAAAACAAATAAAAGTGACTGGATTTGGATTGTCCATTGACAGGTTTAGCATTGCTCAGAAAAGGGGCCTTTTTAGAGCCAAGTACATCCCAAATGCTCTATGTTACAACTTGTGTAAGGCATTTTTTTAAGGTCAACTAATCTGAATGGCAACCCAAACACACAAATAAAAATGTACTTAATTTACCTCCATTGGATCCCTTTAAATCATCAGGTTTTACGTTACTATCCATAGCTTTTGTGGGACTCTTTCAAGGCAAGGGCTGCGTCCAAATACCCACACTTGTGGTCTTGGCCACTCAATAGGGTGTGCACGCAACAGGAAGTGCGCAAGACTGTCCCATGTCTTAAAACTGCCAAAGTGCAGTGCAGTGCCTCAAATACAACTTTAGTATCATACATTAAGTTCTGGATGTAAATCTTGAGACTTTCCCAGACCTCACGAGATGTCACGGAAACCTTTAATTGTAAGTTTATAAATGGATGTTACATATTATTTTGGTAGTAAAACGGAAAGTCTTGCACATTTCATTGGTGCAAACGTTGTGTATTTTGTAAAACATCTGCAACTGCTTGACGAAGCACTGCTACTTGGGCGGAGTGATTAGCTCGCAGTACCAGTACACTCCGCTCAAGTAGCAGTTCTTTGCCTTCTGAGAATATAGTTCCCAGTATTTATACTGTTAAAAGATCGCTGTGTCTCATATCACCTTGTTATTTGTACACGTTGTGACTATACAAATCACAACACATAAATAGGAAAATGTTCGGGTTATTTTGTCACTTATTGGGAGCAGTTTGCTTGCTGGAGCCATTCACTTCCAGTCTTTGTGCTAAGCTAAGCTAGCGGGGGCTGCGTCAGACCGAGTTACAGCATGCACGGAGATGAGAAAGGTATGTATGAACTTATCTAACTCTGGGGGATACGGTGAATAAGCTTAATTCCCAAAATCTGGGCATGTTCCTTTAGAGCAAAGATTTATTTACTTACCAGACTGCAGGTGAAGCAGCTCTTTACGCCTTCTAACATCTCATAATCGATCCTCATTTATGTCCAAGAGACTCAATAATAATATTTTACATTTTAATCCTTTTAAATATTTTACATTTTAATTGCGCCATTGACTTTAGACTTTAGAGCAGGTTTTAGTTGGTCAATGGCGTTCTCGTTTTCAGACCAGAACGCCCATGGGCGCAAAAGGGGGCGCAAATGCATTTGCTATTTAAACAACGTGGTGCTAAATGAAAATAATTATTGTGCAGGGTGGAAACTAGCAAAAGACACTTGCATCACGCATTGCACTGTATTGCGCCGGGTGTATGATAGAGCCCTATAAGTGGCAGAAAATGCCCAGCGGACGCCGACTGCCAGCTTTTTTCAGCTGAGCGCTTTGGTTGATGTGATGCTTCTGCTTTGTTTATCACTCGTTGTACAATGCGCTGATTGGTTGTTGTGATATTTGTCCCACCCCTCCTCCACTGTGATTGGATGGCCGTGTAAGAACTGACATTGACGAGCTGTGCACTTCACCCAAAGTTGAATATTTTCAACTCAGTGCTGAGCACAGAAATACGGCAGAATACCGTCTTTCAGCGCGGAAAAAATTCAGTTGCTTTTTTGAAAAACGCTGCACTTTTGATTGAAAACAATTGAAAACATACGCCAGCCGCCGATGTAAAAACTTTGGTGTGCACGTTATCTAATGGTACTTCTGCGGTGCATATTGAGTTTCTGCACAAGAGCGCCCTCTGGCTTTTGGAAGTAGCGTCATTTCACCGTAATTAATTGATAAGCATAACAATCAGAATTGCACAATTTATTGTCTCTACCCTATATGCAGTGGAGCACATCGTAAGTAAAAGGTGTAATTTTAAAAGCTAGTGGTGCTTTGGTGTAACAGTGTGGCAGGAATGATCAGGAGTGAATCCAAATGCATCATGAAGAGCACAAAACAAAACCAATCCATACAAGGGTGAGACACGAACAGAACACAGAGAGTAAATCCTCAGGGAACAACAAAAGCCAAACTAAAACAATGACCGACAACCCACAACAAGGGCTATAGAGGGTTTCATCGGACACACGTGATACACGTCTGGATCCGAACTTTACTTCCGGTTTCGTTTTTTTTTAATGGTCTGACTAGTTGCTAAACTGATCTCTTGAACAAATGCCTTGTCGAAAATAACAAATGTTTTGGTTTACTAGGTAATCTATGTGTTGTTGTTTTTTGCTTGTTATACTGTATAAGTAAACTACGTTTAAAGTACTTTGTTGTTATTTATTATTAGTGGAAGTTACGTGCAGACTGCGACAGCCGTTTAATTACGTTGTTACTGCTGAAACCTTCTATAAATACACAGGGTAATGAGGAGTGACAAGGAGCACCTGACCCAACAGACAACTAGAAAACATTTCAAAATAAAAGTCCAAGGGAAGATACAAATAGGGACATTTAAGTCTAATTTATTTAAACAGTCTTAACATAATATATCAGTGTTGTTGTTTTGTCTGAAATTTGTATATGTTATATATATAACTTCAAACCCACACAACACATTAATTGTGTCATTTTTTTTAGCATATTATGTGTGAAAATAACGTGTGTGCATATTGTGACTGAATGTAATAAACGTGTTTAGCTTTGTTGGTAGCCTTTAGTAAACTAACTTGTATGATTCATTAAACAGTCTATAAATATAATACATCCGTAACATTGTGTTTATTTTACTGACGCAGTCCACTGTGATGGGAAAGCATTATTTGTTCCTATACCATCACACATACAGTGGACCCATGGACCCATAAGTATCAGGATCAGTAAAGACAAAACTTCTTTGTTTGCTGTGAAGCCAAGAAAATTGTAAGATAAAAATCAGTCAAAAGTACAGACAGTTACATTTTATTAATAATTGATACATGCTTTTCCAACAAAGAACAACAACCTTTCATCCTGACCCATGTGTGTTGTCATCAAATGCAAGACTCAGACTGTAGAAGCAATGCATCAAACTGACAAATCCACATTCTCTGCTTTTCATCTGTAAACTTTTGTTCTAGTGGTCACAAAATATAGTTTTAAGATTAGTTCATGCGAGAATATATGTGTATAATATTGAAATCTGCAGTTGATTAGTAAAGATAGCGTCTATTCAAACATTTGCTTAGAAAAATTCAGACATGTGAGTTCCAGGTGACCAGCGGGCGTCAGTCACTGCTGACCACAGACTCATCTCGGACACCTATAATTTCCCACTAGCTCTGATGTATCCGTGTTTGATGTTCAAAATACGATTTAATTTGTTTTGGGTTGATAAAAACAGCAGTTTTTGGTCTTATGAATCTATTATTTGTTTCTTCATATTTAGTCTCTTTTTTGTTTTTATGACAGATGAACTATATTTATATACTAAATTGATTTTCTATTTAATCTTAATGATGTCTTAGCTGTCTTTTTTATGGACTTTGTTCTTGTCTGTACTACACGAAACAGAATAAAATGTTTATTACCTTAACCAGTCTGTGTTAAATTGTCAAGAGAGTGATAGTTTTTGTTTGATGTTTATAAATATCAGCGGTGTCGTCTCGTGTAGCCAGAGGCGTCATGCCCATTGAAACTGAGGGGGCACGTGCCCCCTCGGTTTTTTGAGCCAAATGGATTTAACATGCAACCTCAAAATCAAAAAGCCTCCATTAATCTTTTACTTTCTTTTAATCTGTTTAAAATGCCCAATATATCAATTTTGTGCTGCATCCTTGTCACTTTTCAGAGATTTTTGCGTTTTGATAGTGTTTTGATCGTGTTACATTAGGCTACTTTATTCTGGCGGCAGACGCTTCATTTAAAGCAGTCGCAGACGTCAGCATCTGAGTGCGCTCACAAGCTTTGCTGTTGCTGCTGCATTTTGCTATCTGAGGAATTAAAACATGTAAAAAACGCTCACAACATTTCCAAACCCCAGTACGGTAATGTGCAGTTACCTCTGTGTAGAAAATGTATGGTTTAAAATGTGACAGTCTCTACGTTGTATTAGTAGATTTCTAGATTCATCTTCTTGGCACAACGCCAAAGTTCGCCAGAGTTCACGCGGGCGCGGAATCTCACATGCTCACATATAAGGTAAAATTTAATGCAAAAATCTGTTCCTCTAATAATTTTATCTAAACATATTTTTTAAAATCTTTATTGAACATTAAAATCAATCACGTGGCTATAGCTTATGTCATTTTCGTTGTTTATATACTTTATGGATTTAAAATTACATTAATTTCACAGGATAATGCAGTTGTTGTGCAAAATGCATTAATGACGCAATTAAACAAGTCATTAAACAAAACGTAAATAAACAAAACATGCCGTTTCAGATGATGATGCCAATATGTGATTAATTGAATAGTATTTGATATAAAAGTTAGTCAACCCTTTTATTTTGAAGGTTTTTGCATTAAGGCAGGGGCGCTCAGAATGTTAGAAATGTAAGTGCCATGGAAAAGACTGAAAGCTCTATAATATAATTCGTTTGATGTATGTGTATGCACACATTTCTGTGAGCTTTGCACACTGTGCCCCCTTAAAAAAATTGGTGCATGACGCCTGCATGTAGCTGTAGACAATATAGTAGCTGCCTGGCTTTAAGCATCGTGCCCAGCACTTTGAGAAAAGGGATATGCCTAAGCAAACACTTCAGATAAAATGATTGTTTTCATTGCTCTATTCACAGAGTGTATTTTAATTGGCCATGCTATGCGACACAATCTCACAACTTCTAAAAAACCCTGATTCAGGACCTAGGGAGCTAGGACACTGATTGAGACACAGAAAATTTTTAAAAACAGTGTTTGTGCGACTTGGTGTGTGAGCATTTGACCATCCGGTCTGTTGACATCCAGTCACAGATAGGAGGGACGGCTGGTTCACGCCTCACTCAAAAGCAGCAGTGGTGAAATAATACATAAACAATACTAAATGGTAAAGTGGTTACCGAAATATCTCTCTCTCTCTCTCCCCCTCTCTCTCTCTCTCTCTCTCTCTCTATATATATATATATATATATATATATATATATATATATATATATATAAATGTTTGATAGGTGTATATAATCAAGTAACATTTGATATTTAGATTTTTCTGAAAGAAGATGAATATTCTCAGCATTGTGTTTGTGTTGACTGTAGCCTTGAATGGTAAGTGATAAACATTTTGTACAGCTGATTTAATGAATTCAAGTGACTAATATTTGGTCAACATTAATTGTTCAAAGCACATTTCACTAAAGTTAAACAAACAAATTGTTTTCACGATGCAGTGATTCCTTAAATTTACACAAAGTGGGCTACAGTCCTTCATTTATTAATCACACGCGCCTGTAACTCACATTTCTGAATAGAGAGGGATGATGATGTTTGATGATGCAAAACAGATTGTTGATGCAATAATAAACATTAATAGCTCTTTTATTTTAACATGCAGAGAAAAGAGCATCTTTATAATTCTTCTCAAGATATTTTCAGATGGTGACAGGCTTAATGTGTCAGTAGCTACTGCTAACAGTTCGATCATTAGCATTATAAACAATCTGTTCCAGTGCTTTCAGAATCAGAACATCAATATCAGGATTTGTGTCCATCTCTTCATGGTAGTTCTTCACTGGGAAGATGTTGCACATTGGTACACCAATCAAGTCACTGCACGTCTGCATCTAGAAAATATAACATCATTTAATCAAAAAATCAAACTGCAGATCAGTGAGATTCTCAACCTTTATCACTTCAAGCTCCATTCCATTCACCAAACATTTCTAATAAATAAAATATACTACTGCTTGTTTTAACGAAACAGATGTATTCCTTAATAAAAATATCCAAACCCTAGGAAACATATAGTTTTTGTCTTATTTTGATTAATCAAACGCCCTCTTAAGGCCCCCTTGAAATTTTGTTGAAATTCCCTCACCGCCCCATTGGGCTCTGCCTCTGGCCTCCTGGTTAAGAAACACATCTGTAGATCATATGAAGAGTTTGGTTCCAAAACGCGTAAAAAAAAAAGACTTACAGGCAAAAACAGTATTGTATCAGGTCAGTATTAAAAAATACATTCTTAATTTACGCAAAATCCAATATCAGTTGTGTTATTCTGTCATCTTTTTGCTGCAGAATGCAATAAATCTGCTCAACAAATCACAGCGCACCATTCCACGCACTGTAAACAACAATGGTGGCACGTTGAATACACATGGAATCCTAGTTTTCCTCATCTCTTTTAAGATGGCACCGGTGTACATGGCATGCTGTCGGTCTTGGAGGCTAGTATTTGTATTGTTTGTTATATTTTGTTTAATTTTGGAAGAAATGCGGTCCACGATATTGGTCTACGACAGGTCAACTATCTTAAGTTTGCCGACCACTTCAAACGGTTTGCTGGGCAATGCCTCAAATGGCTCATATCACCTCCGTTCATCTCGTTGATTCCCGTTTTTCTACGGTGATTGGCCTGGTTTGTTACAAGTGAGGAGGCCGAGGAAGAAATGCGGAAAACAGAATGGCTATGCTGTTAGGCTAAAGTCCCACCTGATTTTGCGGTATGGTGTGTGGCCTTTGGATCGTTGCGAGAGGTTTTCGGCCAATTACTATTTTGTTCGCTGGCGTTCCCTGGAGCTATTATACGAGTCGGGTGCTCCCCAGATCTCAGCTATGATCAGTGTTGGGAAAGTTCACTTTCTACATGAACTAGTTCAAAGGTTAGTTTACCAATTGTATAATGAATTAGTTCTGTTCATAGTTCAAACGCCAAAATTTTGGACTAGTTCACCGTTCCAAAAATGAACTAATTTATATCTATAGTTGCATTAGATTTTATTTTCATATCCAACTTCTTATCCAACCAGTGTTTACATTAGCATTGACTGCATTTACGAAAGTCATTACTAATAATTATCATAGACCTGTTGTGACTTTGGTTTTTGATACTGCTGTATTTTTGTTTCTCTGTTCATGTTTCTGTGTTGACTGTTTTCACACATGCGCGGCTCTGTCACGGGTGTCATTAGTGTCATTTCTGTCACCTGCGTCTCTCACCTGATATTCATTTGATGCCCAATCGGTTTAGTATTTAATCCCTGTGTGTGTGTTTGCTCCTTGCAAGTTCGTCTGTGAATGTTCTCGCCATTACTAGCATTGCTAGTTTCCAGTCTTGTCTTGTGTCGATTTCTTGTTTGGATTTATTTATTTCATTTGTGCTATCTGCTGTCCAGGATTTATTGCTGGGATTCTGTTTATACCCTCGGCTCTCTGGACTGTTTCACTGCTGTCTGTTACAGACTGTCTTCAACCTCAGTTGGATTTACAGACTGGTCTATTACTTAACTGCAGAAGCTCATCGCGGCATTGTCGCTGTCCACCGGAGAGGTCCTTCATCACTGGAGCTGTCCAGCTGCTCTCATTTGTTTCTCTAACGCGCTCTCTCTCTCCCCCTCTGCCCGCCGCAGGATTTACCCCCTGTCCCGTGGCTTCCGTGACGCGGCGCTCACGGGAGCGGTCTACGCACCATACCCCTTATCGGGGTCTTCATACTCTCTCCCACCGTTCGTCTGTCTGGCCGGAGCCCGAACGTGTGTGGTTCATCGGCCCCGTGCCAGTGTGTGATCTCCACCCTAGCCGTCTGCCTTGGTGTGGCTTTGTGTCCAGACGTGCTTTTGACATTTTCATCTCATTATCATTTAAATAAAGTCTTCTGTTATCCGCACTGGGATCTTCTGTTTTCATTGTCTGACAGAACGAACTTGCCATCATGGATCCCGCAGATGCAGATTCTGTTCGTTCAGCGATCGCTCAGCAAGGGGCTTGGCTGGGTAGACACACCGATCAGCTCTCTACTACAGCTCGGGAGATGGAGGATTTGTCCGCTCGTTTTAATGAGCTTTCGTCACGTTTTGATCGGACTCATCATTCCCGAGATTCGGAGCCCCATGCCGCCAACCCCCCACCTTACGACGGTGATCCCTCTTCCTGTCGGGCTTTTCTGTCCCAGTGTTCGCTGGTATTTGCCCTCCAGCCTCGCCGCTATGCGACTGAGCGTACTCGGATTGCTTATGTTATCACTCTGTTGGTTGGGAGAGCACGCCAGTGGGGCACCGCTGTTTGGGACGCCCAGGATCCTTGCTGCCATTCTTTCGAGGAATTCCGTGAGGAGATGGTGAAACTTTTTGACCGTTCGGCTCGTGGAGATGCCGCTGCTGCCCGGTTGGCCCGCCTCACGCAGGGAGCCAGCTCCGTCACTGACTATTCCATCCAGTTTAAGACCTTGGCAGCAGCCTGCAGCTGGAACGAGCCGGCACTCCGGGCACAATTTATTGAGGGTCTCAGCGACAACATTCAGGATGAGATTGCAACTCACGATTTGCCCCACACTCTGGATGGTATCATCGAGTTAGCACTGAGGGTGGAGGCTCGAATGCTGTTTCGCGATCAACGTCGCACACTGCGTCATCGTGTCCATCAGAGTGAGATCTCTCAGTCCAGTCAGAGCAGTGTTCCTTTAACTACGGAGACTGAGCCCATGCAGTTGGGTAGAATGCGTCTTTCGCAGAGAGAGAGAGAGCGTCGCCTTCAGAAATCCCTGTGTCTTTATTGTGGCAAGCCAGGACACTTTGCCAAGAACTGTCCGGTAAAAGGGACCGCCCATCAGTGAACCGGGGAGTCCTGGTGGGCGCCACTTCTAGGAAATCCTCCCCGACTTCATGCACTCAGCTTCCTGTCACCCTGTCATTTGCTGGCCTCGATCATTCTACTACGGTGTTACTCGACTCGGGCGCTGAGGGCAACTTTATTAGTGAGGATTTGGCTCATGAGTGCGGCATTCCTGCTGTCCCTTTAAAGGTTCCACTGGATGTCTGGTCCATCAGAGGTCAGCAGATGGCACAGATCACGCACTGCACTCCTTCTGTAAGTCTTTTTATTTCTGGCAATCATCGTGAGGAGATTGTGTTGTACATCCTTCATGCCTCGCTCTCACCCATTATTTTAGGGCATGCATGGTTGGCACAACACAATCCCCACGTTGATTGGCAACTCAATGTCATTTTAGCTTGGTCTCAGTCTTGTCATGTGTCTTGTCTTGGTTCTGCTGTTTCGGGTTCTGTTTCCTCTCTTCCTCAGGTTTCGGCGGTTGATCTGACCGGGGTTCCGGCGGAATATGCCGATATCGGTCAGGTTTTCAGTAAAGCCCGGGCCACCTCCCTTCCTCCCCACCGGCCATACGACTGTTCTATTGAACTTCTCCCAGACACTTCTCCGCCTAAAGGTAGACTTTATTCTTTGTCTGGTCCGGAGAGAGAGGCTATGGACCGTTATATTAGTGATGCCCTTCGTGCAGGTCTCATTCGTCCCTACACCTCTCCCGCAGGGGCGGGGTTTTTCTTTGTTAAAAAGAAGGACGGCTCCCTACGTCCCTGTATAGATTATAGGGGTTTGAATGACATTACTGTTAAGAATAGGTACCCTCTTCCTTTAATGTCTTCTGCTTTTGAGCTTTTGCAGGGAGCGCGGTTCTTCACTAAGCTAGATTTGCGCAACGCCTATCATCTATTGCGCATAAGAGAGGGCGATGAGTGGAAGACAGCATTTAATACCCCTACTGGTCACTTTGAGTACTGCGTTCTTCCTTTCGGGCTTTGTAACGCTCCGTCTGTCTTTCAGACTTTGGTTAATGATGTGCTGAGAGACATGATTAACAAATTTGTCTTTGTGTACATTGATGATATTCTCATCTTTTCTTCCTCCATGCAGGAACACACTCAGCATGTCCGCCGAGTCTTACGCCGTTTGCTTGAAAACAAGTTATATGTGAAGGCGGAGAAGTGCGAGTTTCATAAGAGGTCGGTTTCGTTTCTGGGTTTTGTGATAGCCGAGGGTGAGATACGTCCCGATCCAGATAAGGTCAGAGCGGTGGCTAAATGGCCTGTCCCCGACTCTCGTAAGGCATTACTGCGTTTCTTAGGGTTCGCCAATTTTTACCGGCGATTCATTAGAAACTTTGGTCGGATTGCTCAACCCCTTACGGCTCTCACCTCCACTAAGGAGAGGTTTGTCTGGGGAAAGGAGGCTCAGGAAGCCTTTGATAATTTAAAGTACCGGTTTATCACTGCTCCTGTTCTTTCTATTCCAGATCCTACCTCCCAGTTCATTGTTGAGGTGGATGCTTCAGATGTCGGGGTTGGTGCCGTTCTGTCTCAGCGATCTCGTAAGGATGGCAAGGTGCATCCTTGCGCTTTTTTTCTCACACCGGCTTAACCCTGCGGAACGGAACTATGACATAGGTAATCGGGAGCTGCTGGCCGTCAGATTGGCTTTGGGTGAGTGGCGTCACTGGTTAGAGGGGACCTCGGAACCCTTTCTGGTCTGGACGGATCATAAAAATTTAGAATATATCCGTTCAGCCAGAAGGTTAACGTCTCGCCGGGCTCGCTGGGCACTTTTCTTTGACCGGTTTAACTTCGTCCTCTCGTACCGGCCTGGTTCAAAGAACACTAAACCTGATGCTCTCTCTCGCTTGTTCGATGTTTCCGATTCTGGCAGAGACGAAACCATTCTTCCGAAAGGGCGAGTGGTGGGCGCTCTGCGTTGGGGCATCGAACAGCGGGTGAGAGAGGCCGGACGAGAGGGGGAAGTGCCAGAGGGGTGCCCAGCGGGTCTGCTTTGGGTTCCGAAATCGCTCCGTTCCGAGGTCATCCGGTGGGGTCACGAATCCAAATTAGTCTGTCATCCTGGGGTTCGGAGATCGTTGGCTGCCGTCCGTCAGCGATTTTGGTGGCCCTCTATGGGTTCCGATGTCAGACAGTTTGTGTTAGCCTGTCAGGTTTGTGCCCGCAATAAGGCTTCTCATCAAGCCCCAGTAGGTCTGCTTAAGCCCTTATCTGTCCCTTCCCGTCCCTGGTCTCATATAGCCATTGATTTTGTTACCAATTTACCCAGTTCTAGAGGTAACACTGTAATTTTGACCATTGTCGATCGCTTCTCTAAGGCAGCGCATTTTGTCCCTCTGCCCAAGCTTCCTTCTGCCAAAGAGACGGCTCAGATTATGATAGAACACGTCTTTCGCTTACATGGTCTGCCTTCTGACGTAGTTTCTGATAGGGGTCCTCAATTTATCTCCCGTTTTTGGCAAGAGTTCTGTAGACAGATCGGCTCCACAGCCAGCTTGTCTTCAGGTTATCACCCACAGACCAACGGGCAATGTGAACGGGCTAACCAGGATCTTGGTCGTGCGCTCCGCTGTCTGACATCTCAATATCCGAGCTCTTGGTGCCAACAGTTACCCTGGGTAGAATACGCACATAACTCTCTTCCTGTTTCTTCCCATAAGATGTCTCCGTTTGAGGCTTCCATGGGGTTTCAGCCCCCTCTTTTCCCAGATCAGGAACTCGATGCGGTGGTCCCGTCTGCGCTAGCCTTTGTTCAACGTTGCAGACGCACCTGGAGGAGGGCTAGAAATACATTACTCAGGACCTCCAGACGGACCAAAGCCGCGGCTGATCGTCACCGTAGACCCGCGCCCCGTTTTATCTGTGGGCAAAAGGTATGGCTTTCTTCCAAGGATCTGTCTCTCCGAGGGCCATCTCGTAAGCTGGCACCTCGATTCCTTGGGCCATACAGTATTGAAAAGGTTATTAACCCGGTGACGGTTAAGCTCAGATTGCCTCCTGCTCTCGGTCGAGTTCACCCAGTTTTTCATGTGTCTAAACTGAAGCCTGTTTTCTTTTCTCCCCTTAACCCTGTCCCTTCTGCTCCCACCCCTCCCACCCCGCAGCTTTTGGACGGTGCCCCAGTTTATACTGTGAAATCCCTTTTGGATGTGCGTCGGCGGGGCAGGGGTTTTCAGTATTTAGTAGATTGGGAGGGTTATGGTCCGGAGGAGAGGTGTTGGGTACCGGCCCGGGACATCTTGGATCCTGACCTGATTGTGGACTTCCGTCGGCGACAAGGTGAGCCCTCCCATGGACCGCCTGGGGGCGGTCGTGGGGGGGGGTCCTGTTGTGACTTTGGTTTTTGATACTGCTGTATTTTTGTTTCTCTGTTCATGTTTCTGTGTTCACTGTTTTCACACATGCGCGGCTCTGTCACGGGTGTCATTAGTGTCATTTCTGTCACCTGCGTCTCTCACCTGATATTCATTTGATGCCCAATCGGTTTAGTATTTAATCCCTGTGTGTGTGTTTGCTCCTTGCAAGTTCGTCTGTGAATGTTCTCGCCATTACTAGCATTGCTAGTTTCCAGTCTTGTCTTGTGTCGATTTCTTGTTTGGATTTATTTATTTCATTTGTGCTATCTGCTGTCCAGGATTTATCGCTGGGATTCTGTTTATACCCTCGGCTCACTGGACTGTTTCTCTGCTGCCTGTTACAGACTGTCTTCAACCTCAGTTGGATTTACAGACTGGTCTATTACTTAACTGCAGAAGCTCATCGCGGCATTGTCGCTGTCCACCGGAGAGGTCCTTCATCACTGGAGCTGTCCAGCTGCTCTCATCTGTTTCTCTAACGCTCTCTCTCTCTCCCTCTGCCCGCCGCAGGATTTACCCCCTGTCCCGTGGCTTCCGTGACGCGGCGCTCACGGGAGCGGTCTACGCACCTTACCCCGTATCGGGGTCTTCATACTCTCTCCCACCGTTCGTCTGTCTGGCCGGAGCCCGAACGTGTGTGGTTCATCGGCCCCGTGCCAGTGTGTGATCTCCACCCTAGCCGTCTGCCTTGGTGTGGCTTTGTGTCCAGACGTGCTTTTGACATTTTCATCTCATTATCATTTAAATAAAGTCTTCTGTTATCTGCACTGGGATCTTCTGTTTTCATTGTCTGACAAGACCAAGAATTCTTTGTACTGTTTTTAATTCTTAATTATTAATCCACCGATTTGAGCACCCTGCAGTGTCAAAGACTCTGTGTGATGATTTTCTTACATTTTTTGTCAATAAGATTAGTGACATCAGATCGGGAATATCTTGTCTTTCTGCTGAACCTTCTATCCAGTAGGGCTGTGTATCGCCAACAATTCCCCGATACGATACGTATCCCGATACAAGGGTCCCGATACGATGCGCATCACGATACAAGACTATTTTGAATTACATTTTTGTTCAGAATTTAGTAACATTATTATTATTATTTTTATTATTATTTGTTTATTGTACATTGAATAAGCAGTGTTGTAACAGTTGTGTTTTGCCATTAATTTATTAGCTATTAGAAATACTTAAAATCCCAGAGTTAGTACTTAACTTATGTTTTTTTAAAAGCAGTTTTACAAAGATGGTGCCTTACTCTTGTCTCTCATTATTCTACATCTATGAATATATCTATAAACATGCAGTCAGACTTAATACTATTTAATAGAAATCAGATTATTAATGTGACAGTTATAGTTTGAAGTAGCTCGGTATCTCTTCTCTAGACGTACACTTTTCACATGCAAATCTTTGTCGTGTTTCTTCTCAAATGCGTCAGTACTGTTTTATAAGAGCGTGGCTAATAAAGCCCTTTGCAGTAGTATAGGCTAAGATATATGCGCCTTCATACTGAACTCATTGACTTTAATGCAGACACGTGCGCCAGCGAGACAGACACACAAAGTGAAAGTATACCCCGCTACCTATAACTCTACGTACTCCGCGGGACACATACGTCCTTTCCATATGGATCAACAGCAATTCGTCACGTTACTTTCAAAAGTGCATCCGAATCGATACGGAAGGTGCTGTTTTGATGCCCGCATCGTCAGGCGCCCATGACGACGTATCGTCGTATCGATATTTTGAACACGGCACTACAATCTCTGTGGCTTGTTTGTGAGAGTTCAAGCAATTTGAACATATTTCGCTTTCTCATCTCCAAGAAATAGTGGGCCTTCAGGCTCCACTCTGGATGCCATTCCCTCATTTCTTTTAAAACAAGTATTTGATGCAGTGGGACCGTATCTTTTAGATTTTATAAATCGATGTCTGGAAACTTGCATAGTACCATAAGACATGCTATAGTTCGGCCATTGTTAAAGAAACCAAACTTAGACCTAAATGTTTTGGCGAATTTTAGACCTGTTTCTAATCCGCCTTTTATTTGAAAGATTTTAGAGATGACAATGTTGGAACAATTACAGAGTTTTTTGGATATTTTAGCTTTTTCAATCAGGTTTTAAAAAATATCATTCGACAGAGACTGCACTTCTGAAGGTTCTTAACGATGTGTTAATAGCTGCTGATTCTGGGGTTTGTACCCTACTTGTACTGCTGGATCAGAGTGTGGTTTTTGATACGATAGATCATTCCATTCTTCTCGCTCCTTGGAGCATTGTGCTGGTATCAAAGGAGCTGCCCTTGAATGGTTTAAATCTTATCTGTCAAATAGCAAGTTTAGTGTTAATATTGGGAAATATTCACCAGAGGCTGCTGTTCTATTTTGTCGTGTTCCTCAAGGATCTATTTAGCTCCCATTCTTTTTACATTATATATGCTCCTATTAGGGTCTATTTTCAGGAAACATGGACTGTCATTCCATTAAATGATTCATTGTGTTCATATTGTGTTCAATAAATGTAAAATACCTCATTAAGAGCAATAAGTATATATATTTAATTAGTATAACACAAAATAAATATGTACTATAATTTATTGATTTCTTTCATGGTGGCAGAGTTCTGACAGTTCCAGGCCTTACAGTATGTGGAGGTTCATGCCTTGTTTTTGTGTGGCATGTGCCTCCGGTGTCTTGTCTTGTGACCCCGCCTCCTCGTTCTCCTGCTTATTGGTAATCATTGGTTTTCTTCCATCACCTGTTCCCGCTTGTTATCTTGTTTGTTTTTTTCTATTTAATGTCATTGCATCCTTAGTTCTGTGCAGGTTCATTGTGTTCTGTTCCTTGTGTTCATGTTACCTTGCTAGTCAAGATACCAAGTCATAGT
Organism: Misgurnus anguillicaudatus; assembly: GCF_027580225.2. Classification (NCBI taxonomy): domain Eukaryota; kingdom Metazoa; phylum Chordata; class Actinopteri; order Cypriniformes; family Cobitidae; genus Misgurnus; species Misgurnus anguillicaudatus. Next base: position 47,925,789 of record NC_073339.2, read on the forward strand.
TGTAGTGTTATTCGTCAAGTTCATGTTTCATGTTGTTTACCCCCTCGTGGGTTTTTGTTTGTAAATAAAGTGTTCCCCGACATCGTTGCGTTTGGGTTCATCTGTTCCGCAATCCTCACAGATTTATAGCTTTAAGTGTATTTTGTGGAAAAAATAATCAGTTTTTATAATAAATCTTTGAAAATCAAATTATGGATTTACATTTTTAATGTTATTATAACCTAAAGATGCTATGGGAAAGTTTGTAACAGAAAATAGTGGTTTTCATCTTATCACTTTCTTGGTATAGAAAACACATTTTTACCTAAATTAGTCAAAATGGATTTATTATTATTATTTTATATTGCGTTTTGGAACCAAACTCTTCATATACTTTCTTTAATATCACTTAATGGATGATGTACCTTCTCTTTGATCTTCTTGCTGTGATACACCTTTCTTAGATCTTTCTTCACCAATGGACATGCTTCATCTATTTTGGTCATGACAATCACTTGAGGAATACCTACAATGATGACACAGAGGCAATGTTAGACAAACAACATATATAATATGTCAAACATCAAGACAAGGGTCAAGTGGATTGGAAAGAAAGGTGACAATTTATTAATTATTCAATATCACAAACATAAACAAACACACTCCATCAGAGGTGCAAGCTAAGAAAGATAAATCCAAACGTATATGAAAAATATGACTGCACACTTACTTGCAAAAGTTTATTTCACCAATGTTTTAATAATAAACTTTTTCAAGTAAGTGTGCAGTCATGTTTTGGTTATAAATGAATCATTGCTGTCATATTTAAACCAGGGCCGTAACCACAATAAACACTGAGGGGGACATATCACCCCCAAAACTCTGAAACAAATTGTCCCCCCAGGATTTGAAGTTTTTACAGGGCTCCATGTCTGCGCTTTCTATCACATAATTTGTAATAAATGAGATGCAGCTCGTGAAAGTTTCACAATGTGGATGTGTAAAGCAAAAATGACCTCTCTGCTGCAGAAACACATCATCATCAATCATCATTTTGAGTTAAAGGGAAACTTCATCGCTAGAAACATTAATCTTTATTGAAAGTGGGTCATATTTGTAGTCAAAATGTAGTCAAAATTCAGAATTTTATGTCTATTTGAACGAGAAAAGACAAAAAGTGACTTTAGGGCGCATTTGTATGGAAAACTACAACTCCCACAATGCACAGCTCTGCAAGCCACTTCCATTAGTCAGAACACTACTCAGATATGCTATTGTGTACATAAATGCCACGTTAGTTTAACAAAGAAAATAGAAACACTCACTTCAGACGTCCGTTTATCCCTGCAGGCTTTGGCTGTCGCTTCCAGTTTGAGATTCCAAAATATGTATCCAGGACGCCGCTGTCCATATACGGTACAAAGCTTGGGTAGGAGCAAGCTTCGTTCAGTTTCTGATTTATTTTTGAGAGTGTTTGGCAAAACATGTATAATCCCAAAGAAGAAAATGCCGCATCCTGCACACAAACACGTCCACCGCACAATATGTATACTCCCCAGACGCGCTGGCTTAGCGCTTGTGCTCGTAAGCCGAAACACGTCTGTGAAATAAACATGCGCAAAGTACCTCTCTTGCCTGAGACCATTCACCAAACAAACGTCCATATCCTGATCTGATGCAGAAATGTTATACAGAAATCATATCTACTAGTAGAAACTACTAGTCCATACAAGCTCGAGTCAGTCCGGGCTTCTCTATATCTCTTCTCATAAAGGTGCAATGAACGGCGGATTAGAGCATCACGCTTGTAAAATCACCCTCTTCTATGTCATATTGATTAAAGGCGCAAAAGAGGATGTTTCCGCCGACTGAGAATCCAAAAACCATTACTGAGTTTTTTAAATAAGCGCATGCGTAAGAACAGCCTCTCTCCTTCACAGCTCATTTCTAGGGAAAGCCTTCCAAAACTTGTGCACGAGTATTTGAACACGAGTGTTTGTTTACCACCGGCATATGCTGTGTCGCGTCAGTGGATTCATTATGTGAAATGATATGATAATAAACACATAAGACGTAAAGATCAGTCGACGCTACTCCCATTTCAACTAGCATGTAACGTTAGCAGACTGGTCACTGCCTTACAACTACAGTACAAGAACAACGTCGATATACCTGAATAACAGTACAACAATAATTATTCCACAAAAGAAAGAATAATCACACGCGACAATGAAAACAAACCGAAACTAAAAACGGAGTTTCATGCGCTATGCGCATGCGTCACTCGTGTAAAGTTACTGGAACGTGCACGTCTCTCACAAGGAACGTAATTAGGTTACTTTCAGTGCACCTAATAAATAGTCTTTTATCATTTAATAAAGACAGTTTCAGGTAATATTGCAAAAATGTATTAAACAAACATCCTCTTTTCCACCTTTAACTTCTGCTATTATTGTGACATGAAGTCTGGCTCCCTCCACAACGTCTGTTTAGCTTAGCTTACCATACAGATGATTTTTTTCGTCTGTGTTTGTATATTTTTGTAAGTCTTACCCACTGATCTGTAATAGGTCTGTAACATGAGTGGGTCCCATAGCCCCCCACCTTGGAAAAATGAGGAATGAGTGTCTCACCCTCCACAAAGATACAGGACTTCCTTCTTTCAATGACGCAAAATGACAATCATTGAAAGAAGGAAGTGCAACACTGAAATCTGTATTTCTCCCGTCTCATGGGAAACTGAAAGAATGATGCATGACCATTTAAAAACATGACTGGGGTTCTAAGAAAACACAGCTTAATGCAAATCGGTGAAGTGTCCCTTTAAGCACCAACGCTGAAGAGAGATGATCTGCTAATAAACAAGCAACACCAACTGTGTCTCTTCAGCAATATTTAACTCACAGGAAGAGTACTAATCTTTAAAAAAATAACTTAAAGGAATGCATCTTTAGAATATAACATCCCCAAAATAGCCCCTAAAATAGTTTCTATTGCCCAACTCATTTATGCAAATACAACAGCCAAGTACACATCCTTCAATATTTGTATATTTTGTTTTAGAAGTAGTTTTGTTAATAAAAATTTGAATATGTATTTTGGTTGTAGTATGATAGTACATATAAATTATATACAAATTCCAGGTAAGTCCTTTTTTTAATTCATGTTCCCTTATAAACTTTAAAAACATCTGCAATTGTATGCCCCCTTGTTGCGATCATTCTCAGATGACGTCAATTAGACGCCTTGGACAGGAGTTAAGTCCACCCCCTCTTACTGTCAGTCAGTTGCCAGTTCTATTTCTGAATGAAATGCCTGATTTTCAATATCCAACAAAAGCACATTTCCTCACGTGATATTAGGAGTGTTCGACTTCATCTTGTGCTGGTCGAACAAGCCTATTCTTATTCACTCAAAAATCTGTCACAACAAAGAAGTGAATTTGATTGTGACTTCCGGTTCACAGGGATCTTAAGGCTTTAGGAGAGACCCACCGCCTTTAGCTATGGTAAATATGGACACAGGTGAGGAAAATGATAGTAATTAACTGAACACATGTGCAACTTATAAACTGATTACAAGTGAATGAGAACTAATTAAACAATGACTAAAAAATGACAGAAAAAAAACAACAACTTGACATTTAAGACAATTCAAAGTTAGGGTTCAGTTTTACCTCTATCACTGATTCTGTGGCGAATGATCTTCAACTTGTCAATAAGTTTCTGGTCAGTGAATGATATTGTATCAGCATGTACGACATAAACCAGACAGAAAGCCTGGTCAGAGAGGTTGGGGTCACTGATGTAATGTTCCTTCCCTTGAGCGATTGGCTCCGACTCATGAAACTGAGAGATATGAGATAAAACATACGAAACATTAGACATACTGGACACTAACAAATGTTATGATAACGTGTTATTCTCCCAAATATTGTGGTTTATTACTTTATAGCCATCCTTCACATGGCCAAATACAGCATTGATGATGTCCTCTGGAAGTGACCCACGCTCTGCTTTAGGTTCTAAGCCCATTATGTCTGTGAAGACATAGGGCAAGACGTTTTGTCCACTTTTAATGTGGAACCCTTTGAGCTACAAAGACCAAAAAATAAAGCACCATTTACATTTGAAAGACTTTTAACATGTATTTCACTAAACATACAAGAAATGTAAAATTACCTGTTTAATTACTTGGTTTTAAAATTATGCTTATTTTAATGATAGGATATATGAGTGCAGAAAGAGATGAACACCTTTTTTGTAAAACTATAACCTTGCCCAGCTGAATTTGCTATTGCTATGGAGGTGATCCGTTGTTGAAAGACATTATTGACTGAGTTTATAAAGCTGGACTTTCCTGCTGCAATTTCTCCAGCAACCAGGATCTTGATGTACTTCACATCTTCATTACTGGGAGTGAATTCTTCAAGCTGTTTTTTCAGGACATCTCTCTGACTGTCAAGAGAATAAAAATTAAGTTGGAACATCAAAAAGCCAGAGTTTACCTAAAAATATATACTGTAGTATATAATCACTTACTTCCAATCAATCGTTCTCCATGGTTCATTGAATTCTGGTAAAAACAGATAAAGAAATCTGTATGTTCAGTGTGTGTGATCTAATATTAACACTAATCATCTAAATACTGCTTATATTTCATAAAGAAAAGAGTCTTACCTGGTTTAGGCTGTGGTGGTGCTGGTTTTGACTCTGACCCGCCCATATTTGCACAACCAGCAGGAAGCAATTTCAGTCATAAATCAAAGTAGGGGAAGATTGTTATCTATAAAATAGCTTGCTTACACAATGTTAAGCTAACAATGCAAACACATGAACATCATCTTTCATGTTTTTGTTGAACACATCTCATTTAACATTCACAGTGATGTGGAAAAGTAAAAGAACTTTGTAAATGGATGACCCACAACTGTTCTTTTTTATTATGTTTTGTGATAGTTGTTCATCGGCATCTTTGTCTGTTTTTAAATCTTGTCTCAAAACTCATGTTTTATATATATATATATATATATATATATACACATATATATATATATATATATATATATATATATATATATATATTTTTTTTTTAAGTCTAGTTAAAATATACATGTCACGATGTAACTTGCAAATGGACGACAATGGAGACAGAAATACAAAATGCAGGATACTTTTATTCTCACCGACATCTCACGAAGTTTGATAAAAAGTCTCACGATTTACATCCAGATCACCATGCATGATGGGATACACTTAGCCTTGAATACGGTATTTGAGATAGTGTGTGTTTAGTTTGGGTTAAGTACACTGCACTTTGCCAGTTTTAAGACATGTGACAGTCTTGCACACGTACTTCTTGTCATGTGCACGCTTTCTCGAGTGGCCAAGAGACTGGGAATGGCCACTCACCCACATGAAGCTAAACTCATTTAAGTGTTCACTTGGTGAATGCTGTTCATTCGTCCAGCTGTTAAAATGCAGTCAGTACAATAAAAAAATATATAAAAAATATATATAAAATAACAATTTAAAAAATGTGATTTTATAAAAAACAGTTTAAAGTGAGTTAAAAAATAAACAGAAATAAAAGTGACTGGAGTTGGATTTTCCCCAGAACTGTTAAAAGTACACTCAGTGTGAAGCAGCACAGTAAATGCAGAGTTAAACAGATGTGTTTTTAATCTAGATTTAAAAGTGTTTACTGTTGAAGCACACCTGATCTCTTCTGAAAACTGATTCCAGCTATAGGTGGCATAATAACTAAATGCTAACGCACCTTGTTTTGAGTGAACCCTTGGTGTTTCTAACTAATCCTTATGATCCTGATCTGAGTTATCTGTTAGGTTTATATTCAATTAGCATATCTGTCATGTATTTAGGTCCTAGTAATTTAGAAATAGTGTGTTTGTGCTCTCTGATATGAACACTAATCATATAAATACTGCTTATATGTCATAAAGAAGAGAGTCTTACCTGGTTGAGGCTGTGGTGGTTCTGGTTTTGACTCTGACAAGCCCATATTTGCAACACCTTTAGGAAGCAATTTCAGTCATGAATCAAAGTAGGGGAAGATTGTTATCTATAAAATAGTTTGCTTACATCACAATCAAAAATATATTTAAGCTTACATAAAATCACAACCTAACATTTTTTTAGGTTGTTCCACTTACAACACACATGCAAAGGTTACACTCTGAGGCTATTTTGGGGATTTTCGCCTGGATTTGGTCTACCCAATTTCAAAAGCTTCCTATACCCACATGCAGAGGTGTGCATACAAACATTTGGTATCATTTTACAGGAAACCCTTTGAAATTACATAAAACCCTGTTAAAAGTGCTAAACATGGTTGTATTTGTTATCAGTCCTCTAATAAACACAAAAATAAATAGGCGCTTTTTGATGTTTTTTTTTCTAAAGTCTGTATTTAAAAGTGTATAACCTGCAGACAGTTTTGTTATATTCTAGTCAATGTCAGCTAACACATCATAATCTATGCAAAAGTTATTTTACTTCAACTGAAGGGAGGAATAGTACCCTTTTTGTATACAATTTCCGCCTTAAAATATTTGAAGTGTCCCCATAACCACATACAGTGGAATAAACCCAATTTCTTTATATCATTTTAAAGAAAACCCTTTGAAGTTCATAAAAAGTTTGTGACAAATATTGTTATTTATGTTGTTTTGCATATGATGAAACACCAAATTTTCTTTTTGTGTGTGTGTTGTAAACACTGTCTTTGAAAGTGAATAACTCTGGTTCTGTGTGCTCTAGCAGACTGCAGATTTTACTAAAGGGTGTGTCAAATAAAAAATACTTCCTTTTGTTTTGCACATATAATAAATAGCAAGGGATTATTCATGCACACAACCAAAGAAAATGCTGTGAATGGACTCATTTTTAGAGTAGGACCTAATATAAAAGATGGTGTATCATTTGTGGCTATCTGCTATCTGAGGCAGTCCACACTCAAGTTTTACATACGTTTACAAAAAATATTTTTTACCTCATTATTCATTCGACGATTGTTGTATATGTGATGATAATAGAACAAAAATAACGATGTAGCCTTATTCCTGAGAGTGAGAGCTTTCCTTTGATATAAGACTTGCCCATGTGTGTCATACTTGAAAAATTTGAAATATGTGAATATAAAAAAATTGTTGGGGGTGATAGTGTACATTAATTTTAAATAACTTTCTGACGGTATAATATATCTCAAAGTGATGCATATCTGCAGAAAGAGATTCTAAGCTTTCAAACAATATCTCATATGTGGTAATGGCTCCATGACATGCCATTCAATATTAAAGGAATATTTTATATTAAGTCATAATAAGTAATTTTGGACCGGGTGCAGGGTCCGAGTTAAAGAAGATAACATCTAAAAGGGTAGCGCCACAGCAACAGGTTTTTATCTTTTTTCTGAAAGCGTATGTGATAAAACCAAAATCCCTGTAGATTTAATGTGACTAGCACTCGAAGTGGACAGGTATGTACCAGTCCACGGTACCACCACTTCGGTATTTTAAGCCAGATATCTTCAACCCTGCAGAGTTTTACTTCTTCCCCATTTAAACACATGTGAAGCAGCCAGTTGGTCAAGGTCTTCATGATCACTTAAAAGTTAAAGGCAGGTGTGTTGGAGCAGGGTTACAACTAAAGTATACAGGACAGGTCACTTGAACCTCATTCACAGAGGCGCTGTAAAGGGGGGGGGGGGGTAAACAATGATGGTTCTCGGGGACTATGACTAATAGGTCCCAGAGAAGCACCCGATAAAATTGTGGTGCTAAAAATATATTTGATAGTAAAAATTCTTAACTTTAATTATTCTATTTGGTGTTTCCTGATGTCAAAAAAAAAACATTTGTTTAGGAAACACAAACGTACGTGGGCCCCTCTCCCCCTCTCGATTATTATAAAATGGTTCAGTCCGCCCAAATTGTATCCAGGCAACACAAACAGCTTGACTTCACTTATAGCGCCGGCAGAATATCAACTTCACGGAAGACCATGCGCCATGGGCGGGCTTTGGGGTGCCGGGCCCGCCCTGGACGAGCCTGCGGCCTCCCTTCACCTGTTCACCAGCTCCATGTCCCACCAACCAACAGTCCTTGCTTGTTTGCACTTTTTTAAGTTATTGTTTTGTATACATAACTCCTCAATAAATATAAAAATGTGTTTGGTCTGATTAAAAAAATATATTTTAAATGTATTTGATTGGTTTGTCGATGAGAGTGGAAATGTTTGGTTGTTTGCTATCATAGTGCCCTTAACGTTAAGACACGATTGCGTGTTGCAGTGAGACTGACACGTTATGGTTCTGCTGTGATCTTTGAACTATTTTTGCTGCTGAAACAACAAAAACAGTCAACATTGAGTCTAAAATGTAAGTGACTTAATATTAATTACTTGTTTAGTGATCTGTCATATGAAATTTTTACATTTTTAATCGTGATGTGATGCTGCTTAACTGTATCATGTTATTAAAACTCCACATTTTTACCGCAGTATGTTTAACCCACTTTGTTAACTCACTTTTGCATTTATTTGTTTAAAGGGGACAGAGAATGAAAAACCATTTTTACCTTGTCTTTGTTGAATAATGGTAGTCTACCTGCATTCACAAACATACAAAAAGTTCTAGACATTCTAAATATCTTAGTCTCATAGAAATTCCTCTCTTAGAAATGTCAGCCAGAAAACAGCCCAATCTGAAAAACTGATGCTTATGACATCACAGGCATCTCCCTGCCCCTTTACTTTAAAATAATTGGCTACATTTTTAGAGTGGCAGCAAAGTCAGCCAATCAGTAATGAGATTGCAAGTTAATCCAGTAGGGGCAGCCAAATAGGTGCAAAACCACTTGTTTAAAATCCCACACCCTAATAGAGCAATCTGAGAGAGGTTTTTAGGAAGCTTCTAAGGCATTACAGACCCAAACAAAAACATTTTTGTCTACATGTCACATCACAGAACAAGGATAAATACCCCGTTCAATCATTCTATGTCACCTTTAACTTAGCCACATTACATTATGCACTTTCAGTCGCCATTGAGACTAAATGATACAGAATCATTATTGTTTTGGTGATTGTTATTGGAGTTTTAATAAGACAAGGCTACTTGTCCGGTCAAGCATGTAAAATTCTCTTTCACTGGGGCTTTTAAAATGTTGAGCCATGCAACATGTGTTTTTAACCTGCTTCAGTAGGTACAATCTTTACGACTCCTCTGTTGTATTGCGTATATCAATTCTTCGTAGTTTTTGTTCATTTAATACATAATTTATGATATTATGCATTGCAGTGAGGTTGATCTCATTTATGACCCCCTCTGAAAAAATGAAATGCCTGTCTGTGAATTTGTGTCTGGCGCCAGGTCTGATGGAAGAGAAAGTGAAAATGCCTCAAAAATCATGGAACTAAAAAGCGGAAAGAGAAAAAAAATAAGAGAAGTGAAAGAGGCAAAGGGTCGACAGTATGTTACCCTATATTTCACATGAAAAGGTGGGTTTGTAAGTAGGCCTAAATTGATAGTGGACCGCCCGCCCGTGACAATGATTGTAGCTTACAGCGCTTTTCTGTGCTTACACACACTTTGTACATGAGGCCCCAGGTCTCAAAGGTAGTGTAGTTTTAGGAAAAGTCAGGGAGCAGCAAGGCTTTGTGATTTATTTAGACAAAGTTATTGACTATGCAAATTTCAAAACGGTCAAAAATGACGCCTCGTTTGTTCTAGTGTTAAAGATAATTACCATAAGTTTAAATGTTGTGGTTAAAATGACCGTTCTAGTGTTAAAAGTGCATGATAAGGGAACTCAATTTTCTCCCCATGTTAGGTCAAGAAAACGCTGGAAAAATAACAATACACAGTTTTAGTTAAACGTTCAACACTGTAAAAATGACTTTCTTACTTAGTATTTTTGTCTTGTTTTCAGTAGAAATATCAAAAAATTCTTTATGCTTTTTCTTGATGAGCAAAATGACCTAAGTAAATAAGTCTAGTTTTAAGACAAATAATATACAATTTAAGTGAAATTGTCCTTAAAACAAGCAAAATTATCTGCCAATGGGGTGAGAAAAAAAATTATGAAATTTAAGAACTTTTTTCTTAAACACTTAATTCAAGTAAAATTTTCTCACCCCATTAGCAGATATTTTTGCTTGTTTTAAGCACACATTCACTTACATTGTATATTTTTTGTCTAATAACTAGTATTATTTTCTTAGGTCATTTTGCTCATCAAAAAAAATACATCTTGATTTAAGAATTTTTAGATATTTTCTACTGAAAACAAGACAAAAAAAACTAAGTAAGAAAGTTATTTTTTTGCAGTGAATGCAGTCAAACGCACTTTGTCAAAATCATGCCTCGTTCCAAACAGAGTAAAATGAACCAGCAGCAGCAACTGAAAGTCTAATATGTATATACATACAAATATAAATATAGGTGAATACACTATATGACACATGTACAGCTATGCAGAGTATATACATTATATATGCAAGCACAAAATCTAACCCTAAACCAAAGCGACAATGGTTTGAAAATAGTAAAAAGCAGTTAAGTAACCAATATGTGATAATCACACGAAAACAGGAATTTGTTATACGATCACAGAAAAACGCAGAAATTCATGATAATATCACGAAAAAAGAATCCAATTACGTGACTATATCACAAAACCCGTGAGATTGGGTAGACTTCCTATAGGGTTGGGGTTAGGATTAGGGTTTGGTTTAGGGTTAATTGCATGTAATTATGCATAATTAACTATTATTACTATAATAATGACATGTAGCATGTGTAACAAAGACACCGTAAAATAAAGTGTTACCATGTTGAAATAAATATATTAGTAAATTGCTCACCTGGGATTATTTTCAAGATTTGAAGATGGTCTGCGCTGTAAGTCTGCTATTTGTGTTTGTGATTTCTCTTCTGTCCGTGATAACACACTGATGATGCTTCATTCAAGTGTTTAGTGGAGAGAACTCAGTGCAGAGTATTTATAGGATCTGTTATACTTTCACTTTCATTATGATATATGAATATGTAATATTAATGATGATGAGTAACGTTTGTTGTTTTTTAATTGCATGATGGCTTTCTTCTTAATAGTTTTTATGCTTCCTTTTTTCATTTTAGAGCTTATTGTGTATCTATTTGTTTTTGTTATTTACTTGTACAGCACTTTCGTTGGCATGCGGCCATGTTTAAATGTCTTATAGAAATAAAATGAACTTTAACTTAATGCTGCGTAAACTGCAGACATCCTCATTGCAGATATTCCTGCTTCAAACATGTGCAGGGCAGTTAGTCTCTGATCGATCTGGAGAAAAAACTCCCAGCTAAAGCTATGTTTGCACTGTAAAACTGTGATGTAAATTGACAATTAAATCTGAGCTGTATTCTGTTGTTTTAATGTCATACTGTGAACTGCATGCAATATGAGAGGTAATACATCTGTTGCATAGCACTTCAGAGCAAAGCCTTTATTTACCTTTAATTAATGTTAACTAATACAACCTTAGTGTAAAGTGTTACCTATACATTTTAGACAAGCAATGTTATATAAGACAGATAGGTATTAAACTTTTAAATTGCTTAGAATCTGATACAGAGTCTGAGATATACAGTTTGTGCGTTTATCTCCTGTCAAACTTTCTCATTAACACTATTAGTAACAGTATGTTCTTATTACATCATTTCATGCAATATTTTGCAGTTTAAGTACCTACAGCCGTAGACTAGTAGACCAATGTGACTTACAAGCGAGTATGTCCATCATTCGTTCCAATCCATTCCAACAAAAAATCTTTTAGGTCACTTTGCAACAGGAGGCCATGGAAAAGAAGCACTGGACCAGAGATACATACGACCATCCACTTCCCCTGCTGCATCTCCCTTCTTTGTCATGAAGAAAGACAATAGTTTGCAACCCTGCATCGATTACAGAGGGCTGAACAAAATCACCAAGAAATTTCGATATCCCCTTCCCCTCGTTCCATTAATGCTTAAACAGCTACAAGGCGAGATCTTCATGAAGCTCCATTTATGCAGTGCATACAATCTGATACAGATCCGTGAAGGAGATGAATGGAAAACAGCTTTTGTGATCCCTAATGGCCACTGGGAATACTTGGTCATAATGTATAGTCCCATCTAACAACTAATTATGTATGTATAGTTCATTATTTGATACATTACTTATTTGACTTATCCAGACAAGTAGTCTGACTGTGTGATTGGGGTGCAGTGAATTCATTGTAGGACCCACGGGTCGTCTTATCTTATGTGTTTCATTATTCAGGCATGAAAACGTGTCAGGGGTGAAGAATGTGAGAAGGGTGCTCCAGGGGCGATGTGGCCTCTGTAAACATTTGACTAGTAACCAAAACCATGTTTAATTAAATGAGTTGATAAATGTGGAAAGCTGTAACAAGTTGCATTCCCTTACTTTTTTACATCTGCCGATTCTGCCATAAATTTATTTTGCCATAATCTGACCATCAGTCGCAAGGCCATACAATTTTAAGTTGGTCTTGGAATAGGGTGGACCTGAAGGCCTACATCTAATTTAAAATGACTTAATTTTACAATATAGTACTGGTTAAATCAATTACATTATGGTTTTTGAGTCATGGGTTGAATAATTTTCAGATAAGCAAAAATGTGATGTGGGAAAATAAATAAAAGAACAAATCAAGAAATTACAAGCATATAAAATAGAAAAGAACAAAGTAGCACTATTGATTAGGTAGAGAAACAGTATCAAATTAATATAACACTGTTTTTAATTATATAAATTTATATAATTGATCTTTTTAAAGCTATAAAGGTGATTTTCCTTTTGTCTTTTGTAGTTTGATTGACATAATGACTCAAACATAAGCATTTCTTATAAGAGGAACTGTCCCTTTAACAACAGAGAAGCGATCTATACACTGACACAAGATCAACTTCTCACTTATAATAAACGACTGTTTTTATGAGAATACTTTCAGAGACTGTGGTATAACAATATAGTTTGTGAGTTTATCTCCTGTCAAGCCCAAAGAAATTTTGTGTAAACTTTCTTATTAACAGTATTTGTAACAGTATTTTCTTATTACATCATTTCATGCAATATTTTGCAGTTTAAGTACTTACAGCCGTAGACTAGTAGACCAATGTGACTTACAAGCAAGGAGTATGTCCATCATTCGTTCCAATCCATTCCAACATAAAATCTTTTAGGTCACTTTGCAATGTCAGTCTGTGTATATATATGTTGTTTTAATTGATTGATGCATTAGAATTCTACAGTTATAGTTTTACAGCGTTTTCTGTTGACTTTACGTCCAGAAGGCAGTCGCTCTATGCATCTTCAACAAGCGTGTATGATGAAGAACACAGAAAGACGGATGACATTCAATTCAATTCAATTCTATTTATATAGCGCTTTCACAATTGGTAATTGTTTCAAAGCAGCTTTACATTAATAGAAGCAGTGAAAAGCACAGAAAAATGACAGATAGCACAACATAATACACGATAGCATAAGCAGCTAAATTTGCTGCGGCTATGAATCAACATTATAAGCGAGCGTATTACTAATGTAACGTATAGAAGAGGGTGTTAAGTTAAGCCCAAGAAGGCTGCATCCCCGGGATGAAAAACCCCCTAGGAGAAAAAAACCCTTACTTTTTAGCCGGGGAAATAAAAAAAAGTCATAAGAGAGAAAAAACCCTTGGGAGATATATATATATACATGTAAACGGATAAGGAGATTAACCGGAGATTAAGCGGGTTCTGCCGGTGGTCATTGGTCAGGCATCAGCTGGGCGTCACGTTTAAGGACAGCCAGTAGATCAAAGGTGTGCCGACTTTCACATTTACCGGAACTGGGTCTGTTTGTCTCATTGTCCTCGAGGTCGAGGATGAGACAGGGAGAGAGAAACAAAATCCTATTAGCGTAGGGGCCGTTCACATGTAGTGCAAGTGTCACACAATGATGTGGTTTAAATCAGCTTGGTTCCAGACAGGCTAACTATTGCGGCATAAGTATGTTACCCACAGTTGAGGATTTAGCAAATTGGGGGCCCAATGCGAAGGTATCTATGGTAACTAAGGGTCACCTTCCGATATTTAAAAGAAAATGAAACATGTCGACCCGTTTGACTAAGGCCTGAAGCCCCACTGTCGTCGTTAATGCAGGTTCAGTGGCAAACGGGTCTGTATGGCATCCTATTCACAAGACTACAAGAAAACGCCAAAATCGCAACCCGACCATACTTGCCAACCCGTTTGACTAAAGCTGGAGGCCCCACTGTCGTCGTTAATGCAGGTTCAGTGGCAAATGGTGGCAAACTATTTACCATAATTAATTTTGAAGTGTTCATGCTGATAAGGTTTTTTATCTACATCACAGTAGCGCGAGAGCCGTTCGAAAGCAAACTTCCTTATGACTTCTCGATTCACTCTCGTGATACTTTGATGGCACCTGCCTGTCAGTTTTTGCAGCGCAGCATGAGCTCAAACAAACCTAATGTCTGGAATAAATGTTGGATGATGGGGAAGGGCGCGTCTACAAACAACGCGCGCATACCCCCTCTCCCCCCAAAAATGTTTTCTCTACAGCAGAGTACAGTTGAGCAGCTGGCCGTGCCTAACAACACTGGGAAAATCTGCTCTCAGACAGCTGCACATAAAAAAAGGACATTCATACAGCTGGAAGTCCCGAGACACAGACCAAATCTATTCATATCTGTGACTTACTGTACCAGCTGACACCGGTGATGCTCTTCTTACCGTAGTACAAATCTGTCTGAAGTGACTTTATAACTCTGATAGTTGTTTGTTTATACTGCAACTATTGACTATCATGTCAGTTTAAGTGGTTTAATAAATGTTTTACATTTTAAACATGTTGTTTTATCAGGGATTAACTTGTGTAGCTGATTTTTTTTAGAGTAGTGTTGTAATATTATCACACAAATGAAATATTTGAAATCATTTTTGCTTTTCTTCACATATTACCAGCATCAGTTTGTTGAGTGTATACGATGATAATATAGTGTAACAGATACACTGGTGGTAGTAAATAGAGATTTTGAATAGCATAGTAATGATTGATCATCATGTGTCATGGGTACATATGAGACTCCAAGATACTTAAAAGAATATCAGTGTATCACCATTTTCAGAAATATCATAGTACTACTGTTCAGGAAGAAACTGGAAAGCATTAAAATTCCTATAATAAACATTTACTTGCTCTACTTTTTCAACTAAAAATTTATCTGAATGCAAACTTCTTAAAGGTGCAGTGTGTACATTTTAGCGGCATCTAGTGGTGAGGTTCTGAATTGCAACTAATGGCTTAGTCCGCTGCTCACGCCTCGCTTTTGAAACACATAGAGAAGCTACGGTAGCCGCCACCAGACAAACATGTCATGGTCGGAGACAACTAAGTAAAAAAATTGTCCGTTAAGGGCTTCTGTAGAAAAATGGCAGCACAAAATAGCGACTTCCATGTAAGGGGACCCTCGGTGTATGTAGATAAAAAGGTCTCGTTTTAAGGTAATAAAAACATAACGGTTCATTATAAAAGGTCTTTATACACCCCTGATAATATAGTTTTGTATATTATTTTGCATTTTTGTCAAGAGATTCTTCTAAAAATTACACACTGCGCCTTTAATGCTAGGTCACAATATTATGTTGCATACTGTTGTATTACACAGACAGTACATCTGACTTTTCACTGTATTATTTATAAATAGAGATAGAGAGCAGAATAATGAATGTAATATAAGATCTAAAGGTAGATTAGTGTAGGACTCAAGACTTCTTCATTGAGAAATTGATTCTAGTCTTATGTTTACCAGTCAGTCCTTAAACATGAATATACTGAATGAATAAACTCTACACAACTGGTATGAGTGCATTTACTCATGCAAAAAATAACACATGCACATACCGTACTGTTATAGTAATGTAATGTAATATTGCTCACGCAGGTCATATTTTAACACTCGTGTCAACTCAAACCCTAAACATAAAGTTGCATCTGTGAGCATGTACTTGTAAAGAAACACAGCTTGATTTTCTCTCTTCAGCATGTGAGTCGGTTCATTGTAACTAAAGAGAGTTTTAAAACACCGGCCTCTCTGATTATTTATTATATTATGACTGATGTTTATTAACTGGAGATTTGGTAAGTTTGCATCTGCATGTTTCCTCATGTCACGCATGCCAAAATGTGTGTGAAATTATCATGAAGTGTAAGCGCAAAATAATGACATCACACATTTATGAAGGACAGAGAAAAGTTGTTGCAGTGAAGATTATTTATAATGCCTGAAATGTGCAACTGTGTTTGTCATCAAATTTTGAGCTTTTTGTAAAACATTTTTGTGTCATTGAAGAGTACATGTTTTTTCAAATATGTTTGTTGTTTCAAATGAAACAAGTTTACCATTGTTACAATTAGATATGTTTTTATTATTTTTTTATGTATAGATGTACAGTATGAGTTAATATGAGTCATGTGTTTTACAGTGACTGTATACAGTATAGTGTTATGAATGACAGATGAACATCATTTTTACCCTGCTATTTTACACCTCGACTTAATATTGTTTACCGGAATGTGGGTTTACTGTGTAAGTTAAAACTATAACCACAAAATATAAAAGTGTATTTTATTAACTGTAAAATTGTTTGATATGTGTATTTAATCAAGTAACATTTGATATTTTTCTATTTATTAGATTTTTCTGAAAGAAGATGAATATTCTCAGCATTGTGTTTGTGTTGACTGTAGCCCTGAATGGTTAGTGATACAGATTTTATACAGCTGATTTAATGAATTCAATCCACTAATATTTTGTCAACATTACATGTTCGAAACATACTTCACTTTTTTGATTATATTACAAATATATTTTAATATATTATAAAATGTTTGTTATTTTTTATTATGTAAAAATACACTATTAATTTTTTCATATATTGTAAAATGTTTGTTATTTTTGATTATATTGAAAATATATTATACAAGTATATTTTAATATATTATAAAATATTTGTTTTTTATTATGTAAAATACATTATTAATTTTTTAATATATTGTAAAATGTTTGTTATTTTTGATTATATTAAAAATAAATTATTCAAGTATATTTTAATATATTATAAAATGTTTGTTATTTTTTATTATGTAAAAATACATTATTTTTTTAATATATTGTAAAATGTTTGTTCTTTTTGATTATATTAAAAATATATTAAATCAAGTATATTTTAATATATTAGAAAATGTTTGTTATTTTTTATTATGTAAAAATACATTATTATTTTTTTTAAATATATTGTAAAATCTTTGTTATTTTTGATTATATTACAAATACATTATAAAAATATATTGCAATATATTATAAAATGTTTGATATTTTGGAGCTTTCTACTGTAAAAAAAAAATGTTAAAATGTTAAAACAACTTGGTTTTGCAAGTCAATTCAACCAAATTCAAGTTTTGACCTGTGATTAGTTGACATAACTTATAAAAACAAGCTTTCAAATGTTTAACATATATTTTTGTTACTTTAACTTGATGCAATTTCTTTATAGTGTATATTTGAAGAGGTTTTTTTGGTTGTGCATTACAATTAATATCAATTCAACTGCTGGTTTGTTTTGATTTAAACCTTCATAACTTAAAAAATACTGCTAAGTAGCACTATAAAACAAAATAATAACATGATAACATAATAATAAACATGTTTTGACAAAAATTTTAAAAACTGAGTTATCTCGTTTTGCAACGAAACTCTTCATTTATCCTTTTTTGCTTTAATAGTCTTCTTGGTCAAGCACTATTTTGAGCACTTTGTCAATGATGTGCATGCTTTTGGTTTTTTGTTACTACTATCATTTTAAAACCTTAGATTTTCAATAAGATGAAACGCAAAGCAGGTGATGGTGTATTATGTTTATATAAGTCTACCTGTTTAGTGTTGTTTTGTTAAATGCAACATGTCCTGTTTGAATGACCCCAAAATAGTTTTGGATGATATGAACAAGTTTGCAATGATAAATCATGCACCACAATACTACAGAAACATGCCAGACAGCAGACGACTCCGGGATGGATCTGCATCGGATCCGGTGTGGCTCTGGCCCGGAGTCGAATTAAGAATGTAAACAGAGTCCATTTTGTATCTGTTGAATTTAATGTGCACATTTTAAGGCTCTGGTTTAGTGAATGACTCTTTAAAATCCCAGCTTTTTCTGTTCCAGTATGTTTAGGGTTCATTCTTCAGATGTCTAAGGTCCAGGTGTTTCCTCAGGACAGCGTCGTCTTACCCTGCAATAGTTCAGGGTTTCTCAAAGAAGAGCTACATTGGGAAGCGATGGGCAAAGATGTGGTCTCTCTCCATGGAGGCAACATCACAGTTACTCAGGGGTTTGAGGATCGAGTGTTTCTCGTGGATCCTGATTTGTCTGAAGATTTCTCCCTCATTTTAAAAGATGTGATGTTTAATGATGGAGGAGTGTATAAATGTCTGTGGAAGGGACAGAAAACCATTTGCTCAGTGCATGTACATGTGTTGAGTAAGTATTCTCACATTCTGCGTGTAGGTTTCAGATATTAACAGGTGGAAAGCACCCTAAAAAGGTACTTCAGTGACATTAGGTTGTTCCAGACTGCAGACGACTCCTGGCTGGATCCATGCCAAAGTCAGCTGCTCTGGTACGGATCCGGCCCGGAGTCGTCTGCTGTCTCAAACAGCTTGATGTCATTGAAGAACTTTTTTTTAGTTCTAAGGGTTTTTGAGAAACTTCTGCTTGGGATTTTTATATAAGGAAGGAAAAACTGACCTGATTTTAAAAACTGAATATTACAGCTTGCTGAAATTTTGTTTAAATTAAGATTTAAAACATGAAACAATCTCTCTTTCTTTTTTAAAGAGCCTTTAGTTTTCCCTGTTTTCGCTGCGGTGGGTGAAGAAGTCACATTGAAGTGCTTCGGTCATATCTCGAAAAATCAAGCATGGGAAGATCTTAACATTCAGTGGTTTAAAGATCACAGAGAAGTTATCCGCTTGACGTCTGGAAAGACAGATGTTAATGTTGAAAACAGCAGTATGTCATTGCCCTCCAGAGAAGATCTTTCTCGAGGGATCTTCTCATTGACCATCAGATCTGTAAGAGATCTGGATCAGGGTGTTTATCACTGCTGGTACAGTACCGCAGATTATGAGGAACCACGGAGTGGACTTCCAGAGTCACACACACTCACTGTTCTGGGTATAAATCAAACATATAACCCATTATCTGATAACACTGTTTTATAATTTTACCACAGTAAATACTGAGAGGTGTCTCTCTGTCTCTCCTCTATAGCTATGTCTTCTGAAGTGTCGTCTACCACAGATTCGATCCTCAGTGTCAGCGACAGCTCTCATACTCACACCAGCAGGTCTGGGTCAACTTTGACAGCCGTTGTGAACACTCTGAGCGAATCATCTAGTCCTGTATCAACACATGCAAAGAGAAGTGAAACTGAACCCATCACCACAGCGTCTGCGCAGACGTATGCAGAGACGACTGAAGGTACTGAAAGATCTTCATGGCTTTAACCTCACAAGTCATAAGAAGACTTGTTTTCCCAGATGGGCTAATATACCTCGAATTAAGGTTCTTTTTCAATGACATTAGCAAATAGTTTAGTATTTTTTTACAAAAAGATGTGTTTGATTAATTTTTTAATAATATAAAAATGGAGAAAAAATTAAACAAGTGCTGTTTTCTTTCTATTTCTCATATTCTTGACAAGTTTGATCAAATTTATCCACCTACTTAGTCCAAGTGTCAAGTAACCTCAATATGTATGGAATAATTAACAATGGGCCGTTGAACTATTCCAAATTAATGCACAACTAAGGTGGTAATGCGGCATGGCGGGAAGTGGGGCAACATTATTTTTAAGTAATTCAAAGGACCGGAATTATTCACCTTATACCATGGACATTTTTCTGGTATTTATTCAAGACATTTGACAGGTCAAGTGTGCATTTATTGAAAAATAATACATCTGTGTGAAACATATCTCAAGCAATCAGAATAAAGCATTCAAAAGATGTGGTATACGTTCACAAAATACTCGCAAGAAACTAACTTAAAACTAAACTTTGATTACACATGAGATTAAGTGAGTATCTGGCAAACATGAGCATCTCTTTTATTATAAACCCTTTCAAAGCTTCAGCAGCAGGCATGTATTTTGACATCACACGTGATGCACTAGGTTCACATTACGCGCCGAACACATATTTTGAAATGACGAGCCACACAAATGATGGGCTACATATATGTTGTGATGAGCTTCGCATCGTGCAACCTTAAAAAAAGGAGTCACCAGCAGCCACTGCTCTCTCTATAGCTGCGTTTCCATTGCAGATTTGTGCAAAACATTTGTTATTTTCTAAATGTCAACAAAAGACTATATCGAAATGATGGCGTTTCCATTAATCGAATGTTGGCTATTTTAAGCCATTATCTTAATGGAAGGGGATGTATGACAATATTGGCAAGGACAGCCTGGAGCGACGTATGAGGTGTTTCTGGGAGGCTTTAGTACTGCATCATTTTCAAATAATGATTATGTGATTAAATACATCAGATGACCAAAAATACAAATAAACTGTTTCCATTGCAGTTTTGCCAAATACACCTTATCCGAATTGCAATGTCAATTTGCGCAAAGGTAATGGAAACACAGCTTCTCTCTTTCTCTTCTGAAGTGTCGTCTAACACAGATTCGATCCTCAATGTCAGCGACAGCTCTCATACTCACACCAGCAGGTCTGGGTCAACATTTACAGCCGTTGCAAACACTCAGAGTGAATCATCCAGACCTGTATCAACACAGACTTATGTAAAGAGAGGTGAAACTGAACCCATCAGCACAGCATCTGCACAGATGTCTGCAGAGACTGCTGAAGGTACTTTGAGCATGTGTTCATCATCTAAACTCCAACACAATAGTAACGACTTCATGAACTTCTTTTCTAACAAAATTACGGCTATAAGGGAAAACATCGTAGCTACACAGGCAGCCACCACTCTACCCGTTAGTTCACTTAACACTAGACTACCACACGAACATCTTGATTCATTTAAACCTACTACAATAGAAGAGCTCTCTAAACTAGTAACGTCATCCAAATCATCGTCCTGTATATTAGACCCCGTTCCCACAAAACTACTTAAAGAGGTATTTCCTGTAGTGTCAACCCCGGTTCTAAATATCTTTAACTCATCGCTAGAAATAGGATACGTTCCAACATCTTTCAAACTAGCAGTTATTAAACCGCTGATTAAAAAACCACAGCTTGATCAGGGAGAGCTTAATAACTTTAGACCAATCTCAAATCTCCCTTTTCTTTCGAAAATATTAGAAAAGGTAGTGGCAAGCCAGTTACGCACATTTTTGACAAATAATAGTACATATGAAAAGTTCCAATCAGGATTCAGGCCCCACCATAGCACAGAGACAGCGTTGCTTAGAGTTACAAATGACCTCCTATTAACATCCGATCGTGGTGAAATCTAAATTCTTATATTATTAGACCTTAGTGCAGCCTTTGACACAATAGATCATACAATCTTACTCAATAGACTAGAACACTATGTTGGTATCAGTGGTCAGGCGCTAGCATGGTTTAGGTCGTATCTAACCAATCGCTATCACTTTGTTTATGTAAACGAGGAAGAGTCATATCACTCCCTGGTTAAATACGGTGTACCGCAGGGATCGGTTTTAGGTCCTATCCTGTTCTCGTTATACATGTTACCTCTAGGAGACATTATCAGGAAACATAACATAAGTTTTCACTGCTATGCGGATGATACCCAGCTTTACATCTCCTCACATCCCAGCGAAACACACACGTTTTCTAAGCTAACAGACTGCCTTAGCGATGTTAGTGACTGGATGGCACATAACTTTCTTAAGCTGAACTCCAATAAGACAGAGATACTTATTATTGAACCGAATCGCTACAAACATAATATGTCAGATTACACGTTGCACATAGATGGCTGCACTGTGGTGCCATCTTCCACGGTAAGGAACTTAGGTGTGATGTTCGACAGCAACTTATCCTTCGATAGTCATATCGCCAACGTCTGCCGTACAGCTTTCTTCCACCTTAGAAATATCTCGAAAATACGCCATATACTGTCTACATCTGACGCAGAGAAGCTTATCCATGCTTTTATGACCTCTAGAATAGACTATTGTAACTCGCTACTCGGGGGATGCCATGCAAATCAAGTAAACAAGCTTCAGCTAGTTCAAAACGCTTCCGCAAGGGTACTTACTCGATCTAAAAAGTACGACCACATAAGCCCAATTCTGGCATCTTTACACTGGCTACCAGTTAAATATCGCATACAATTTAAAATATCACTACTCACCTACAAAGCTTTAAATGGCCTAGCACCCTCATACCTTAGAGAATTACTATCAGAATACAATCCATCACGCACACTACGGTCACAAAATTCTGGTCTCTTGATTATCCCTAGACTATCAAAAGTGTCTAAAAGTGGAAGGTCATTTTCCTACTTAGCCCCTAAGCTCTGGAATGATTTACCAACCGATGTCCGAGAATCAGACACAGTCGATAATTTTAAATCTAGACTTAAAACTTTTCTCTTCAACAAAGCATTCGCATAATTTGTCTAGTAAAAGTACTTAACTCGAAATAGTTATTTGTACCGAACAAAGCACTCGCGGTCATAAAACAGACCAACCAAATAAATAAATAAAAACCTTATCTTAACGTATAGTCGGATTGCGATTTTGGAACTTTCGTGTTCTTGTGAATAGTATGCCATACAAACCCGTTTGCCACTGAACCTGCATTAACGACGACAGTGGGGCATCCGGCCTTAGTCAAACGGGTTGGCACGTATGGTTGGGTTGGGCTTTTGGCGCTTTCTTTATATTGCGAATACTATGCCATACAGACCCGTTTGCCACTGAACCTGCATTAACGACGACAGTGGGGCTTCCAGCCTTAGTCAAACGGGTTGGCACGTATGGTCGGGTTGCGATTTTGGCGCTTTTTTGTGTCTTGTGAATAGTATGCCATACAGACCCGTTTGCCACTGAACCTGCATTAACGACGACAGTGGGGCCTCCAGCCTTAGTCAAACGGGTTGGCACGTATGGTCAGGTTGCGATGTTGGCGTTTTCTCATGATCTTGTAAATAGCATGCAATATAGACCCGTTTGCCACTGAACCTGCATTAACGACGACAGTGGGGTTACAGGCCTTAGTCAAACGGGTCGACAGGTTTCATTTTCTCTTTCTCTTAAAAATCAGAAGGTGACCCTTAGTTACCATATATACCGTCGCAGTGGGCCCCCCAATTTGCAAAATCCTCAACTGTGGATAATATAATTATGCCGCAATAGTTAGTCTGTCTGAAACTAAGCTGATTAAACCACATCACTGTGTGACACTTGCATTACATGTGAACGGCCCCTACGCTCATATGATTTTGTTTTTCTCTACCTGTCCTGTCCTCGACCCTGAGGACAATGGGACAAACAGACCCAGTTCCTGTAGATGTGAAAGTCGACTCACCTCTGATCTACTGGTCGTCCATCACTGTGATGCCCAGCTGATGCCTGACCAACGACCACCGGCAGAACCCGCTTAAACCCCGCTTAATCCCTGCTTAATCTCCTTATCCGTTTATATGTGTTTATATACATATATATCTCCCAAGGGTTTTTCCCTCCTAGGACTTTTTATTTTTTTTTCCTCGGCTCAACAACCCGGGGTTTTTGTTTTTTTTCTCCTAGGGGGTTTTTTACCCCGGGGAGGTAGCCTGCTTGGGCTTAATTTAGCTTCTTCTCCTAGACGTTACATTAGTAATACGCTCGTTCATAATGTCGAGTCATAGCCTCAGCAAATTTGACAGCTTATGCTATTGTGTATTATGTTGTGCTATCTGTCATTTTTCTGTGCTTTTACTGCTTCTATTAATGTAAAGCTGCTTTGAAACAATTGAGTATTGTGAAAAGCGCTATATAAATAAAATTGAATTGAATTGAATCTATTGCCAATAACCCATTGTCTTATTATAAAAAAAAATCTAATAATTTTCTTTGGGATAATAAGACTTGTTTATCAGATAATATACCTTGAAGTAAGGTTCCTTTTCAATGCCATTGGCAAATAGTTTTGTATTCTGTACAAAAAAATGTGTTTAAATTATTTTTAATAATATAAAAATGGAGAAAAGTTTAACATTTTGCCAAATGCGTTTTTTCTTCCATTTCTCACATTCTTGACAAGTTTAATCAAATTCATCTGCATTATGAATCCAAGTGTCAAGTAACCTCAATACAGGTTATACCATCTCTCTCTTCTCTAGCTGTGTCTTCTGAAGTGTCATCCACCACAGATTCGATCCTCAGTGTCAGCGACGGCTCTCATACTCACACCAGCAGGTCTGGGTCAACTTTGACAGCCGTTGCAAACACTCAGAGTGAATCATCCAGACCTGTATCAACACAGACTTATGTGAAGAGAAGTGAAACTGAACTCATGAGCACAGAGTATGTGCAGACGTATGCAGAGATGGCTGAAGGTACCGTGAGCATGTGTTTGCAAACAACCTCTAAAACAAATCAAATCTAATAATTTTACATGGAATAATACAGCCTGTTTTTCAAATAATATACCTTGAGATATTTTCTTACACTACTGGCAAGTAGTTTTGTATTAACTTAGATGTTTTCTCTTAGGTCGGTATGGGCATCTTAAGATCCCATTGGATGAGAAGATTCCCTGGATATTGATTGGACTAATCAGTGGAGTTTTGTTCATCACAGCCGGAGTTTTGGTTTTGCTGATGCTCTTTATAATAAACTGATTTGTTTTTATTGTACAATGAAGATTTTGTAAGGTTATAATTAGTTAAAAAGTTCATATATGCACTCTTTGGCATATCTGTAGACCAGTGTGGTTTATGATGTATACCCGGAGTATCAAAAAAATCTAACTTTAAGTTATTAACCTTGAGAAAAGACTTTAGTGATGTTTAAGTATTTGTTTTTCTGTATTTAGTGAAAACTCTTACAAGAGATGAATTACCATAGAAAAAGTGTATTACAGTGAGGCAGAAAGTTTTAATAACCAGCTATTCTATGAAATGTAAGATTCTTGCTTTAGTTTTTTAAATTACAAAATTGATAATTTACACTTAAATAAGTATAATCTTTTTTAAAGTTTTGGTTTTGGTATGAGTGATATTGTGATTATTTTTTTCTAAATATTCTTACTAGTAAAAGTAATTTATTTTATCTGATCAAGCATAAGATTTGAATTCATGTCTTTTTGAGATTGTAATATTGCTCATGGTTAACGTAAATACTTCAAACACTTCAAATTTGGTTTATAGCAGTTACCGTTCAAATATACACTATGGGGTGGTTACCCAGACAGGGATTAGACTAGTCCTAGACTAAAATAAATGTAAGAGTTGTCCAGACTGAAAACAACTTGCACTGACATATCTTAAAATACATCAGTGCACTTTGTTTTGCCTCAAAATGGACAAGTACCCCAAGTTTTAAGTAAGGCATGTTTGCTAAAACTAGTTATATTTCCTAATTAAACTAAGGCCTAGCCCTGTTTTAAACTAATCCCTGTCCGGGAACCCGCCCCTATATAATATAACTTTAACATGTAAAGCAAGATATAGCGAGAGATGTTCATATCATTTGTCATGTGGCTGAGTACTTTACACATTATTTTATTTAATAACTAAGATGTATATTGCCCACACACACAGAGTTAAATCAATTAATAGTTTTAGATATTTAGATATTTAGAAATATTGTAAATGATCAATCACTAAACAGATCGTTATTTTCGTAGACTTTCCATTTATTCAGTTTCAGCACAAAACCCCAAAACAAAACACATGCCTTCCTAACTAGATGTCATGGGCTTCAGCTGGTCTGACTGTAAACAAAATGATTTAAAGGATGAAATGATCACCAATAATAAATTAAAACATCTACAATAACAGACACAACAGAAACTAAAAACATCCACAGTTTTAAAACAGTTCAGTCGAACATCAAAAGATATCAGACATCTCTGGAATCCAAACATTTTCTCATTACTGATGTGCATGCTCATCTCATCTGGCATGCAAAGGCCATCACAGTTAGCTGATACCAGGGGAGGGTTTGAAAACCCCAAAGACATGATTGATCAAGCTTATATCATCAGCACAAGAAATGAAATCTCTGATTTCAGTCTATTCAAGTTTGTGTTGTGTTCTGTCATCAGATGTTAGTAGCAGCAGTAAACACAGGTCCGGTATGAACGCCTTCACCTGCGACCTCTCCCATAGCCTGAAGGGCGACAGTGGCAGCCATGGCCTTGGCGTGTTTTTTATTGGGACTGGCAGTCTGTGGCTGATAATCATTCCCATTAACCACCACCTGTGCACAGACACAGAAAAACACTTCTTATTTCACAACACACATACATCAATGACTCGGATGCATAAGACGATTGGCTGCACTGCTAGACGTATGCAGCACCGCACCGCGTTAGGCGAAGCGGGTGCGCCGCGTTAGGCGAAGGGGGTGCGCCGCGTTAGGCGAAGCGGGTGCGCCGCGTTAGGCGAAGCGGGTGCGCCGCGTTAGGCGAAGCGGGTGCGCCGCGTTAGGCGAAGCGGGTGCGCTGCGTTAGGCGAAGCGAGTGCGCTGCGTTAGGCAGAGCGGGGTTGCTGCGTTAGGCGGAGTGGGTGCGCTGCGTTAGGCGGAGCGGGTGCGCTCCGTTAGGCGAAGTGGACTGCGCTGCATTAAGGGCTCATTATAGTTGTGCGTAGGTCCTACGGCGTAGCCGCCAGAGATTACGTTCCGCGTCTGTTTTCATTTACACTTTTGCATCGTCGTCGGTGTGCAAACCGCTGCGTTAGGCGTGCGGGTGCCCAGCGTTAGGCGGAGCGGACTGCACTGCGTTAAGGGCTCGTTATAGTTGTGCATAGGTCCTACGGCGTAGCCACAACAGATTACGTTCCGTGTCTATTTTCATTTACACTTTTTCATCGTCGTCGGTGTGCAAACCGCTGCGTTAGGGGGTGCGGGTGCACTACGTTAGGTTAAGGGCTCGTTATAGTTGTGCGTAGGTCCTACGGCGTAGCCGCGACGGGTTACGTTCCGCGTCTGTTTTCATTTATACTTGCGACGTCGTCGGTGTGCAAACACACGCACAGACCGCTGGTAGGGAGTATCCACGCGTGTAACCACAGTAGCAGCGCGACCGTCAAAGCAGCAGCAGCTTGGCAAGTTTAACCCACAAGAAAGAAGAAACAGCAACTTTTTGTGAATGGATTGAGAAGACCAGAAATCATGGAAGAAAATAAACAGACTTTTGTTGCATATTGAGTTAAATCTACTTTGCTAATCTTTGTATTCACCATCGCAAACGTAAATACCCATGCCGCAGTGTTTTTACATCACAGGAGGGGTTCTGGTGGACCATCACAGCGTTTGCGGTCAGGCTACGGATAACCTACAGCGTAGCTACAGCGTCGAGCTTACGCATGACTATAAATCGGGATATAGGCAAAGCGGCTGCGCTGCATTAGACGAAGCGGTTGGATAGGACAAACCTATCGAATCTGCTGAAGTGCAGGTTTCAGAAACAGATGTGTTTTTCCAATGAGATCCAATCTGAGCACAAACCTTGAAGAGGAAGTTCTTGCGGTGGTCAGGTCCGCTGTGATGCACCATGACAAACTCTGGCTGTGGCCACTTCTTCTTATTACACATCTCCATTAAAGCAGACACTGGATGTTTTCCTGCAGGCATTTGTGTCAGAACAGTCAGGGTGTTATTCATTGTGATGGGTAGCTTGATATGATTTCCTAATGTGGGACACTCTTATCAAGCCCAAACAACATCTTTTCTCTCTGATTTTACATCACAGCAGATGCACCAAGGCCACTTAGGAACATTTGGTTAGGGTTAAAATTTTGAACTGAGCATTCACTACAGGCAAGGTTAATGTTTATAACTAGGGGTTAGGAATGAAGTTTGCTGTTATGAGGTGCCGATCCCCAACATCCAGTAGCACGTATTTGAGTACATTGGTATGTTTTGGAGGACTCACCTAGATGATCCTTCATCACAACAAGGTTACCAGATTTCTGGGTTTTTTCCCCTTCGGCAACAAGACCTGCATGAATAGGAAAGCAGGGCTTGAAATTCAAGTGCTACAAAGCCCAAGCAATGACTTCTGCAAGGATTGTTCTTACCTTTACGGTCTGTTTTAAAGTCAATGATGATGGGCTCCACCGTGCCTTCCCTGTGCTTCCCCAAACCCTCACCGGAACGCCATCCCATCTTTCTCATAAGAAACTCGCCCATCCCACCCGAGACAGGTGCTGCCCGCAGGAATTGATCCTGAATGCAGCCGAACAGACAGAAGCACAGAGAGAGAAAGAGGAGGAAGCAAACGGAGAGAAACGGGAAACTCGTGAGAGATTCGTTTATTGTCGAAATGGTCACGACACTTCAAATCACGTCACTTCAACTGGAGCTGCATATCAAGTACGGACAAGTCTTGTCATCTACTAGATTTTATAACTTAGCAGCCTTCAGAATTTTCCTGAACAGTTTAAAGGTAAAGTCTTTTCTATTCTCACCTAAAGCAGTCTAAAGGACTAAACTAGAATAATCAATTTTACATTTGTAGGTAAGACATGAGTACTTTAAGGTGCAGCCCTTCAATGGGCCGATACCATCCTGAACAGAACTCAGGTCCTGAGCCGGTTCAGTTGAAACACACAGGAGCATATAATAGAAATCATCAGTTCACACAAATCCACATGAATTGAAGGAAGGGTGCTGGATGACGTACGTACCTAGGCCCTCATCATCGGCCCCCGAGCATCTGACGTGAATAGAAGGGGCCTGACTGTGACCATGGCAACAAGGCAGCTACAAGGACTGACCCTGCAACAAGTTTCCATACAGAGGGGTGAGAGTTCACAGGTCAGACTGTGAGCCCCCACCCCTCTTCCATCTGTGACCCAACCCCATACACCCCACCAGCTCCACGGGCACAGAAACAAGCTTGAGCTTTGGAACCTTGTAGCCACTGGCAATGGATGCCAAAACCCACTGAATCTTTTCTGATCCCAATGGAAGCAAAAATTGTTTTGAATTAGGTCAAATATTTGTTGGAAAGTTCACCTGGTATTCATCACATAATATCATTTTTGGACAGAAAACTGGGACTTACTTGGTCACCTTTAAGTGCATCATCAAGCAAGTCACCCTATATAGAATTTGAATAATTTGGGACCCACACCTCGAGTCAAGACTGAGCTCCATCATTATCCCACATTTGAGGTCTTTTAGCTTGGAAATGCTGCATAAAAAGACCCTGCTGTTTTTTGGGTATTTTGCTACTATTTATAGGGTGGGAATACACAGTGGTTAGCATCCAAAGCCTTTAGGACAATACGTTTCTTAATACGAAACATAAGTGTGCATGTCTGGTTTGAAGGTTTCTAAGCTGTGTACATTGTGCATAAAAGAGGATTTTGAAGCACTAAGTCATGAGAGGCCATGTGTTACATTGATTTTACTGCAGTGCCTAAAATCCCCCTAAGCAATGTTCGACATATAATTACATTTATTACCAACTTTAAAAGAGTAAAACAGCTTGTTAGCCTAACTGAAAGCTTTTTATAGTTGCCAAACTGTGCATGAACATGGCACATTAATACAGAATTGAAATATGTAGTAACATTGTGCTTTGAAAGTGGCTCATCCAATCAGATTTGAGAGTCGAAATTGTACATTGGGACCTTTTCAATCTGCCTGATGAGGTCAGAGGACTTACTTCACACGCTCCTCCATGTCACCCTCTCATAAGACACTTTATTGATGAGAATTGTGAGGTGCCCATCCAGAAAAGCATCTGCTATAACAGAATTTCAAATAGAAAACATCTGTGTGACATGCACAAATGGTGTACCCGCTCAAATCATCCTGCCAATCAGACACAACATCAAATATTTGCACTTTAAATGAAAAGACGAGAAGCTTTTATCCTTTAGCTGTGATAGACAGGTATGACGTCAGTAAACACCAAGCAAAAGGTTTCCGTGGAAACCCTGACGTCATCCTCATGGACCGATCAATACTTATTACGTAAAAGCTGCGACCTTTAGGTGACGACTGACTGGATGGATCCTTCGATTGTGAAGCGGGTACGCCAATTGACAACGCACAGATGTAAAATCTTATATCCTTTATTAAACTTTATAAATATATAGAGATGTGATGGCTGTTTGTGTCTGAGAGCAAGATGGTGTCATTTCAGGAACCTTTGGGCTGGTTAGTGTAGTTCATATACATTTAAATTTAGGAAGTCATAAAGACGAATAATCCTATGCAAGCTTGTGTGATCTAAGAAAAGATTGTCTAAGAGTTATTTAAACACACAATGCCCATTAGGCACAATACACATCCATCATTGTAAGATTGGTGGCACTGTCTCATGGCTTTACCTTCTTAATCCAAGCCTGTGGACCGCTGTTAGACAGCTCTTCGGATGAGAGAACTGTAGCACCTGTCGAGCCTGTGAAGAGACCTGGAATAGTGTTGGACTGGGCCCATGCATCCACCTGGAAAAGTCATGAGCCGAATGTGAGCGATAAATGCACGCTTGTGCATATTAAAAACATGTTACTGTAAGACAGGTTTGCATGACACCAGACACTGTGGATTTAAATTACTTGAAATGCAGCACAAATGTTTTATAAACATTGTATAGCAATTTGGAGTTTGACATCCCCTTGTCATCCCCAAGCTTTATGGTAGGGATTCTCCTTGAACTACCATTCAGGTTTGCTACATTGGTATTGGATTTTGCTGGACTAACATAATTTTTCATCAAATAAGGCTGCTAGGATAACTGCCAGAAACCTCTTACAAGACAGGAAGGATGACCTCGGTACCAAAA
Organism: Misgurnus anguillicaudatus; assembly: GCF_027580225.2. Lineage (NCBI taxonomy): Eukaryota > Metazoa > Chordata > Actinopteri > Cypriniformes > Cobitidae > Misgurnus > Misgurnus anguillicaudatus. Next base: position 47,956,850 of record NC_073339.2, read on the forward strand.
TCAAAAGAAGAGGACATCTCTGTTGGTCTACAGCATGTCTCCTCATCACCAAATCCCTTATACTTTCATCCTAAAGCCTAAGCAACACCTTAAGAAACAGCATGCCATCTACTGGCATGGTTCATAAGTTGATGAAAAAATTCTTATATCAAAATAATTGTAAAACTGAATCCAACAATCAAAATAAAACACTTACTAATAAAAACATTTAATTTGTTTAATCTGCATGTCATGTGACCATTACACAACACCACAATACATCAAAAAAACTAAAACTAAAATTAACAAATATGTTTTATGCATTGGCGGCCGGTTACTTCTTTTCGAGGGCGCACTATGTGAAGCTCATCAAAACATGTATTTAGCCCATCATGTGTGTGGCTCGTCATGTCAAAACATGTGTTCGGTGCGTCATGCGAACCCATGTGCATCACAAGTCATGTCAAAATAAGTGCCTGCTGCTGACGCTTCGAATGGGTTTATGATAAAAGAGAAGCTCACGTTTGCCAAATACTAGCCTAATCTCATCAGAGTTTAGTGTAAAATTTGTATTTTGTGAACGTGAGCGTCACTTTTATCATAGGCGCGTGTGCAGCAGGCAAGTATTTTAAAGTATGATGCACATAGGTTCACATGATGCAATGAACACACACCCTGACATGACGAGCAACACAAGACACCCCGAACACATATTTTGAATTTGCACCCCTCGGAAGAGAAGTCACTAGCAGCCCCTGGCTTTATTTAACAAACAAAAAAATTACCAGATGAAGGTCCAATAACAGGTAATAATAACAATAATTATGTAAAATACTACCAATAAAGCTTTAAAATGAATGAAAAAAAATTTACACATGCAAATGTGCCATTAAATTATTGAAAATTTACTTAAAATCTAAGGGGGTATTTCAAGTAAATATTTTAGGTCAAGGGGGTTCGGCTGACAAAAAAGATGGAAAACCCCTCTAGTTGCAAAAACAAAGGACACATCTTTAAATTCTTTCACCCACAAAATGGACACAAAACCATCACCTATTGACTTCATACTTAGAGACGCAAGCATTCTTAAAAGGGATTTCACATAAAAATTAACATTTTGTCATCATTTACTCAACATGAGAGTAAGTAAATGATTAAAGAAGTTACATTTTTGGGTGAACTATCCCTTTAATTACATCTGTGTGATATGCAACTGTTCACACCATCACGGTTATTAACATATTAATAAAAGCATGCATGATAGAGTAACATTTTGCTCTCTCTCCTCGAGAGACTGTAATAATAACACCACAAGATTATCGCTCTGAACCTCTCCTGGCCAGGAGATTGTGAGCGGCCATCATTTTGGATCTCCCGTCGAGAGAGACAATAAAAGAAATGCCAAGTTCTGAGTTTCTGGCCGGCCTGTGTGTCTATAACAGATCACACCACATTATGAATCACCAGTCCAGAAAGGCAATAACCGACATCTGCAACAAGGTGAAGCAAATGGACCTTCATCTGTGTGGTCTAGATCGTTAAGGATCTTCTGCACCGTCTACAGGGCCACATCTGTGTTCCAGATTGCTCATCGGTGCTCCAAGAGATCAGCGTCCCACAGCGCTTCGTGTTCAAAGCTGATCAGAATCCAACGGCAGCACATCAAAGCCTGACCAGTGGAAGACATCGCCAGCATCGGACTGCTCACTCGACCGCATGGAACGTAAATATCACTAACCAAACCTCTTTTCAGAGACCTTGGCATTAGTGAATTTTCAGTGTCTGTTAACTTTAGTTGCTTTTAATATTGCAAAACTGAATTTCAAATGTTAAGTAAATAATTTGTCCTATGAAAAATAAGGTCTTCACCTTATAAGAAAACATTCGGCCATAAATTCACCCAAGTCACCTCTATTTTCTATTCTTTGCACTTTAGTCTCACATCTTAACTATACTTTAGTTTTTTAGCATCATTTAGTTGTGTCATTGTTGATCTTTTGTTAATAAATTCTACTTTATTTTACGACTGTGTTGATAAAGTTAAAGGCTTTACAAGTTAGCTAGAATCTCACTAATTCCAAATTAGATGACAAACTCCCTCCACTGGACACATTTTCTTACTTGTTAAATGATCCATTTGGAGACACTAAAGGTCTTTACGGGTCCACTTAAATCTGAAAACCTGAGGTCCAACCTGAGCATCTTCGGGTCTAAAGGTTTCATGTTTGCCTCGGACATGGGTCGGGTATAATATTGAAATCCTTGGGTAATTTCAAATAAATGCGTTTTTGCAGAACGGACAGAGACGAGCTGAACTCTCTCGAGTGTGTGCATCGACCACTTTTCAAACCCCCCCCCCCCCCCCCGAGACGACCTGAACTCTCTCGACTGTGTGCATGGAGTTCTTTTCCAACCCCCCGAGACGACCTGATCGATCGCGAGTGGGTGCAGCGAGTCCTTTTCCAACCCCCCCAAGATGACCTAAACTTTTCGAGTGTGTGCATCGAGTCCTTTTCCAACCCCCCAAGATGACCTGAACTCTCTCAAGTGTGTGCATCGAGTCCTTTTCCAACCCCCCCAAGATGACCTGAACTCTCTCAAGTGTGTGCATCGAGTCCTTTTCCAACCCCACCCAGATGACCTGAACTCTCTCGAGTGTGTGCATCGAGTCCTTTTCCAACCCCCCAAGATGACCTGAACTCTCTCAAGTGTGTGCATCGAGTCCTTTTCCAACCCCCCCCAGATGACCTGACCTAGCTCGAGTGTGTGCATCGAGTCCTTTTCCAACCCTTCCGAGACGACCTGAACTCTCTCGAGTGTGTGCATCGAGTCCTTTTCCAACCCCCCGAGACGACCTGAACTCTCTCGAGTGTGCGCATCGAGTCCTTTTCCAATCCCCCCGAGACGACCTGAACTATCTCTAGTGTGTGCATCGAGCCCTTTTCCAACCCCCCGAGACGACCTGAACTCTCTCGAGTGTGTGCATCGAGCCCTTTCCCAATCCCCCCGAGATGACCTGAACTCTCTCGAGTGTGTGCATCGAGTCCTTTTCCAACCCCCCAAGATGACCTGAACTCTCTCGAGTGTGTGCATCGAGTCCTTTTCCAACCCCCCAAGATGACCTGAACTCTCTCGAGTGTGTGCATCGAGTCCTTTTCCAACCCCCCCAAGACGACCTGAACTCTCTCGAGTGTGTGCATCGAGTCCTTTTCTAACCCCCCAAGATGACCTGAACTCTCTCGAGTGTGTGCATCGAGTCCTTTTCCAACCCCCCAAGACGACCTGAACTCTCTCGAGTGTGTGCATCGAGTCCTTTTCTAACCCCCATCCCCCTGTTTGCCAATAGGGCTTGTGAAATCCTCGTTGTCAGATAACAAATTAAAATAAATGGAGCAGTGGGAAAAATAGAAGCGAGGCCAAGTGGTTTCTTTCTGTCTGACTGGTGCGTGCAGGGATCCATTTACATTAGAGTTAGGTTAAAAAAAATTGCCACTTGTTCAGGATGGACTCTGGTCTAATTTCTCAGATATCTCAGGTCGGGTCTGTCTTTAAAAAAAAGACTCATGCACGTCAGGTAAAAAGGGATTCGGGTCATTTTTGGTCGGGTGCATTTTTTGGACCCGAGAAGACCTCTAACTCACACCATCTAGTGTCTTGTGTATGGCATACTTCAAAGTTTGTGCCCGTGTGAAGATCACTACACCCTGGATTAGCAATTTTAGCAACTCTGTTTCAGAGAAGATACAGCCGTAAAAGTTCAATTTCACTCAAAACTAAAATTAATTTTATACATACTTGCTCCTGAGCCCGGCTGAGCATACACATGGCGTTGATGTCGAAAGGGTTCTCTGCCAGTCTCTTCTGGGCCACAGCGCGCTCACTGACAGCCAACGTGATGTCCACTGGCTGAAGTTACGAAACAATAAAGTTTAAGTTCATGAAGCTAAATTTACATTAATCTTGTATCAAAAACATCAAAGCCTTGCCTGAGAAGGTGCTTCAGGAAAGACACTGTCATTGCTTTTGCTGGGTTCCTCAGTCACAGCAGATCCTGAGGCAGGCGGCTTTTCTGTTTTCTTTTCGACTGGCACCCATTCCCCATAGGCACCATCAGCCTCCTTCTTCCTGTGCTGTGACCCTGAAGACACCGGGAACTCCTTAGCAAACACAGCTTCAGTTCGGACGCCTGGCTTTAGTGAGGTATTCTGAGAGGAGCAGGACACAAGGATATAAACAGTTACTTAACTAGATATTGAGCATTATTATTTGTTAATGCAAATGTTACAAAGGTTAGTATACTAATAAAATACTTCTGCATAGATTCTACATCAGGGATCTTCAACTACACTTCTTCGAGGGCCAGATTTTAAAATTGTAAATATGATGCGAGCCAAACTTTTACCTTTTAGAAATGTTTTACTTTTAACTATTATGTTATAACTTATGTTGATTTTGTTACTTTTTGTTATAGGTCATATATTAAAAAACATGCATTTTCAAAAAAGATGCACACATCTTGTATCCAGTATTTTGCCTTTTTATTACTGAAAACTCATATTTTCTTTTTTAATATTTTAAAAACAATTGTAGTTTAATATAGCAAGAGACAAATGTTAATAGATCAACTATGAACATTGCACAAAAAAGTGCAAGTGTAAATAATCAACACGTGTATTTTTGTACATCTTTTGTTCATAATAACCGTTTAACTTTCATAAATTGTTATATTTCAAGTTTGCACAACATGTAGCAAGTCTTCTCCTAATGACTAAAATTGCACTACATGTTTTCTTTTTGTAATATTTTAAAGATATATAGGCTAAACCGTCTTTCCGTTGTACACTACATTCGGATGTGACTTTCGGAGTTTGCCCCCTAGTGGCAGTCGTAATGAAAATTTTAGTTTAATGGTAAATCTGGGCAGCATGGGAGATAAAAGGATTCAACTGATAGTGATAAAGTTAAACAAAAAAAGATTAATAAATTGGATTGGAACACACTGAAATACATCACTCCGATGCGGAGTAGTCGCACATTTTCTTATGCATCCAAAGCTCAAATTGGATCCAATAATTACGCACACACAGATGGTTGGCACCCCACGCAGCCACTTTCCGACTCTCCTTTTCGGTTTATCGACCGTCATTTGTTTTTTTTGTACAGTGAAAAAGTAAAAGTAACCATGTTGACAAAGATGACCGGCAGGCTGGATAAAGATGCCTGGAGGGCTGCATTTGACTAGCCCTGTTCTACATCGACACATGGGTAGATTTTGGAGAGGTGCGCTAACATGCAGGAATCAGGGTTATCTATGTTTTATTTTTAAGATCTGGCTTACCCTGTTCATGAACAATAGTTAAGGTTTAAAAAAATGTATAGTAAAAGCGGCATTAGGAATTGAAACTTACACCAAGACTGAAAGCAATGCCCTTAGTCTCCTTAAGGGACGATGCCCCAAACGCCTGCTCATCATCTTCATCATCTGACACATGTGGTTTTGCAATGGCCATCTCCTCCTTGCTCTCAACGATCTTCTTGCATCTCTGAATGATGGGACAAAAAGTTAACCCAGGTTAAGCAGGTGAAAAGCTAACAGAACTCTAAAAAGAAAGTTAATCCACACCTCTGTTAGCTCTTTGATGCTGAAGCTGTTAGCCTGTTTTGTTACTTTCCTTTTGGCCTCCTCAATACTGGCTAGGTGTTGACTATTAGGTGCTGATGACGCAGGTGGCTTGTTGACGATTGTGGGTAATGGAGCCATGTGTGACAGTGAAGCCAGAGCACCAAAACTGGACAGAGCAGCACTCATAGTGGCCGCAGTCATGCTAGCCATAGCAGCGTTCATAGTCATGAGACTCCCAGACAACGGTAAGGACAAAGATGAAGAGTTTGGACCTGACAAGGGTAGTTGGAGGATAGTTTTGGGTCTGAGGCTCTCAGGAATGGGCACCCCCGCCTTGGTACACATAGCCGCAGCGTTAGCTTTAGCTATTTCCAACAACTGTTCCTTATCTGTGGATGAGAAAGAGAGTATGAATACTAGAATAAGAAAACGTCTATGACAGTATTAAAAAGCAAAGTTAGGAATGAAAGGTGTCTTGTGGTATCGAGCTCTGTCAGACGTGGAGGCGTCTTGCTGGTGCTACGGCGATTTCTGGACGTCGATCTCTTCTTCCGGAGAATGAGAACGGGAGAACGGCTTGGTTCCCGTCTCCATCTGTCCCTTTGATTTAAAGTTCGACTCCCGAAACCTCTTCTCCAGCCCGAGCCGGATCCAGACCTCCTCCTCGAGCGAGAGCGCGACTTCCGCCTTGATTTAGATCGTTTGCTTCTGTCTGGAGTTCTTGATCTCCTGCGTCGGCCTGATGATCGAGACCTTGACCTTTTCCTTTTTGGTGACCTCGATTTAGACCGTTTGTGCTTTGCTTTGGACTTTTTCTTTCTTTCTGAGGGTGATCTGGACTTGGACTTCTTGTCCTCGTGCCGTGAAGATGACTTTGATCTAGATCTCGCAGCTAATTTGGATTTTGTTGATCTTTGTTGACTGGGAGACTTGGATGGTGACTTTGAATCTCTCTCTGTAGCGGTCTGTAACTCTGGTGTGGTGTCTTTCACGTCAGGGTTGATGCTATACTCTGAATCTTTACATGCACCTGTTGAGGGTTCTGCAGATACATTGAGCACTTCAAAAGGCACCTCAGGTGTAATGCACGTCTGAGAAGATTGGCACTCTGGCACATCCCTACTTTGTACTAAAAAGGGAACCGGTCGCCAAGATCCTTTGACAACAACCGTATTAAGATCAGAATTTAAGCCATCCGTGACAGTCTCAGGCAACTTGGTGTCCAAGTTTACATCCACTGATGGACTTTTTCCATTCTCTGTTGTTTCTTCTGTTTGCACTTCAGAATTTTCAACAGTTTGAACGTTCTCATTCTCAACTGGTTCAGTTTCCTTTAAAACAGACTTAGATTTTGATCTGGATCGCGATTTTGAACATTTAGCCTTACTCCTGGATTGAGACCTAGACTTTGATGCAGATCTTCTGTTCTTCCTTGATCTTGATCTGCTTCGTCTAGAGCGCGACCTGGAGCTTCTTCTGACCGAACGGGACCGGGATCGTTTTTTACGTTTCTCAGAAGGCGATCTACTTTTCTCTCTTCGCTGACGAGGCCTCTTTCTAGGACTATTTCTAGATTTGGAAGTTGACTTTGATCGCCGATGTCGTTTAGAAGATCTGGATCTTGATCTGTGTCTTGACTTGGGTGATCTTGATCTGGTTCGCTTTTCATCTTTTTTAGATGACATACTGGAGCTTCTTTTCTTTTCCTTGGCATTGTTGTGAATGGAGATCTCTATCATGGGAATAATGTCAGGTAACGGAGATGTACCCAGACCAGGTTTACTGTTGAGCTCTGATTTCGAGGTCTTAGCATTTTCACTGGAAGGTTTTGACTCCGATTCTGACGCAGATGCAGAAGAGCTTTCGGACCTCGAGCGAGACCGCTTCACTTTGTCAGCATCTCTGTATTTCTTTTTTTTCTTTCTTTTCTTTTTCTTCCCACTAAAAACCAAACATAAACATACAAATAAGCACTGTTAACTAAACAAAAGTAAGAACATATTTGTAATGCAACATATTTATTCAATACATTTTGATGCAAGCATAGAAAGTCAGGAATAATATGCACCAGTGAATTTCTTGCATTAAGAAACATAAGTGCATATTAAAAAAACTATGATACATTTTAATTTTATGCTGATTTTAAGATGGAAGGCATTTAACCTATAAACTCTTTATGCTGCTTAAAGCATAAACGAATTACAAGTTTTAGTTTATAAGTACAAAAAATTATCCTTTCAACAAACGAACACAACTTCTGTTATATACAAAGACTGTGTCATACCCATCTTGAATCTCTCTGTCGGACTGTGTCTCTGTGCTGCTGTCTTTTCCTTCCTTGCGTTTTTTCTTCTTCTTTTTACTTTTATGTTTTTTGTGCTTCTTGTTTTTCCTGTGCTTGGTGCTGTTATCCTCTATACCGTGATCATCCACCGGGTCAATGAGCATGATATTATCTGCAGTGAAGAGAATGACAGAAATAATATGAATGGTTTCTGTATGCTTTACAGGTCAGTTTTGCTCACTCTTTGATCATTTTGTATGTCAAGTATGTGATATGCATAGTGGTGCACGATATATCGGCCGCCGATATAATATCGGCCGATATGGTCATTTTTTTTACACATCGGCATCGGTCCGATGTCAAAATAGGGCCGATGTGAACAGGCCGATAATCATTCCTGTGTATTTGACGTGTGTGTGTAGGAGACGTGAGTGTGGGGGCGAGTACGTTTGTTTTTGCACAAGGGCATAAGTTACACATGTGCTGAAGCAGGTTCTGTCGTTTGCCTGGTCGTTCTTCAAAGTGTCTGAAGAAGATCCTCCCTATGCTGTGTGACAGGGGTGTCCAATACGTCGATCGCGATCGCAAAGGCAATGCCGGTAGATTGCACATAAATTAACTGTGTATCCTTATGCTGCTCAATGCCTCCAAGAGTAATTGTGACACACGTAACTTAAGTCTTGAGTTGCTGTGCCTTTCTTCTCAAATGTGTTTTTATAAATCTTATGCCTGCCCGCCAGAGCATGTGAGCGGTGCGGTAATATTTCCATCAGAGCGCATTTCCGAAATGTCCGCTCTGCTCGCTCAATACCCTCAGCACCGCTCGCTCATCCCAGAATGCCCTTTGGTAATTTGCTAGTTCGAGAATAGCTACTTTAATCTACTTTAACTGATCAACACAAATACAAAGCGCCATAATATAGGCTAACTGATTGCTTACCAGCATTAAAACCATTTAAAATAAGAATCTTTATAGTTCTCCCGTCCGTGGATGAGAAAGCTTCAGCCAAAAACGCATTTAATATTAACTGACTGAACACTGGACTCTTCCCTGGACATTTAGATATTATTTTTTTCATCAACAGCATGCGTGGAACATTATAAACATTGATGAGAATCTGCCGACTCGACTGATTCAGCACGTCCTCTATTTTACAGAGAGTTCGCTTAATTAACGGCTTTTCATTCGGTCCGTGTGAGCTAAACATTTTTGTGCTATAATTTGCTCTCGCGGCTATATTTCAAAATATTTTTGACCAAGTAACACTCGGGATAAAATGTAAGTTGTTTTAGATAGCATTTAAGCTTCTGAAATGATGACAAATCAGTCTGACTAAAATGATATATCCAGATGAATTTAGCCAAAATAATGATTTATTCGTTTTCATACTATATAGATACACGTTAATTTATCTACCAATATACTATTGAAAATGCCATAAATAAATACTCATGGCCTTCTGTATTGCATTCGTTTTGTACATTTACAGGTTCATAAATACTGTCTAATTTTAATTTCTTTAAGACACAGCTGTGTTCTGTATTTACTGATGCACTGTAAATTTGCACTTTAAAAACCTTCTTGTTAAGAAATTGTTCTTCAATTTATTTTAGTTTTTTCAAATAATATATTTATATAACAGAATAGTTTGTTAATCTTTCTCATAAGGGGAACGAATTATTATAATATTTCGTAATTACTTATTACATTTATTATTACTTAAAATTAGTAAAACATGTGAATGTCGTGGAAACAATTTGTTAATTTTAATTATATCCGGAGCTCCGTATCAGTTAAACTATAATAGCCAACACACAACTGTACATAACTGCGATTTATCAGCTAATACTTTAATTTGGCTTACTTAAAAAAATTATATCGGAGCGGGATCTGAGCGGGAATTGGTTTATTTGCGAGCGTGAGCGGAAAGTTAACGGAGCGCTTGCTTGGGCGGTGAGCGACTGAGTGGAGCGCTTTAACAGTAGAACGGAATATTTAGCGGAGCGTCACACCGCTCTGCTTCACTCACATGCTCTGAGTGACAGCCCTAAATCCAATGTAGAGATATATGCAGTATAGTCCACGCATTTAAAGTGTTTTTAGCATGTAGAACTTGTCGGCTAAAAGTCTGGACACCACTGTCTTAGAGTAATTGTGAAACACAAAGTCTTTTTGAGTTGCTGTGCTTTTCTTCTCAAATGTGTTTTTATAAATCTTATGCCTGCCCGCTGCAGTGTAAACTTCCGAAATTAACCAGGATGCAATCGCATTCTTTCCTTCATGCAGCTGATGCACGCGCCCGGTGTGTGTACGCGCGGCGCGCCCGAGCGAACGAGGGAGGAAGAGAGAGAGAGAGAGAGAGAGAGAGAGCTGCAGCATTGTGCTGATTTATATGCTTCTGATACTATTGTCATTTTCTTTCTAGTTTGTTTTACTAAACCGTGTCTCTGCTATTTTATACAGTACATGAACTCCAGGATTTTTTTCAACTTCTCAAAAAAATAGAGTAATGGTGACAGCCCTAAATCTAATGTAGAGATATATGCAGTATAGTCCACGCATTTAAAGTGTTTTTTAGCATGTAGATCTTGTCGGCTTTATCATTTTAAAAGTAGATCACCACACAAAAAAGTCCGGACACCCCTGCTGCTGTGTGCAATGAGAGTGAGGGCCGGGTGATACGAGGGGGAGTTCGGGACAAATTGTTCAACACAACCAATTTGATCACCCACTTTTAAAAAATAAGCATCCCGAAGCTTACAAAGAATAAGCTTACATATCAATCAGCTAATTGATGACATTTTGCACATGGGTAAAGGTGCACAATCAGTCATTTCTGGGAATAAATTACAAAAGTACATTTTTTTTTTGGAAAATAGCTCTTTATTTGATTATCATTAAAATGTGTTTTTATACAGAGATATCGGCATCGGCAAATATCGGTATCGGCCATAACAGACAAGGGTCATATCGGTTATCGGCATCGGCCAAAATTTTCACATCGGTGCATCACTAGATATGCACTATGCAGTTTGTAATCAAGAGCACATGCATAAATGTCTCTTATTTATCATTCATATTTGTGACACTACGACACAATTGAAAACACAAAGTAGTACACATAGGTGTGTTGTCTCCGGACAGGGCTTATTCTAGTCCCAGACTAAAATGCTACCTTAGTTTAAAAAACACCTTGTGCTGCTGACACATCTTAACTTAATATCAGTGCCATTGTTTTGTCTCATGATGCACACCTGTATTGTTTATTGTAAGGTATGTTTGTAAAAACTACATAAATGTCCTAACATAACTGAGGCCTAGTCCTGGATGAATCTAAACCCTGTCCGGGAAACCGCCCTATAGAGAGTACTGAGGGCTAACCTGTTGTTATGTTCATTTGTCCTGTTTCAAGTCCATCCTGTTTAGATTCTGTGACAGGTTTAGATTGAGGCTCTTCTGTACGACTGAACAAAACACTTGATTAATTACAGATTGCAGATAAATGTTATTTTTCACATATTTGGGTTGTATGATCAAGTATTTGTCATTTACAATGTTCTAGAGGTGCATAACAATTAATTGTAAAAGTGTGTGTGTGCTGTGTATAATAATTATTTATATTTTTAAGAAATATTTACATTGTACATTGTATATACATTTCTATATAATTTATAAATATATTTTTTTTCTTAAAAATATACATGCATGCATTTTTATTTATATATACATATTTATTATACACAGTAGGGATGGGCATTCGATTACATTTTTTTAGTCGATTGTCGGGAGAATTAACGATCGACTATCGATTAATCATTAATATTTTTATAATAAAAATGTATTATTTAACTTCAATAATTCATAAATGTTGAATACAAAAATACAGCGTGTTTTCCTCCATGAGACCTTTATTACAAGATCAACTTGTGGCAAACAGTTAAACTACATTTAGTTAGACAAACTGAACATATATGCGCTTGAATATGAACCTGCAGCTGCGAGCTGCAATCTTAAACAGAGACCTCATTTGTTCCAAAAAATCATGACCTCATCATGATTATTTTTTTTAAATCAAAACGGAAGGTAACAGATAACGGAGTATGGTTTCAAATTTTGTACCCTGGTGGTAAAATGTTGAATTGCTGCCACACAGTGAAATTCATTTAACTGCTTCAAGACACACGCTACGCTAGGCAACGCAACCTGCATTAGATAAAAAAAGTATTTGATTAATCAATAACAAATTAACGTAATCGACTAAATTCTTAACGATCAATTATCGATCGTCGATTAATCATGCCCATCCCTAATACACAGTACACACACATGATGTAAACAAAAACTTTTATTCTCCAATTCATCATTATGAAGCACTAAACTAAACATAATATTCCTATTAAATCTGATAAACATCAAGAAAACGTTGAAATAGACTAATATAATAGACTAATATATTTCACCAAAACCTGTATTATAGAGGTAGATGATCAGAATGCTTTTGTCATTCTTTAAATTGCCTAAAAATGAATCACAGTGACAGTCTATGTTTCAATAACTGGTCATCATTTTAAATACAATTTTTGCAGTTCATTGAAACAGTCCTGCTAAATGTTACAAAAAAATATAAAACAATATTCTCAATTGAAAAGTCAATAAAAGCAGCAGGTATTTAAATTAAGCAACATTTGGAAAGTGTTGTCTAAAATAGTTTTATATGATGTATACTATAGTAAATAACTACAAAGGAGGGTAAGGGCCAAGCTAAAATAAAAAAAAATAAAACCATCTGGAGATTAAAGTCATTATAATGCGAGATTTAACACTAGTAGTTTTTAGAGAAAAAGTCAAAATAAATAAAATTACGAGATTAAAACCGTAATATTTCGATAATAAAGTTGTGAAGTTTTGGGAATTTTTTTATATTTATATTATATTTTGAGAATAATGATATATTTTTACATGAATGTGTTTGGAGTGATGTGAATTACATATTACAAAATAAAAACAAGTTAATGTAAAATATGACATTATTCTCAAAATATAAAGACTTTTTCTCATTATATTGACTTATCTCACATTATAATGACTTTAATCTTGAGATGTTTTAATTTTTTATTTTAGCTTGGCCCTAATCCTCCTTTGTAGGGCAACACTTTACAGCACTTGTGCCAATACAAAATATTTGATGTCAACTAGCAAACATCTGTGCCATTTTTTGTTACTGTGTAAACAAACCCCAAAGATTTTTTAAATAAAAATATATATAAAATAATCACAAATCAATAAATGATATTTTCTCTGTAGTGCAGGACTGCACATTTTCATTCTCGTAGACTGAAGCTGTCCACAGATTCCACATATTTCACATTTTTTTACTTTAAGTTACATCTTTACTTACCCTACAGAAAATAATACCACGGTTCTACCATGTTTTTGGGACATGACAGCATGGCAATACCTTAATATTATTTTAAGAACCACCACATTGCAGCACTATGTAAATACAATGATGTATACGTAATAGTAATCATTATCAGTATACGAAATATGAAGTACTGATAAATGTAAGTTAAGTTATGTAACGTTAGTTGAACTACAGCAGCAATGTTTCTGCCTAGCAACGTACGCATGACAAAACAAGTGCGTGATCAAAAAGGAAAAAAACTTTATTCAGCCAAACCACTGGCGTAAACGTCATGAACAAATGTCTCAAATGTATTTAAAGAGTGTATTTTGTTGTGGTAAATGTTACATCAGTACAGACTATACAACATTGACAGGAACCGCTAATGTTTGGCTAGCTGGCTAAAACATAGCAACATGTTTCTAAACGACCTCGCGCGCGGTTTTACGTCATCTAAAAGGGATAAACGATCACACAAATTACCTGTTATCTTCAGATTCATCTGCAATTTCTTTAATCTTATTCATAACAAAATCCCTGAAAATCTGCTCAATGTTGGTCGCCATCACAGTAGGTCCGTTGTTGTGTACGCCAGTATCCCATAATGCTTTGCAGTTACCCTTCACATACAGCGAATGAGAGTGTTACGACAACCGGTTACGACGAGCTCTCCAAAAGACACAAGTGGTTTTGATCGGAAAGTGTTTCTTTACCCTTTTCACTTTTAATAAATGCAATAAAATATTGTAATCGTCTCTGCAACTAAACGAAGAGCATTAGGTGATCAATTGTGAAATTGTTTATTCAGGTTTCTAGAATAATGGAAAATGCAGTTTGCTAATGAAGCTTGTCTGATCCTCAAACGACTAAATGAGTATTTTAATTCTGTACCTAATTAACAATACGCAAATTTCCCACATTGCACTTCTAACAAAAAAAATAAAAATGAAAAAGATAATTTTTCCATTTAGTTGACACGCCCCCAACTCGACTCCGCCCCTAAATAAAGTCCCGCGTTTTCTGCTGCTAAATTCGACTTTATCTTATTATCTAACTAACTTCATCCGCATTGATTTACCTGGTTGATATTCTCTGTTCTAGTTCATTTTTTTCTGGATTATTCAGGTTTAATTAATTGATAATAATTAGTTACTAATTATTTAATAACTTTAGTTGCTGTGGTAACCCTTACCTACATGAACCCTGATAAAGTACCAGTGTGTTAAATGTGGACTCTAGTTTTTACAACAGTTAAGCATATTAACCCTTAAACAGGCAAGAGTGGAAAACGATGAGCAAAAAATCATTTCATGACATTTTTTGTATCATCTGGACTTATGTAATAGATATTCATTGGAATTTTTAAAATATTTGATATATTCAGGATTTTATGAGTTGTATCTCCCGGGATACATTGCCCTATTAAGGTATAAAAAAGGATTAAGTCATCAAAATTTATTTTTTATTTTCAGCAAAAAATATGTGATTCTGACTTCCTCTCTTGCTCTAAAACATGCCATATATATTTTTTCATCCATTTTAAACTGTGTAAACAACAGGTTTACTAGTAACATTGCATGTAAATAACACAACTAAATGTAAGTAGGCCTAACTAAGAATGAGCAGTTTTTAAATGTCTTCATTGGCTTCGTTGGTGCTTTTTCTACTCCATCTGCAAAAAATATATTTTTTTTAGATAATACTAGTTTGGTAAATTATTTAAGAATTGATTAATTTTGCATACTACCTGACCTACCCCTCAATGTAGACTATATGGGTCTATATGTGTTTCAATCAGAGGCCTCTTATTGGCTGCAATTTAGAGGAATGCATGCCTGGTATGAGGAAAATTACCTAAATTTCTTGGTTCTAATACACCACTGGACTGTCACAAAAAATTTCATCTTCATCACTTTTCTCAAAATCTGAAGAATTCATTGGTATTGGCTCTATAACTCATATTCCCTATCATTCCTTATACCATAAAATTAGCTGTTGTGAAGCCGCGAAAGAAAATATCCCGTTAAAATGCTAAGATGCAGTCATCTAAATATACGAATATCAGTTTAACCTGCAAATTTGATAATTTATTACATTTTTTCAACTCAAAATACAAAGATAGGCCATATTGTGGTTAATCCCTTTTTTATACCCTAATCAGGCAATGTATCTCAGGGGATACGTATATTTCAAAATGTGCTAAATAACAATATAAACAACATATAACCAAATTTTCTTCTTCAGCACCTTAAGACAATGCTCACAATTAATATTAGCAGTATTAATATTTTTTTTTAAAGAAGAAAAGTAAGATTAATATTCATTTTCTTACCACAAAATCTGACTGTCCTGCAAAACCGGTGGCCATGTTGGATTTAGGTCGGGCTGACCAATCAATAAAATAAACTTGAAGCAAATAATGTTACCCACATATTCAAGACAGACCAAGGTTTGATAACTGATGGATTGGTTGAAAAATCTTTTTTATGCCCCAAACAAGACACTGAAGAGAGTGTATCCCGTGGTGCACATTGCCTGTTTAAGGGTTAAGCATAAAATATATGCATAATATTATATTTTATCTATTTATTTAATTCTACTTTGTTACTTAAAATAAATTACGACACAGTGAAGGCTATTTTATAATTGATTGAAATGACTTTGGTGTCTGGAAACATTTAGAAAAATCTTTATGATAACAGTTGTGTTGTTAAGTGAAATGTATGATAACATCCAGTAATAAAACCATTTGAAACTTATTAGTAGATTTTGCAATGCTTTTATTTTGTATAAAGTGCTCCTTTTGGAGAGCAGTCCATTTACCAATAAACCTTATCAAACTATAGTTCAATAGAAGTTCCATTATCATTAATGACAATACAAATGTATTGTTTAAATCAAAGAAAAGCTTATAATGATCATTAGTGTATCATGAGGTCTTCATGCTGTCATTGGATAAGAACAGATAAATGCTCTCTGTTGACCACAGTCAACCTCTGTCCACCAGCTCTCATCTGAAATAAATGGTTAAAAAAAGAGAAATTAAAATATTAAAGTAAAAAAAAAAACATTCCTTGCCTTGGCCTTTAATTCTGTTTAAGAGCTGAAGGTTCAAATGTGTTAAGAATGATGACTCAAAGTGAGTTGCATAACCTGATAAAGTCTTATACTGTATCTCAGCTGCTAACGTAATGGTTATTATTAAGAAAAAGTGAAGTACGATAAATTTTACCAAATCTGAACATCTCAAGGCAGGACATCGTGTGTTTCTGGGGGTGATTCGGCATCCAATCACTGTATCCCCAGGAGGTACCATCTATCCATTGGAACTTGTTTTTCTGTTGTGGTCAGGAATACATATTTAATGTATTTAATTATTTTTATTATTACTTATTTATTATGTATGCTCTTTCTCTCACCTTCTGAATCCCTCCAAGCCATGTCAAAACTGGAGTTTTCTTTGCTTTGGCCACCATCGTCACAAGCTGTTTATGGACATGTGCGTTTGCCACTGAAGCCAGATGACCTTCTGGAGACAGTTTTTTACAGGAAGCCTAAAAAAACATTTGATACGCTCAAAGTATTTAACGACTATTCATAAGCCTTATAGATTTTTGACAAGGTTACCTCAGCTTCGTTGAATGTCTGTGGAGTTGGATTAAAATGGTAGCACCTTCCTTGAATCATCTCACCCTGGCAGACAGCTACAGGCATTTCTGTCAAACACAGAGCCATACTGTAGCTTTATTTTGAAATCAGTTTTAAGACTCATACATATTTGTTATTTTTCTAAGGAAGTTCTTGACAATGTGACTTTAGCCTTGGATTGTTCAAGTCCATCAAGATGTTTCTGGAAGGTTCAGTACCATGATGATGTATCTCAGGAGAGACTTCTCTCTGTTCATGTTTCTCTCCAGCAGCGCTGAACTGCGATCTCAAGATGTCACGCATTCTCAGTATCTTCAGGACTTGTGGCCTGTACTCGGTGCCCTGTCTGAACTCATCCACTGAAAGGAAACAGCACAAACACAGGTAATAAAAATAGTTTTTTAATGTTTAAAGATAAGCTGTAACATTTGTGAGATGTTTTGAAGCTTTCACATGGTGCTGTGCTCCTCTGCATCTCTGTTAGTGGATACATCCTCTGTCCAGTTACAGGATCCACCAGAGTGAGTTGAGATTTCTGAGTTCCCTGTCTGATCTCATACGGCGAAGGATTATAGTCTGTGAGCCAAAAAAACTCCATGGATCCTACTGTAATTGCTAACCACTTTTTAAATATATCTTACACCCGTTGTCTTATCTTAGCTATCTTTCAGACTGGCAAAGTTGGTGTGTCCACTTGAATAGATGGCCCACAACCCTTTTAAACCAGCAAACACACCAGTCTGGCCAGTCTAAATGACCAGCTAACCACTACATATAGGGGCGGTTTCCCGGACCAGGATTAGCTTAATCCAGGACTAGGCCTTAGTTTAATTATGAAATATAACTAGTTTTAACAAACATGCCTTACTAAAAACGTTGCCTGTGTGCGTTTTGAGGTAAAACAAAGGGCACTGATGTATTTTAAGATATGTCAGTGCAAGTTGTTTTCAGTTTGGAGAGATCTTTAAAGTGTTTAAGTCTAGGACTAGTCTAATCCCTGTCCGGGAAACCGCCCCATAGTCTGGTTTAAACGGTTTTATTTCAGCAGGGTTTCAGACTTACATCCAGCGACTCTTCTGTTCATCTCTCCAACCTCCTCCTTCAGCATGCCAGTGTTCAGGTCCATCAGGAATCGTCTAGATGGTTCTGTTCCCTGCCTACGTTCCTCCACAGGAACTGGTTTGTGGTCCACCTCATGTCCAGAAGACTGCTGTCTTTCCTTTCCCTCATGCACAGAACCAGCCATCACTTCCCATCTGTCTGCTAATAAGAAACACAATTAAGACATATCCAAGCTTGCAACCACAGGTGTTTACCCTAAAAGTTGATGAGTTAATGACTTAAAATTGGATATATCAGCAATATTGGCAATATCAGCAGATGTCCCCAATTTCATCGGACAAAAGTCTCTGATATTTGATCATGACATAGCCTGTTGCATTACTATCCGTTTTGTTTCTGTGTTTTATAAGTTAACTTGTGTTCAAGTACATCAAGATGTTTCTGGAAGGTTCAGTACCATGATGATGTATCTCAGGAGAGACTTCTCTCTGTTCATGTTTCTCTCCAGCAGCGCTGTACTGCGATCTTAAGATATCACGCATTCTCAGTATCTTCAGGACTTGTGGCCTGTACTCGGTGCCCTGTCTAAACTCATCCACTGAAAAGAAACATCACAAAAATAGTTTTTTAATGTTTAAAGATAAGCTGTAACATTTGTGAGATGTTTTGAAGCTTTCACATGGTGCTGTGCTCCTCTGCATCTCTGTTAGTGGATACATCCTCTGTCCAGTCACAGGATCCACCAGAGTGAGTTGAGATTTCTGAGTTCCCTGTCTGATCTCATACGGCGAAGGATTATAGTCTGTGAAACAAAAACACTCAATTAAAGATACACAAAATATCCATGGGTCCTTCTGTAATTGCTAACCAGTTGTCTCATCTTAACTGGTTTGGACTTGTCTTCAGTTGGTCTCTCAGGCTGGCCAGGATGGTGTTTCCCCTCGACTAGATGGCTCAAAACCCACCAAGCACACCAGTCTGGCCAGTCTAAATGACCAGCTAACTACTATAGTCTGGTTTAAGTGGTTTTACTTTAACAGGGTTTTCAGACTTACAGCCGGCGACTCTTCTGTTCATCTCTCCCACCTCCTCCTTCAGCATGCCAGTGTTCAGGTCCATCAGGAATCGTCTAGATGGTTCTGTTCCCTGCCTACGTTCCTCCACAGGAACTAATTCATGGTTTTGTTCATGATCTGGACCAGAAACCACTTCCCATTTAGCTGAGAATGAAGATCATAGAAGTGTAAACAGACCAGCTGTCAGGTTTACATTAAAACCTGACATTCCCTTTAGGAAAGACCAGCATTTAACATCTCCAATGTGGTCAGTCACATAAACATCTTTTTATTCAAATATTTCAGGATGATACTTACAGCCTACTGCTTTATTGTCCATCTCATTTCTCTTTTCTTTGAGTTGACCAGCATTCAGGTCCATCAAGATGTTTCTGGAAGGTTCAATACCGTGATGATGTATCTCAGGAGAGACTTCTCTCTGTTCATGTTTCTCTCCAGCAGCGCTGAACTGCGATCTCAAGATGTCACGCATTCTCAGTATCTTCAGGACTTGTGGTCTGTACTCGGTGCCCTGTCTGTACTCATCCAATGTTGAAAATAACATAGAGTCACGTACTGTATGCCTAATGTGCAGGTATTATAGAGAGTTCTTAAAGGATCAGTTACCCAAATTCTGTCATCATTTATGGTGATTTTTCCAACAGGGTTATAAGCCATATTTCTGTGTTTGCTGAGAATCTCTTGTATTTTATTAGTGACTCGTTATTTACTGGTATTTTATTCACTTGTGAAATCATCTTTGGTGTTCAACAGGTGAAAGACCTCAGTCTAGAGGTCTTCATGGGTCCCGACCAAAAATGACCCGGATTCTCTTTTTACCCAAACCCAACGTGCAAATATTTTTTTTAAAGAAAGGCCCGACCCGACCCAAGACAAACACAACACCCCAGTCTGACCCAACCAAGTGTTCAAGGAAAAGGACTCGATGCACACACGTTAGATAGTTGGGGTTTTCTTGGGTCTGTTTAGCAAAAATAAATTTATTTTGATACTATGCCGCTAATATTATACCCGACCCATGTCTGAGGCACACGTGAAATTTTTAGACTCGGACACACTTAGGTCTCGGGACGGACCTTGGGTTTACAGATATAAGTGGGCACATGAAGACCTCTACCTCAGTCATCTCTTCTAGTTTCAGAGATCTCAATATTGTCCTCATTTTCAAGTCTGCTGTGAAAATTCCCACATTTCTCATATGTTTTTTTCTGAAACAAACTCCACCTTAATCTTATAGCTCATGTGTTTCTTTAACAGATGTTTAATAAAGGTACATGTGTGCACCTGTTGTATCTGGAATGATTAAACTGCTATGAAAGCTATGAAATTTGACTGATCTTAAACATCAAACAGGATGATTTTCTAAACCCGTAGTGAATTGGAGTTTAGTTGACGTATTATTATTATTTTTTGGCTTATAACATTTGAGCTGGTATAAGAAGATAATTATTTTCCTCTTGATTATGTGGGTTTGACAAGTTCAATTTCCACATGACCGGCTATATGCTTTTAAATTATATTTGGGTCAGTGAATCTTCAGAGCACAACCCACAGATGTTTTAATAAATTTTCCAAGACTTAGGACTTACATGGTGCTGTGCTCCTCTGCATCTCTGTTAGTGGATACATCCTCTGTCCAGTCACAGGATCCACCAGAGTCATATGAGATTTCTGAGTTCCCTGTCTGATCTCATACGCTGATGGATTATAGTCTGTGAGACATAAACACTCAATTAAAGATAAACAAAATCTTCCCTGATGACTGTTATAGTTGTAAATAATTCATCACACTTACAGCCGGCGACTCTTCTGTTCATTTCTCCAACCTCCTCCTTCAGCATGCCAGTGTTCAGGTCCATCAGGAAGCGTCTGGATGGTTCTGTTCCCTGCCTACGTTCCTCCACAGGAACCGAGTTGTGGTTCTCCTCAGTGTTCATCTTCATCAGTTTTGAATGATGTGAAGGTTCCCTGCTCTTCCACTGGACTGTGTCTTCCTTCAGTTCGTCTTGGACCAGTTGTGGGCCTTTAATTTTCCATTCACTCTTTCGGAGTCGATGGACATCTTGCAGTGGTCTTGCATGGATACCTGCACACACATCCAACAATTCAAACAGCCACTTGTCCCCACAAATTATTTTATATTTTTGCATTAGCTATATAACAGTATTAATGACCGTATGTTGGTGGCTGTAAAATGTCTTGTACAGTAGACGTATGTGCTGATGTGACCTGTGCTGGCAAAATGAGTTGGAATGTGCACGGTCTAGTTTTGAGCAACAGGCGAAAAAGTATAAATATAGATTTTGGTCAAAATTGAGGTTTTTATAAGCCTCGTCTAGCGATCCCAATGCTCTAAATAGTCATATAGCTATCTTAATTTCTACGTTTTCTGAGAGATGTACTGTCCTAAATGCAAAGATGCCTACACAGATGCGTCTCCATCCACATGTGTGACATTTTGGTTTTAAAACATGCAGGAATTAGAAAATAAAGTGCAGGACAGGACTTGCTTGATGTTAATATAGTTATTAAGAGAGATAAAGTTCGGGACCTGATTGATGTTAAAAGATTTATTAAGAGTGACAAGACTTGAAAACTATTTTCCTCGCGCTGACAGATCTGAAGTATGCACACAGATAATACTGATAAATAGACATCTACACAGCTTTACAGTTTTAGAAATATCTGTTTTGACAGTTTCAAAAATAATCTGTTATCTCTTAAGTTAATGTTTGGTTAATTGTTGGGAAACATGTCTGATGTGTAAGATTATATTAGATCGCATTACAGTAGATCTTAAAGCTGTCTGTCTCAATGTCAATCAACCTATATTTTTCCTATAGATATTGTTTTTGACTTTGTGTGCTAAATCTATTAGTTTTACAGTGATTTTAAGGTATGTATGCACTGATTTTGCTTTTGAACCCTCTTTAACTTGATTTTTCTCAAACTGACTTTGCTGACTCTGTCAACTTCAAACACAAGTAGCTCTGTAATTGTTTTTGTCAGATTCAATCAAATCATACATCGTTTGAAGTAGTTTTTTATAGAGAATGTCAAAATATAAATAACTAATTAAAAAAATGCCAATTCTGACTCAATTTGGCATCACGGGTTACATAATCTAACAGATAAAATGTTGCAGTGTGCCATATACAATATTTACAGATAACATAATGGTGATATGAAAAAGTTTAAAGTTCATAAGTACAAAGGGAGGTTTGAGTTACAGTACTAGAAGACCCGCTGCCATCAAAAAGAGATTTATATTCTCATATTTTCTTAATTTATGAATTTCACTGTAATACCATAAATTGTACTTTGTGGACTCTGATGCCTGAGCAGCATTTTTAAAAGAAAATGTTATTTTAGTCATTAAGCTTTTTTTGACACAACTTTAAAATTTTTGTAATCTTGAACCTTTTAAAAAAATAGACATTATTTTTAATATATTTCAAAAGAAATATGTAAATAATGTAGATCAATCTTACCAACAACCACTAACAGAAGCAAAACAGCCCTTAACATCCTGTGGAAAGTAACAAACACAGTTTAATATTTTCATCTGTATTATTTTCATCAGTAAGTCCATGTTAAAATCTACCTGTGATGTTTATTCCTCTACAGATTCCTGATGTGCTGTAGTATTGACCGAGCCGTCCGCCTGTGCTCCGGCTTCTTCAGACAGATAATAACCTGCTTCAGAGGTTTACATGCACTTGTTATCGTGTCTCTTTGAATCTTTCATCTACCTTTGTCTCCTTAACTCTGATAATCTGCTCTTTGATCTCAGACATTCTGACCCATGTCACAGTTTAACTGAGATTACTGTCAGCACATTGAGTCTTTGACCCAGGCCAAGAAATAGATGAAATAGTGTGAACAGAGGAGACATTCAGCTTCGACAGTCTCAGATGTTTCAAGTGAAATTTTATGAGAATTGTTTGCCATGACCTTTCTGACTTCTGAGATTCATTTTTATTTGAAGAAATGTGTGAGATATTTTTGAGATCCCTGTGAAACTCCTAAAGTAAAGGTGCTACAAAATGTTCTTCTTCATATAGTCAAAAGAATGATTTCAATCTTTTTCAACCTTTACCACTACTAAGAGGCTTTTGTGACACAGAAGATGTTAAAAGCTCTAAAGTAATTCTTCTAATAGCATTTTTAAGAGCGCAGATGTCAAACTGTAAGGTTAATGTAGCACACATAGTATTGTTTTTGGTTTTTGATTCAGAGACTCTATCTTCTGTACTTTGTTCTTTATGACAGTCAGGCAATTACTATACCAAACTTATCAAAGGAGGGAATAACTCAGATTTATCTGCTGTGTGTTGATTTCAGCTTATTTGTCTGAAAGACCTTTACAAAATGTAGTTGAAAACTTTGAGTCTGATACAACATAAGTGATGTTTTACAAGAGTTAACAAGTCTTTTATGACAAGAAATGTTTTTTTTTTTATAAATGTGATGGGTATTTAGAATGGTTACCATAAGTAGGACTGGGTATTGGCAAGGGCCTCACGATACACATATCCACGATAAGATACGATACAATGCGTTGCGTGTTGCGATACATTGCAATGCTTTTTCTTTTTTTTTAATTAAAAATGTAAAAATAGAGCTGATTTTTTTTTTACTTTTTTAAGCCAAAGTGCGTCCACACAAAAGCTGCAGGTGTTTTTAAATTTCTGCTAATTTTCACTCCCGCTAACTTCTGAGACATTGGCCATATATGACAGACAACTGGACAGCAACAACTACAGCAGCGGTTGAGGAGGTCGTTTGACGCACACAGGGGGATTATTAGTTTTAAAATATTGATAGTAGAGATTGAAATATCGATACACTATCCTTTAAAAAGTATCACGATAGTTCGCTGTATCGATATTTTTGCACAGCCCTAACCATAAGGTTGTCATGTGTTGATCAATGACTGCTGATTTGTTAAGAGCCGTTTTATTAGACATGCTGTTTTCATTTTATTGTTAATGTGATGTCACACTGATAAAGCCCCGCCCATGACCACTGACTGACTGGTTACCCAAAAGCTTTTGAAAATGTGTTTGGGGCATTGTAGGGCTAATGCGGCTAAATATACTATTGTCCCAGACTGTATTCACAGGTATCAGATCTATTTTTAACCAAAAGCGCTCACTGTCTGTTGGTAAGGGAGTGAGAAGCTGTAGCTCATTTGCTTTTTTAAGGTACAGACACAAAAACAGCATGTTTTTGTCATTTTAGGGTCATTTTGGACATGATTTAACAAATTATCTGTGGTGTATTTTGAGCTGAAACTTTACAGACACATTCTAGGCACACCTGAGACTTATTACATCTTGTAAAAATGGGAATAATATTTGCCCTTTGTCACACAGGGTTTACTTGTTTCATCATCTGTTATTTAATACTATCTCTCTTCAACAAGCTAATGTGAGCTCTCATTTCTGTCCACAGCACGACCAGCATTACAGGTTTGTTTTATCCTAACATAAGGTTTATTTTCAAAACCCTTTAATGAACCAGAGCGTGTCTCTTTGCATTGATCTGCCTGTTCTGTTATGAGTCGACAGGGCCACACAGACGCCCTACAGCAGTCCAAATCTTCCTGCTAACCCTCCTGTCACAGCGGGACAATAGGACGACACGTCAGGAGCTGCACGGCGTGTGTGTGGGGATCTGTAATACACCTGATTCTGCTACAGAACATCCATCATTTCATGACAGGTTATAGCAGTGCATCTCAATGGGCTGTTTGTGTCATAGTGAGCTGTCACCACTAGAGGGCACTCAGTCTCTTTATGAGCTTTATTACTGTATATGCCTGAAGATGAGATGACCTGCATGTTTCCCCAAATGAGATGCTACATTGCTCTGAATTCCCAAAACGCGTTTAAGGTAAATCTGTCTAATGTGTTAAACACAAAAACACAGTTCAGTTCTGTGCACCATTTTTACGTAAATATTCAGACTCAAACAAAGCCAATGCGTGTTATAACGTTTTCACAAATAATTTACACAGAAATTCATTCTGCTTGTGTTCTGCAAATGAGACCGGCCGAACATATGTTCATTCACTGCTGAAGAAAACAGCCTACGGTGATTCCCTGCTCTCCCAGTCTGGAAAACCTGTCAAGCGCCCAAATCCGACAGTGCCTGACAACAGGCTGGGAGACAAGCTAACCACCACAGACTGGTTTAAAGTGGGTTTTCCTTTAATTCTGAGAAAACATTTGTTGGATTTGTAAGGGACCCTGAATAATAACAGCAGAAGTGTTCATCATTCATTGACTCCGCTGTTTCAATCCCCAGTGTGAGTTTTCATAGCAAACATACATTTTCTGTCATTGTGGGAACTTCATTATTTTTTAAGACCCTTAAACCCCAAAACAAACCTTCCTTTTATATTAAGTCTGTATTTGGTTTGTATTTAGCTCTTTTCTACCCCATACCTTTAGGGTGAAATTTGGTCTTATTTATCAGTTAAATACACACAAACAGCCGTACAGTTAAATCCGTCATGGTTTGATCTCTGCTGGTTGGCTTATAAATTTGTGTGTGATTTCATCTTTAGGGCGAATAAGAGGATGCCGATTTAACAGTAATCCAGTTGACCAGAAACCTCTACAAGAACTCTGATCATCTTTACAGATATATAGTATTAGTTTACACCACAATTTATCCACAAACTAAATTTGATTCCATCTTATATTTCCATTGTATGTTATATTTTACAGATCACACACTAACCAGAAGTGTTAAAGCCCTGAGGCTGACAGATATTGGCAGATGTTATCATTGATGAGTTCTGTGGACACATCGCTGCTAAATTTACCTGTGCTACTAACACATGGACCGTACTCTCTCTTCCAGGATTTATACAGTTTCACAGCTGAATCTGTACGTTTATAATAGTTTATATCAGTGGCGAGGACAGACATTTTAAACTGAGTGGACCTTGGTGAAATGTGGTGGACCTCAATGCCTTCTCTCAAATTATCATTTTACAATACAGTAAACATTGGATTACATTATGTTTCATTATGAGTCATGGGTCGAATATTTTTGGATCAAAAAAAGGGAAAAAAGGGAAATAAAATAAGAAGAAATCTAGAAATTATTTAAAAATAGAAAAAAAAACAAAGTTATAAAAACTTATGACAGAAGTATTAAGGAACAGGAATAGAATCAAATGAATAATACCACTGTCTTCTTTATTCTATAAATGAAATATAATTCATATTTTTAAAGCTACAGAAGTGATTTTCCTTTTGTCTTCTGTTGGAAGTCAATGGGGGTCTGATCAGTTTGGTTACAAACATTCAATATCTTCCTTCATGTTCATCAAAACAAAGACATTTATACAGGTTTGAAACAACATGAGACTCAGAAAATACTCAGATGTGTGTCCATATACTGATTTCTTTCTGAATTGTTTGCGTTCACTTTAAGACATAACTGACTGTTTTTATGACAATACTTGCCAAGTCTGTGGTATTTCGAGATAATGTTGCGTATGTGTCCTGTCAAGCGCATAAATTCTGTGTTTGCATGCATTTTGAAGAGTGTGTTTCCATGCATGCGCGTCCATTTGAGTATGTGTGTGCGTCTGTGCGTACAGAAAACAGCTCACTGAAACATCTTCTCTGTAACTTTGTAAAAATTTTCTCTGTAATAATTTCAGCACTGTAACTGCTCAAATAGTTTAAAATGGCTTGAATGTTAAGATTTGCAAGGTTTAGAAACACATGCAAATCATAAACTTTCTATATAAATAGTTATTTAATTCTAAATGATGCGTATTTGAGCAGTTATTATTTAAGAGATTATTATCATTTATGCGTGATTTCATCTGCTTTTTCACAAAATATTTTGAGTCTCTTGTGACTGGGTGGGCCAGCTGTCAATCTGAGTGGGCCACCCTGGCCCTTAAGTAGTCTCGCCACTGGTTTATACAGTGAAAAAACCTTTTAGCAATGTCACAATGAAATTGAAAAAAAATGTGATTTGTTCTGGAATATTGTTGTATTTTACAAATGACTTATGATGTTATTTTTAAAAAAATGTATGTGTTTTCATAATCATTAATCAGAAACGCAAATCTCCCCTTCTCCTCAGGTGATCTTTCTTTACTTTCGGTCATATGATCAGTTCATACAATAAATACAATGCTTATCAAATGTATTAAATCACCTGTTATAACAAAGAGAATCTGTCAAAAAAATTTATTATGCAAATAACAAACTTAAACAGCTAAATTGTCTAATCATACCCCCATTTGACTCATCACGGAAGTTAGAAATGAATCAAGCGTAACATTCAACCATTAAAACTTATTTTACTACTAAGCACTGTTAGTAAATAACTGTAAATGGGAATTTGTATAAAAAACAATAATGTGCTTTATATTGTATTTTGTTGGTCTTTCCTGAAAACAGTAAATTAATGGATAAAAAACAATAATATTTTATGATTAGAAATACTAAAGAGTTTACACATACTGCTGGATTAACCATTACAGAAACATAAACTTTTGATTTTGGTATAATCATGAATAAATAATAAATAAATAATTGCATCCTACAACACAAGTCAGACAAATGTTGTTTGTCATTTTCCTGGCACAGATAACAAGCAGATCCTCACATAGCACCTGTTCACAATACAGAGGAATAAGAGAGGAACACTGTGAGCATATGTTCAAACACAATGTAACACAGTTCACACAAACACACTGACATCTATTCCTGTTATGTTGACTAATTAGTAAACAGGTTGGTTAATTACTCCATAGGCGCTTAAAGACATGACTGCAGGAGCTGTCAGTGATATTTAAACAGGAGATACTGTAAATGATTGTATCAGATTCATCTCTCATAAACAATTTCGAGGTCAATCTCAGTGTTTCTTGTGCTTTACGAGTGGAGAAACATTCACTTATTTCATTATTAGTGACATCTGTCATCAGCTCTGTCGAACAAATATCATTATTAACATTTTGGAACCTGACACACGCTCGTGGTTTTTGGCTATAAGCTCACCCTTCTGTGCAGTGAGCTGGCCAAAGCCATTTTTCTAAATGTGTAGAGACCTGGTGTGTTCCTTTCTACATAAAATTGCATAAGATATTTGCTGTTTGTCCAGCGGATGTGATGTTGTTGTTTTTTGGCCGTCACTGCTATTACATGATTATGTCGGAAGGTCACGCGTTAAATATGCAGCACCCACTTACGGAACATTTTAAACAAACAATGGAGCAGTAGTTTCACATACATCATGAGTGACCTTTCAACATGATTATATATTACGTAAGGTTGCACTGGCGCATCACACGGCTAGTGCGAGACAAGAAGTTGTGGTTAAATGTACTTTTTTTGGCGAAAATGATGTTTTGGCTAGATAAGAGAGCCATTTAAAGGCAGGGTATCTCATTTGATCATGAAACATTTTTAGTTATGCTAGTTAATTGTAGAAATTTATGTCATCTGTGAAAGGGGTAGGACCCAAAAATATTCAACCAATCATAGATCTCGGTCCGATTGGACGTTGCCTTTTTTGTCCCTCATCCGTAAGCATAATTTGAATGCCACTGCGCAGCTTCTTTACACAGACAGCATACGTCATCGGCACGTTCACGAGCACTCACCTCCTGTCTGTAAACAGAGGGAGAACGGCAAACTTTTCTGCTGAATTGACAACCTGCACCGGAGCCACAAAACGAAAGATCAGCAAAGAGCAAAAACCCAAATGAACATTAACTTTACTGCTTTACCATGAGATACAAACAGCTGCAGGAGGCAAAGGGTCTGAAAGGGACGTTGCACTGTTTATTTTGGTAAGGTAGGTACGCGATATGTTTGTATTGAGATTTTTAGATAATTGCTAGTCGGCTAACGTTAGCATTTTTTCAAAATGTGATACCCTACCTTTAAAGCTGCATTGAAACTGTAAACTGTTGAGGTCCACTTAAGTCCTGGAATGTTTTTCTCTGAACTTAATTTATTTTCAAAAGAAACAAACATCTTGGATGACATGGAGGTGAGTAAATTATCAAAACAAATTTTATGAAAGTGGAGTAATCTTTTAAGAAACTGTGTGCATACTGAAGTTAGGGATGCACCTTATATATCAGAATAAAAGATCAGAACTCATACTGTGTGATTATTCCAGTTTATATGCACTTCTAGGATTTCTTGACATAATAATTTGAAACAATAAGTAAAAAGCAAATGTAGTATGTAACCCAGGACATGCATTGCATTTTGTAGCAATGCACATGCGTCAGATGTCTGTGTACACGTGCGAGTCAAATAAACTTTGCTTTGCTCGACTGTGCGCTTACTTTCACGTGCATGTAAATAAAACAAACTATCTCATCAAATAAGAGAAAACGCTTCCCTGCCAATGTTGAGTTTTTACGACAATCCGTATTTCTGCTATTATCCACTAAGTGGCGCTCTTACCCAACTTATAAAACACTAAAGCATCCACTGATCCAAAAACAGTAAAAACTCTGTGTATGTTTTGATCATTGCTCTGAGTCTGATCTGTAACAAAAGTCATTTACAAAAATGCAATTATCATAGCTTTTTGCTCAAAATTTTTTATTTTTGAAAAAACATACCCATATTTAAGAGGTGATAAAAAGAGAACAAATAAAGATATGATTTTTTTGATAGCAGATGGTTTGTTCTTTCATTTTATATACTGTATGTTTACATATTTAAAGAAGAATATTAAGTAAAAAAGGCATTCAAATTTGGTGAAAATCACAAAAATGTTGGTGCTGGCTGGCAACTTAAAAAAATGCTGGCAGGGAAAGAGTTAAATAGTAATTTAGATCAAATTTGTTGTTTACAGTGTAAGAAAGG
This sequence comes from Misgurnus anguillicaudatus, assembly GCF_027580225.2. NCBI lineage: Eukaryota > Metazoa > Chordata > Actinopteri > Cypriniformes > Cobitidae > Misgurnus > Misgurnus anguillicaudatus. The sequence continues at coordinate 47,986,798 of NC_073339.2, forward strand.
TACAGTAGAAGGCTTTCAAAGGTTCAGTTATTAACTTCCAAACATTTAGGATGTTATCATAATAGATATATTTTGGTATAAACTGTGTGTTTTCTTAAAGGTATTGCGGAGGATTTTCTTTTTCCGGGTGGATCATCAAGACTATTGGTCCTCCTAGTTGTCAATCAGAAGTGTTGCGCAATTGCATTTTTTAAAAAAGCGGAGAAGGCGATTCTTTTCTAAAATTCGAGAAAATCCTCAGCTACACCTTTAATATAATAAAGCAGATAATCTCGTGTTAGCCACCACTTTCAAAAAAGAAGTAAAATAAATAACAGAAATATTGTGAAAGCTTTCTACAGTCTTACAGCTGTATTTTTACAACTCTATTTCCCTGCACTCACATTTGTAGATTACGATTATTGTTTTGACAAAATGTTCTCTCATTTGTGAATCGCTTGAATAAATAAAAGCATATGCTAAACAAATAAATATATTTACAATAGTAACCATAACTGCAGTAACCCGTCTATTGTTGGAAACTGGTTACCATAGTAATGTTTAAGTAAATCAGATCTTTTCAAAATCAAGTCTCTGTTAAAAGCTGTTAACCTGGATATTCAACAGGGACTTGGTTAGTTCTCTGTAAGTCAATGATAAAAGATGTCTCTAGAATACTAATTCATTTCTGATAGCGGTGGACTCACACATTTACACCTTATTTATTCGTGTCTGTGACCTCACAGCTACAGATAGTGTTGGAAATGTGAGATAGCTGCAGAATTCTTGATTTATTTCACCTATGAAAGCTTTATCAGAGACCAGTTTAATGTTTTACACACAGCTGGAACTATAATGTGTGTTTAGCTGAACATACATATCCACACAAAATATTCAAAGGAAAAAATACTGATGTTTACCTCTCGAGTTTAATGCATTTTTTTTGTATTTCTCTTAAGCTTCACTGAGCTCCATTTGAATAGTAATGTCTCATTTCACATTCGCCGGGTGAATTTGCGTTTGGGTTTGACTAACTCAATGCAGAATATTAAATGTTAGGTTTTTACGCACACACAGAGTCCGAAATAACGCTTTGCCTTCTCTGCTAGTAGGTGAGTTAAAATTACTGTGCATGAATATATTTATACCTGCTGTGATGCTGTGAAATGTAATTGCTTTTCTTTTGTTGGATATAACAGCACAGGTCAATGTGTTACTAGCAAATAAACTCCTTCAGTCGATGTCACAAACTTGTCAGGAACTGGCACACTACTGTATTTGAGTTTTAGCAATAAATGCAAAAATGCAATGCAATGCAATTTGAAATACAAAACAGCTTTGTTTTAATTTTAATGTACATATAGTCACAAGCAGTGTTTTTGTAACTCTAAATGTTTCACAAGATCCTTTCGTCCCATCACATCACGAGATGTGCAAGACATCTCGTACCTTCAGCTCCATCCATCCCATCAAACTCTCTCTCTCGGTTTCCCACCAGCACACTTGATGCTTCGGCCGTCACCTCTTAGTGCAGAACCTAACGATCCGAACGCTGTACTCGCTACGTGGAGTTTGTCAACTGTGAGCCTAATGTACCGCTATCTCGCTGATTTAGGACCTGCTTTAACTTCCCACAGTTTCACCTCAGCCATTATACGAGGAACATTCAAACTGATGTCAGATCAGAAGAGGACAGCACTGACTAATGTACCAGAATCCCAGCCAACAGCTTTCTGTCCACTGCCAAGAAAGTGACATAGCCACCTTGCTGTGCCAATCATCTGCGGGAAACCGGGAAAATAGGACATCATGTTATGTGCTGACAATTTTGATATTATTTGTAAGCTTCGGCAAAACCCAAGAGCGTAGCACCAAATAGAGACTCTAATGATCTGTTGACTGTGATAAAGGCACAAGAGCATTAAAAACACAGAGTGCTTTTATAAATACAAACACCAGATTTATAAACCATGCATTAAAATCATTTATATCACGGGTCTGTTGAATGCTGTATTCTGATTGGTTGAGAAATATTCCATGGGTATGCATTATTTTTTTGATAACCACACACCTATCTTTTCAAATGTCTTAAAAATAGGCACCAGAGCAATGTTTGTGGTAACTGTTGTATAAGCGGAATAATTGACTCCGGTCCTTTAAATTATTTGAGAATAATGCCCACCTTTCGACCCGTCATCAATTATTCCTTACTCAAAGTAAACTAGTTATTGGAAATTAGAAAATAAAAAAGATTCGGAAAATATACACTCTTAAAATGCTGGGTTATTTTCATCCCAGTTTTGGGTCAAAAAAAGACGAGCTCAGCCCGTTGGGTTGTAATTTATCCTATGCTGGATTATTTCAACCCAAAATACTTGATTTTTTCCATTGTTGGGTGAAAAAAAATCTAGATTTTCTGGGTTAATTTTAACCCAGTTGCTGGGCTTGTCTCTTTTTGATCCAACACTGGGTTGAAAATATCTTTTTTTAGAGTGTACATAAATGTAAATGTTTTGCGATGTTTCACTGTAACACAGGCCTGTATGAAGTACTGTAGGTTTTTTGAGCTAAATATAAAACTTTGACAGTCAATAAAATCCCACAGTTTTACATTAAAGGAGAGAGACGAGTCTTATCTAGAGAACAAAATATCATAGAGATTTGTGTATGGGCTCTTTTGATCTGTGCCCACTTGTAAACACCCAGAACAATGCGTTAAAAACATGCATAGCAATATAAAGGGCACCTATTATGCAAAATCCACTTTTACAAGGTAAAACCCTACAGTAAAAAAAAATCCACCCTCTCCTTTTTAATCCACATTAAACCAAAGCAGTTTCATTAGACATGCTGTTTTGATGCTCTTGTTAATATGATATCACACTAATAAGCCCCTCCCACCGCCACTGACTTACTGGTTAAGTCAACCTGATCTCACAAATTTCCGTGAAATAGTCACGCATTATTTTGCTCAGTTTTTCGTGGCATTTTCACATATTTCCACCATTTTATGTGCCCATGCCATGCATTTCTTTTCCGTGTCAGGTATTGGTAAGTGGTAAACAATTCGGTTTGGGGTTAGATTTGCTGTATTTGTATTGGTTTATACTATTTTTTTGTATGCTTTTTAAACCATTGTCACCTGACGTTATGGTTAGAGTTGGGTTTGGGTAAGGATGTCATTTTATGTAACAGAAAGTTGTTCTAACCACAAAACGAAGTGTCAATTGTAAGAAAATAGGAAAAATAGTTGAGTAACCATTACGTGAAACTGACATGGAAAATGGCATGGAAAAGTAAAATGGTGGAAATATGTGATAATTCCACGCAAAACTGAGCAAAATAATGTGTGACTATTTCACGTATTTTGTGAGATCAGGGTGGGTTAAATTTACACAAAAGCTGTTCTGTTAACACGTTGAAGCACAAATGCAGCTAATACTGTCCCAGACTGTATTACCAGGAATCAGGTCTATTTGAAACTAAAAGAGCTCAGTCTACGTTGATAACGGAGTGAGGAGCTGTAGCTCATTTGCATTTAAAGGTACACAAACGAAAAGAGCATTTTTGGGCAAAATGGGCATAAAATCGGACATTTAAAGGACGTTTTTTTGTGATCCCATTATTTAACCTCTGTTAGTGTTTAATGTTGCTGTTAGAGCATAAATAATGCCAGCAAAATGATAAAGCTCAAAGATAAATGCCAATCGATATATTTTCTTTAACTGAATTTGCTTTTCAAGGTCTACAGTCTTCTACTTCCCAATTGAATGACATCAATAAAACAGTTTTTGACTAAAATGCAATGTAGTTCGCTTTGGATAAAAGCATCTGCCAAATGCATTCATTGTAAAAAAAACTGTAGAAATTACAGTATGAATGGCAACTAGCTGCCAGTAACTTTTACATTTATGTTATTTACTGCCAACAGATTGTTCAAAGTTATATGAACGAATGAATGTCTTTATTTTCTACAGTAAGTTACTGGTAACCAGCTGCATAATTACAGCAATTTTTTACAGTGTTCATGTAAGTTTTATTCTTCTCATTTTGGACTCAGTTGGAGTTGATTGACTACATTAATAAATATTGGTCCATTTTTTTTTTTTAGATAAACAGGAGGCAATCCAGTTGCAGAGATCCCAGCAGACTCACATGCGACTTCTGAGCCACCGCCTTCTGCACTCTTAACATGAAAATAAGTCTGTAGTTTCTCCGTTCAGAGGTATGCCACTCAATTTTCAATCTCTCAGTTTGGACTCCACGGCCCCTACAGATGTGAATCATTCAGGAAGTCACATTGACTGGCCACCGTTTCAGTTCTGAGGTAAAAGAGAGCAAGATTGGTATCTCACCTTCAAGGACCCAGGGGAAAATTACATTTAAATTTGAGATTGGTGACCCTTTTCTCCTTCAGAGCATTGTGGAAATGAAATTAATGGCCCATGGGTACGACTCGGGGGTCTGAGGAGAGACCGAGAGAGATGAAATGAGCAAAGAGAAACGTGAAGACACTTTCGCCGAGAAGAAAACGTGCAGGTGACTTTGTGGGAATATAAAGGTTTGAAGGGCAGGAGCGTTCAAAAGCATCGTAGTGGGAGTAATTGAGATTGAGGAGAAGATGGAGCAGAGAGCAGGAGGGAAGGAGGTGTCTGGATATTTGCTCGTTTCCGTCTCCCTCCAGCTGTAATTAACATCGGCCGGCTCACTCCATAAATCAACAGCCATGCGACTTTCACCGCAGGTTCAGCGCGGTTTCCCCTGAAGAGGAGCGTCAGAGCGAGACCTTAACCTCACCGTGAGAGCACGTGTGTGTGGAGACGGCCTTCGCTTCTTCGGTTAATTCAAAATTATATTCTCACAATGCCTGAATTGTTACGGTAAACAATCAAGCTTTTAAGGTAATCTTTATCTCAAACTTCCATAATAGTCATTTGACTGTTTTCTTCAGATGCTAGACAGAACAACAGCTTGTCACCAGAAAACATGAGGTAAGTAAACAGTTTCAGGGTTTTTTACCATGAGCTGTTCTTTAAAGTAAGAAAAAATGGATGAGGGGCCATTGAATTATTTAAAAATAATGCACACCTAAGGGGGAAGCACAAACAGGACACGTTTGTCAGGTAAGAAAGAATGAATCAAAATTGCACGTCTGCGTTCAGCACTAACACTATAATTTTTATAAGGTGACTAGTTCAGTTGTTATTAGCCCTTACATAAATTATTAACCATTTCACTACCAAAAAACCGTCGGAGCCAATGGACAGTGCTCCAACATGTGGTGCAGATGCACTTCCGGCGACCCGAGTTTGAGTCCCGGCTCGGGGTCCTTTGCCGATTTTATACCCCTCTCTCCACCCTGTGCTTTCCTGTCATCTCTCTAATTACTGTCTATCAAATAAAGACAAAATGGGCCAAAAAAAAATGTTTAGTGTAGTAAAACCATGGTTTTGCTCATCAATATACCAAAAACACATGGTTACTTTTCGTAAGGGAGGTGACTTGCACCGTTTTACAGGTTTACAGGCTAGCATGACCTATCTAGCATAATGTAATGGGGAAACTCATTCAGCATTTAAATACTTGAATAGTATTAACGTCATATCATTTTAATAAACAGACACGCAGATTAGACATTATTATAACATACATTTTTACTTTAGTGGTATAGCGTTAACATGCCGCCATTTTACAGCTTTTCCTGGGAAATCCTATTACTAATCTAATTAAGAACTTAATAATATAGTGGAAATAAATCTGATATGAATCGGATACATGCATTCGCGTCCACAATGTTAGCGAACATATCGGATATTCCCATCTCAAGACGTGTCGTGCATCATTGAAAATGCGACGCTGCAAATGACGTCGTTTAGTGGAGTAATGTTGAAGTTTTATGTCTTGTTACAGAAATTAATCTGTATAATCTTGTATAATCATTTTGTATTTGTACAATGCATTTCGTGACATTGTGGTTTAAGCTGTTCCGGGTCAGTATGTCTACCTTGAATTGTTTTGCCAAGTGTATAGTGTAAATACAGATAACACATACGGGTCGCTTTTAAAAGATGTAAGCGGGGCGTCAGATACAGGCAACAAATGGGAATTGGGCATCAAGATCTGCAGTGAAAATCCAGCCTAATAGCCTCCAACATCTAGAATAAAACAAGGCAAACAAGAATAAAACAAATTTGGGTTTTCAGTGAAAGATCTAATCATAGCCCAAAAGTAAATGAAATAAATAAATGAAACTAAACACTTTGTTATCCCTGTTGGCTTTGCTTACATGACAAAAAACACATCTGACCAAATTGGTGGGTTACTCATAACCAGACTATTAGGGTGACCATACATGCCATTCTTCCCGGACGCGTCCTGGCCAGGATTAGTATTATTATTACAGCATAGCAACCGTTACATTTTAAGGTAAGAATGAAACTACGATTATATGTCTTATGTTTTTAACTGAATGACGTATGCGGTCAACAAATACGACTACCGTAAGACGCACCGAAATCCTGTCAAGGATGTGTCCGGGAAGAATGGCACATATGGTCACCCTAAGACTATAGTTAACCTAAATGGTGAAATAATGCTTATATATTGCTTGATGGGTGATGTGTCAACAGGTCTTTATCCTCAACGTCAGCTCCCCAAGAGAGATACTGTAAGTGTTGCATAAAAACCATTAAAGGTGTTTTTAGCTGCGGGCGGTGTGACTCTTGCCTCTGGAGATTATGATGAAGCATCTGCCCTCTCTGTCCAGCTAAGCCTTAAATACCATCAATCAAAACCTACTTTAAACCATATTTTGGCTGTCGCTCAAGCGCCATTGATCTCGCTCTAAAACCTTCCTTCCTGCGTGCGCTCCGAGAGGACGATGTTTGATACGTGATGAGACTTGACAGGCATCTCTTTTACTCGCGTTCTCGAGCACACAAGCATTGATTAGTGAAGATCTCTCGCGTGCTCGCTGTCAATCTCGAGCCCTCGCGGTGTGAAAATCTAACGGCCTTCCTGAAGTCATGGAAAGATAGACGGCTCGTGAGATGAAATTGGCTAAAGGTAACTCTAATGGACCCAACATAAAAATCTTCTTTATGCATAATTACTTTTTACACATTTTTATTAAGTTGCAGTTAATTTGGTAAGTTAATACAACAAATTACTTCATTAAACAACTGATTGGACTCAGTCAAGTCATCTTACCAGAAGCTGCTTAAACAACTCCACAAACAGCACAACTTTATTTCATACATGAACAAAAGCTTTTATTGAGAACTAAAAGAGCTTTAGCTTTAGTTCAGTAGCACGGTTTTATTGTGGTAAAAGTGTAGTAACCATGGTTTTGGTTTGTTGATTACTATGGTTTAACTATGGTTTTTGAACTATTTTGTGGTAACCATGTTTTTTTTGGTTTACACTCTAGTTAATTTTCGTAAGCGTCGTAGCACTGCTTATATGAGTTAGTTACTCATCAATACTGATGCAGACTGAAGTAAAGCAGATAGAGACAGCATGTATATAAAAGTAAAGAGTCTGTGTTGTTATTATTGCGACGGTGCGGTCGCAGGATTGAGTCCTTGTGGAGTTGCAGCGGCAGGCAATAAATCATCTGTCTGCGGATGACAGTTCTAAACGAGAGCTCTCATTGGACGAGACAAGTACATCACTTTGTGTGTTAGATACTTGAGGCTTTGCCACACCATCTGCACACATGGATTTTAGCGTTAGGCTTGTGTCTATATTGTATGTTTGTGTATTCCTGACAGAAGAGTGTGTGCGTGTGTGTGCGTGTAACTTTATGCCATTAATAGAGGAATGAATTTTTCTTTATCTATGTCTGATTCAATGTTTTTACATCATTTGTCAAAATGACAAAAAGAAAATTAAAAAGGTCCTACAGCAGACTTTGTTTTCTTTTTCTTTTAAAATGTAATTTCCTATTTTCATCTTGAAATTTTTGGGATGAAAGATGCCCTGGCAGGTTTAATGATAGTCACATGTACTGTAAATTCGGGCAAATATGCAATAGTTTTATTGGTATTTTGGTTTTACTTTTACTCTCTCTCTCTCTCTCTCTCTCTCTCTCTCTCTCTCTCTCTCTTACTCTCTCTCTCTCTCTCTCTCCAGACTCATTCAGTCAATCTGTATGTGCCAGATGAATTCATATGTCATGCTTGAGAAAGTTTTTGACTCCAAATGGAAGCTGGCAAAGGTGAGGCATTAGGTTTTGGGGACGCGTGTGCGTGCGTGCGTGCGTGCGTGTGTGTGTGTGTGTGTGTGTGTGTGTGTGTGTGTGTGTGTGTGTGTGTGTGTGTGTGTGTGTGTGTGTGGCAGGCAATCTGAGACTTGAAAAACATTTTTTAGTGTAACACAATTTCTCACTTCACATCATTTATGTAATTCCTTGATAACAATATCTGTGTTTTTATGATTATTGTTATTTTGCAATATAATCATTTTAAAAATGTCTATTTATATGATATTCAATTTATATGTTTATGCATTCCCTACCGAGGAGACCAGCTCAAACCAGACAACCATCTTAGGCTGGTTGGTTAAGCTGGTGTAGCAGATGTGTTTTAGAAGGGCTGGGACACTTTTTTAGCTGGTCAGGCTGGGAGACCACCTGACCCACCAACTAAAACCAGCTAAGCCACCAGCTTGACCAGGCTGAAAAATACAATACTATAAAATGCAAGTATCATATAGTATAATGGATGAAAATGTGCTCGGTTCTGGACAAGTGAACTATTGCGGCATAAGTATATTTACCAAATGAGTTATGTGAATGCTTTGTTAAAGAGAAATGTCTTTAGTTTAGACTTAAATTGATTAACAGTCTGATTCTTGAACAATGTTTGGTAAATCATTCCAGAGCTTGAGGGCTAAATAGGAAAAGGACTGACCACATTTAAACACTTTTGATTTTCTACGTTGTGTCTGTTCCTCAGCAGTCAAAGGTCACGCTGCAGTGAAAGACAGCCATCAGACGACACCTCGAGTACTCAGTCAGAACAACACAATTTACTTCAGGTCAGACGCAAAGATCCTCTTCATCTGAAGACAGGAGAGACACGAGTCTTTCAAGTCTTCATTCATATATAGTACACAGTGACACAGCAGGAAAGGTGCAAAGTAAATACAGTAAAGCAGCATTTCTATGAAGTTGGTTGTGTAAATGGTGTACAGACTTTCAGGGTTGTCATTTTTTTTCTTGATTTCCTGATTGTCTGAATGATCTTCTCTTCAGTCACACAAATGCTGCTGATGATGAAGATGATATCTCATCAATGATATGAATGCTGATCTGAGACTCCAGGAAGAGAAAATGATCAGCTTTTTAAAGCATCTGGTATTTAATAAACATAAGTTCACTTCTGTTGCATGCTCATTAAATAACATGAAAATATCACCACAGATCACCGGTGTTTTCTTCAATTTCTCTTTTTCCAGATATTCTTTAGACATCCAAAACTAGCATCAATATTTGTAATATCTATTTAATAGATTATCGCTCATGGTGGAGCCTTTATTTGGAGACTTAAAATACACTTGAAACTGTTTGAATGAGCTTTTCTCAGATCTAATGTCACTTCTGAGAGATTAAGCAATGCTTTTTAAGTATCTGGTGTCAATGTGCTAAAAATGCTGCCCAGTCTCACAAAGTTTTGTGATATAGTCACATTTTTTTCTCTTTTTTCGTGCTATTATCACGAATTTTCACGTTTTTTCGTGATCGTATAACGAATTCCTGTTTTCGTGTGATTATCACGTATTGGTTACTCAACTGCTTTTTCCTATTTTTAAACCATTGTCACTTCGGTTTAGGGTTAGATTTGGTGCTTGCATTAGAATGTCACTTTATATATTGGTTTATACAATTTTTTCTGATTTATCGCCTGGCATTAGGGTTAGAGTTGGGTTTGGGTAGGGATGTCATTTTATGTAAATCTAACCCTGAACCGAAGCAACAATGGTAAGAAAATAGGACAAAATAGACGTTTTTATTCAAACATTTTTATCAGCATGTATGTTTCCTGGAATATGAGCTTTTGGGCTGCTCGTACAACACTAAGCACTACAGGAGCTATACAGGAGCACATAAAACTTAAAATTACATAACTTTATCTAAAACTTTGACTATACATAACTTTGGAACTATTAAAATCATGTATTTATTGATAACCATTGCAATATGCAATATAATATTTAATATTACCAAAACAATATTTAGGCAATTTCAATGTATTTTGCTTTCTCTACATAGATGTATTTGGATATTTAAAAAACATCTAGAACAGGAAAGACTTAAGACAGATGTTTGTAAATTTCTTTGTTCTGCTGAACACAAATTAAGCTATTTTGAATTTTTTTATAATTAACAGTTCTGGGGCACCATTGACTTCCATATATTATTTGATCCTACTATTGAAGTCAATGGTGCCCCAAATTATCTTAATTTGCATTTAGCAGAACAAAGCAATGTGTACACGTCTCTAACAACTTATGGGTGAGAAAATGATGACATAATTTTCATTTTTGGTGAACTTTAAGTCACTAATACTCAGTTTGAGAAACAGTGACAGTGACTGTCTTATCAAACAGCACTAATAAACTAATCTTCCTCCTTATGTAATATTGTACAATATCCTGGCTGTTTATTGCCAAAAAGAATTTCTGCACATTATTAACAGAATTCAGTCAATGTTTGGTCTGATAAATCAAAGCTGTCCATCTTCAGTATAGTAAACAACTCTGCATCGTCTACCGGTCAAGTAGATTTGTGACATTTATTGCTTATTGCTTTATGAAAAGGCCTTCATATGGTATCTCCGTAATCTCCGTATCTCTGTAATATTTGCCCGATGATTAATCTGTCGTCTTCTGATATCATCCAGACATTACAGCAATATTCATTCTCCCCGTCTCACAAACCGCCACCTGAGATGTGTAAATACAGTTCATACGCCAAAACCTAATAGTGTGGTCACAGGAAGGGCACGAGGCGGATGGTGTAACATTTCACATCTCTGTGATAATTTGAGCACTTAAGAAAATCAGGCGAACAATTAGCCGCCTCACGTCACCAGATCTGTTACCGGTATCAGCGGCTGTATGCTGGTATTAATGGGCTTTGGGAGAAAACGCAATCACTTTCTTGCACCGCAAATGAATCAAAGGTGACGCGGCCTGACATCATTATCCTGAAGAAAGATAAATGTGATTGGCCGAGGGTGTAGAAGATCACTGCAGGCTTGAGATCGTATGGCATCTAAGGCTTTGCTGTATACGTCTGAGCTGAGAAATTGTAATGCTTTGTTTGGAACGTAGGTGGTGGATAATAAGGGTGTTTGAGAAAGAAATAACAGCCAACACGATTTACTTTTACAAATAAAATCCTTTACTGCACCCTAGATTCAGCAATGGACCTTCTTTATATTCTTACATTCAATATTTATATAACACATTCTCATTAGTATTCTTCATACTGCAGGCGTCCGTGTGTAAAGTGTAAATCTGGGTTTGTGATATGTTTCATGCTTCTAACTTGTCAAAGTTAACAATTTTATTGGTTAGTTATTTTTAACGTTGAAATATAGATTGCAGTTTGTGTTGTTCTATATGATGTCTTATGTTATGAGAGGAGTAATCGGTCCTATATGATTCACCGTCAATTTCAGATGTTCTTTGCTTCAGAAATAATTGCTGTCAGCGGTAAGCCGGGTTACTTTGACCCAATTGGAAGGTGTTGGGCAATTTTCCTGAAGAAACCCCGTTGATAACGGTGTCATTTCTTGATCTTGCTGTGAGATGGTCAGATTTCTGCTCTGTATTTCACAGCAGTTCTTCTCTAGCATCACCATGATCTTGGGTTCCTGTGACCTGCTGCATTGATATAAAAAACTATTCAATCTGATATATACCTGTATACAGTCAGCTCCATAAATAATTTAACAAAGGGCACATTTGGTGTTATTTTAGCTGATTACCAACATTTATTCCAGCTTTATTTAAATATATCCAAATTAAATGAAGGATTTAGGAGTTACAGCTGCTTAATATGCAACTCCCCATTTTTTAAGAGGCCAAATGTAAGCTATAGTTTTCTTAAATCTGAAGTTTCCGTCAGCATTTTTTGTGATTTTCATCACATTTTTTTTTTCAAATTTTCTTCCTTAAATACATAAACATACAAATATATCAAATGAAAGAACAGACCCTCTGCTTTCACACAAACAATAAACAAACAAACAAACAAAACGGGGGAAAAACGTTTCATAATTTGTTTTTTATAACCTCTTAAATATGGGTATTTTTATTCAAAAATACAACATTTTGAACAAAAAGCTGAAATATTGTATTTTTGTAAAGGAAATTTTGTTAGAGATCAGATTCAGAACGATTATGAAAAAATTAATTAAATTAGTTTTTGCTTCAGTTTTTTATAAATTGGGTAAGAGCACCATCTAGTGGATAATAGTGGAATTACAGATTACCGTAAAAACTCGTCATTGGCAAGGAAATGTTTTCTTTTAATTTACACTCATCAATGGTTGGGAAAGAGTTAAAAGCTATTTTATGGACAGGTATTATCTAGTTAAGTATTGGGAAAAGTTACTTTTAAAAGTAATGCATTACAATATTAAGTTACTGCCCAAAAAGTAACAAATTGCGTTATTTAGTTACTTTTCTTGGAAAGTAGTACTTTACTTTTAAGTTACTTTTGCATTACTTTTTTTACTAAGGGTTTAATCTCTTTCAGGCCTTGCAGGTGTTTTGTGACTGAGAAGTTCTGCATTCAGAAATTGCATTTTCCATCGCAAAAATGTCAAGCTCTTGTCTACCGTCTCTGTTTCTGACTCAAACTGTTCCTGCTCAGGTGTGCACGCATTGAGTGCGTAATTCCACATGACTACGTTCAGTTTAGTTTAGTACATATTTTTTAATCAAATGTATTAATTTGAAAAGTACCTTGCATTCGTTTTTGAAAAAAATAACTCAAATATTAATGCGTACATTTATAAAGTAATGCATTACTTTACACGTTACGTCAGAAAAATAATGTTATTACATAATGCACGTTACTTGTAATGCATTAACCCCAACACTACTCTATTTGTTAAATAATTTTCTCATAAATGAAGCATGTTAAAGGTCTGGAGTTGATTTTGCATTTGAAAGTTTAGGGAGATCTCCATGGAAGTGATACAGACCATAGGTTTCAAAAACACAACAAATATATCAGTCAGACGCCAGATCAACAATTTGGTACATTTTGACAAAAAAAAAAGAAAAAACACACACAAAAAAACACTGCTCAGCAACAACAACAATAATATCCTGAACGCAGATAACTATGGTGGATGATGGCATTATCCTCTCCATGATAAAGAAAAAGCCCTTTAAGCCAGTATTCATTATATGACTGAAATACAATTTGGTAAACAGCTAAAATGTGTCTCTGTTCCAATATTTATGGAGCTTACTGTATATATATAGTGACGCTGTGTAATGAATAAAGCCTTAAGTTTGCTTAGAGACACTAACTAGCAAAGCCAGAACAGCTAAATGGATGTGTTTGCCCTGTTCTGTTATGGCACTTTTCCATTATTGGCACGACTCAGCTCAGCTCGGCTTCCTTTACTTTACCTCGGTTTGCTTTTCCACCGCAGTTCATTACAGTTTCAAAGTGTAAGAGATTATAGACTTAATGATAGAGCTGTGCTGCATCTACTGCCTATGACATCATCATAAACACGACACAAGCAAACTCCAATCAGCACAGATCTCTGTCCATTAACTTGAAATGCAAGTAGCTGGTTTACTGATTTGCATGTTTCTATAATAAGATAATTATATATAAAAATATATATTTGATAGATATGTGCTTATTTTATGCGTGTTTCTTGTAGCCCAGACAAGTTCATTCAACTCACTGCCCTTAACATTTTGCTTTTGCTTTGTTAAACAAACATGTAACTTTTAAGTTGAAAGCACTTAGGGTTGTTGAACAGTTTATTTGAATTTTTCATTCACTGAACGTAAAATGTTTTGTTCTAGTAACTCATTTCTACAAATAGTCAGTTAACATAAGAAACTTTATTTCACATGACTTTTTTTAACATAGTTTTATAAAACTATCTTGACTCTATGAAAAGAGGCCACCTTGCAAAGCAAAGGTACAACCCTACCTCAAGGTAAGTCGTGGTCATGAAATATTTGATTTATTTATTCATGTTCATGGACATGATTTTACGCTTGTCATTAAGCACAAATCTTTTTTCTGTGTCACTCAGCACACATTTATATAAATATGATTTCGTGTCCCTAGCACGACTTTCTTTTTTGTGTCATTTTATGTATTATTTTTTTCCTATTTTTCTATGTTTAAATCATCGTTACTTGGGGTTGGGGTTAGAATTGGGGTTTGAGTTAGTATGTCATTTTATGTATTGGTTTCTACATATTTTTTTTCCGTTTTAAACTATTTTCGTTTGGTGATGGGGTTAGAAGTGCAGGTTTAATTTCTGAAATGTAACAGAAAGCCTTTCTAACTCCAACCCTAAGCAACAATGGTAAACATTTTTTAAAAAAGTTTAAAACAATACATAAAATGACATGAAAATCTATTTATAGAAATTTGTGCTGGGTGACACAAAAAGACAGTCGTTCTCAATGACATTAAAAAGCAGAAAATCATGTCCATGTACATAAATAAATCAAATATTTTGTGACTATACCACAACTTGCCTTGAGATTAGGATGAAAGGTCACACCAAGTAAAGCAAAGTCTTTAACTATACTTATATCACACAGAGACCTCAACACTTTACACACAAATCGCAGTAATCAAATCTCATGAAGTGAAAAGATAAAGTCTTAACTTCACAATAAAAATAATAACCAGTAATAGCAAAAAAGCTGCAGGTATATACAGCAAACAGCAAAACAACAGTCAACAGTCACAGTATAATTTATGCATGCTGCAATGCATGATGGATAAAAATTTAAAATCCACAGATTTAAATGAGCTAAATAAGTTTATTCAACTCAAAATATCTTGTTAAATGAGAGAAATCATGCAACTCATGCATTAAACTACAACACTTGAGAAATAGAGGGTATATTTTATAGGTTAAAGTGTACTTATTTTTCTGGGTTAAAATAACATCAGGGTTAACAGTATTCTTGTAGATTACATAAGTGTCTTAACTTTAAGCGTGGCATTGTAGTATATTATAGGAGAGAGAAAAGTCTCTGGGTCACTTAACAATAAATCATGAAGGTCACAGACAGTTGTATCCGGCTGGATGAACACTATTGTGTTTTGGGAAACAATAAACTGCTTTAGTCATTTAATTGCCATCAGGTTACAGTGAAAATGCTCTTAAAGATGCTGAATTCAGTGACTAATGCGTTTCTTTGTGCACAGACCAAAAGAGTCGGCATCTCTTCTTCAGCTCATCGCTTGAGACCAATGAGTTTTTAACTCGCTGGTAAACACAAAATTACCGTATTTCAAAGAGCGTTACGCAACGTTTCCTGAAGTGCGACGATGCGGTGCATTTATATGATTATTTTCTCATCTGAGATCCGTTGACTCTGTAAAATATCAGAGTGTTGAGAGAAAACAAAGCTCGCTGTCTGACTGTGAGTTAAGTTAAGCTCTTTTTATTTGCTTTTCTCCTTCTGAACTTTCTCTGGGCTTTGAGGTGTAAATGCAGAAGTTAAATCATCTCATGCATACGCTCCTATCATTTGTAATTGGATGTTGTCAAAACAAGTCATTTGAAAATGCTGAACTCTGCCTCGCACGACTGCGCGTGCTGCTCCACTTTCTAGTCTGAAATGAAAAATTGCTTTGTTTTCTTTATTTTAGAGCCGTACGTCTTTATTGTGCAAACACTTGACACATTTGCATAGGACGTCGTGCGTGTCATGCCTGTATGGAATTATTTATGGGATTGGCCGGAGTTTCGAATCATTATTTTCCATATTTATGAGAAAAGCTGAAGGAGATTACATCATACTGTACCAGCTAATTTATTGCCACACACCGCTACCATTACAGGATGTTGCTGACGGTTGTCAGGGAATTCTTTCAATTGCTAAGGCAATTTGATCATTTTTTATTCACTTGTTATGGGTTTTTATGTGGGGTTGCTAAGGCTGCTGGTACTATGATATATCACTCTTTTACCAAATTCCTCAGAATTTTTTTTTTACGTGAATATGAAAGAAATGTTTGCCTTTTGATTCAATATTTCTGAATTTTTATGGCAAAGTCACCATGAAATTAAAATGAAAAATTCCTATTTTTTATGGAATATTGCAGGGGTTTTATTTTAGTAATAATTTATAAAAATGAATGTGCCCTCACAATCTTTAATAAAAATAACTACCCAATGGACAAAATCAAGTCCCACACTAAATTTGTTCTCATTTCAGGAGCCGTTTTACTGATGCTATCTCATGGCAATTCATACGTATTTTACAAGGTGGCTAAGAAAGGAATAATTGACGACGGGCCGATGAATTATTAGAAAAATAATGCACAGCCGAGGTGGTGATGCGGCCACGACGTGAAGTGGAGAAAGAGAGTAACAGAGACACGGAGAGAGAGAGAGAAAGAAAGGCAGAGCGAGCGAGCGGGCGAGAGAGAGAGAGAGGGTGAGAGAGAGAGAGGGCAAGCGTGTGTGAACGAGGCTACCTCTGCATCTCTAAACAGCGCTGTTATTGCCTCAGAAAATCGTCTGTCATGTTGTTTTTGTTAGTCCGTTATTACAGTTAACTATGCGAAGTGATATGGAACTGTAATGTGGTCAAGAGAGCTGCCGGGAACTATGTTCGCCATGCGTTTCCCAGAAATTAATTGCACATCTAAGAACGTTCATCAGCCAATCAGATTCAAGCATTCAACTGACCTGTAGTATAATTAGTATTAATTTGTACAACTACATTCGTACATTTAATAAGAATGTTCCTTGACCCTGTGACGGTGGGGTTAGGGGTGAGGTTTCGCTATTGTTTTTTTTTATGATAATCGTATGCATTTGCACAATTAACTTTGACTAACTCATACAAATTGGCCAACTTGTAAAATATGGATGAATTATCGTGAGATTGGGCTGGTTTTACTCAGATATACATCACGATAGGGAAGAACAGTCACCAGCCACCACTACTAGGAAACAAGACAAAAATAGCAAGTAAGACAGTCATTTAAGTGTGGTGTAGGTTTAGCAGTATAATGTAAAAAAGTTTCTTGACTAGTGAAGAGTTGCTATAAATTATAAAAAATTTGCTTAAATTATTTCAACTTCATTTTTATAATTTATAGCAACTCTACACCAGTCAAGAAACTTGAAATCAAATGTAAATTAAAGTTGATTCAACTTGAAAATTTAAGTGCATAAAATAATTTTTACAGTGTACTTCAAAAGGAGTTTAGTTTAATAATACCTAGTTTTCTCTCTTTCTACCGTACTTTCCAGACTTTCGCAGTGGATTAACGTCGCATTTATTTAGAAAATTATTTCACAATAAACCATAGCATACAGGACTTACCTGGAAGGTTGAATAGGCTAAATTAACCGACAAGCCAACTAGCGTGAAGTTGGCATACTGGTCATTCCACATTACTGAATCCACTGAATGACATAAATACAGAAGCAGCATATGGCGGACTCTCGCGGCTGTAGACGGTTATGTTATCTCTTGCCTTATGAATGTCAAAAGTAATTCATACTGAATTACGAGGCGCACCTGACTATAAGACGCAGCATCAGCCAAGATATGGAAAAAAACCATGGCTTATAGATCGAAAAATACGGTATGTTGATTTATCTACCGTGAGTTTATTATGGTAACCTGTTGGTTAGGTTTATGTAATGAATCATTAACTCGTGATTATCTGCTTTTATGATGAATGCTTCAGTCAGCAGCACGGCTTTGACTTCAGCCATGAGGAGCGTAAGCAACAGATGATATTCACTCAGACTCTGAATAATAATGCAAGCAAACACTGTGACCAGATTGAAGTCAAAAACAAAACACAAAAAAACTACTCAAAAAATCCCTCAGGTAATTAACCGCAGGAAAATGAGAGGGCAATTATGTTTGTTTATGGAGGATAAATGTCCTGAGACGTAAGAGAACTCATGTCTGCATCTGTTCACCATCATTACTGTGTGTTGTTTTCATGTCTAGACAAACAGAAAGTCTACATTTATTCAGAACAGTAGATTATGGATTTATGTGACATGTTGTTTTATTTACATAAACAGCTGTTGTTTCAGTAAAACCTCATAGACTCCACCTGTGACCTTACTATCCTATACTGTTTGCTTTAAAGAAATAAGGCACATTGAAGATGGTGGATCAGCAATGATTAATACACACTGCTGTGCTAAACTACAATATGAGAGAGACATGGAGATCTACTGTAGATAATAAATCATCTGTCTCATGCTTCAATTATTGAACAAACCAAATGCTTGAGAATACAGTACCTGTTTTAATGGAAATTTCAAGACAGCATAAAACCAAAATTTATGCATATGAAGTTGAATTGAAGCCACATATTCAACATCGTTACCGCATTATCATATCTATACAATGTTGACATATAAACTTTTATAATTCATTTAGGGGCAGCTGGTACTCTGCAAAATATCAGAAAAAGTCTTCTATAGCCTTTTATTCCCTCGGCATTTGCTGACATTGATAAGACACAGAATATGAATTATGTATTTTCTGTTTGAGGGAGATAAATTAAAACCTTCATATATACATTTATATTTTACATTGAGTGTTATGGCTGCCCACCCAAAATTTCTGACTACCTCCCAGTCCAGCAAGTCTTTTATTTTAAATGTGTAAGAACAAACTCATTTCTGCTCCGTCCACTGAGATCACACACACTTTTTTTCTTTTCACACATCTATAGGATTGAACATTCGTCACGTCGGCCAGGCTGTAGTAAGAAAACCTCCGATCAGACCTCTATTTTTAGTAGATTGCTTCATAGCTACATTATCCCTGGACAGCTACTGAAAATGAAACACTATGCAAGTCTGTGCTGTTAAAATAAATGCCACCACCCAAAGGTTGGACATCTGACTGCTGAATTGACTGTTTGTAATGGGAGATTTTCTACTTTTGTCACTGTGAGAAGGCTGAGGTGTTGTTTGGCTGTCGGGGGAAAGATTACTCACCTCAGTTCATTTTCATTTGGTTGCAAAAAACTTTAATAAGAAATAAGTGTGTTTAAGTGCATATTGAGATCTCTTAATTTTAGGCTATGTTTACACAATAATGATGCAGTAAAAACAAAAAAAAATGTAATAGGCTAATGTTTTCAGAAAGATATGTGTAAACGCAGATCCATGAAAACAACTAAATAGGCTGTACCAGGCCAGGCCAGTAGGTGGCGATTGTACCTTGTAAAGAAACAGTACACAGCTGTACACATATATCCATTCTTCTACAGAGCAATAAATACAAACAATCAAGACGGATGATGAGGATGGTTTATTAAGTAAGTGACCCGGGACTATAAAGTTGCAAAAATTGGTAAACTTTGTTGGAGAAGTGTAAAGTGTCTTGATCATCACAAACACAGTCCTGTAGGGCATTATTGTGGCTTTGGTTATACTTTTGCATCCCTATAGACTGAATTAACACCTGCACATGTGGCCAATGTTATTACAGATTCACGTTTACTTAGTTTACATGAAGACGGCGATGCGTTGCTGTTAAAAACACGTCTTAACAAGTTTGCATTTTCAGGACTCCAAAAAACTGTTGTAGTGTAAGCCAAACTGTATAAAATGTTTACAGTTTACGACTAAAATGTTGTTGTGTAAATGGACCCTTAATTGCACACTTGATCATCCTGCCATTTGAGACATTGTTTAGATATCGTCAGAAACGTCTGAAACATAAGATCAGGAGATTGTTAAGCATTGCTCTTCGTTTGGCACTTTTGAAAGAGACCTGGTTTGCTTTCAAACATTTTCAACTTTGCATAAAAGGTCTACAAAGTTACAAAGCTCAAAGTCAACCCCAAATGCAGATATTGTCTCTTCAAAACTGTAACAAACAGCATTAAAATGTCGAATTTCAATCATGTATATACTGTATATATATATATATATATATATATATATATATATTAGTCTATATTAGTGTCACAGATGTGTTGAATATTTTGTCCACTTTTACTTCAAACTGTAACCAAAACTCTTATGAAATGAATACGTTCTTGTAAACCTCTACAGATGGTAAATGCGAGTGTTAAAGCTTTGACAAATGTCTGGTATATGACGAGGAATTGTTCAGTTTAGCTCGGCTTAGGAAATATTTTGGAAGTAGAGAAACAGGCACATTCTGGTGGTTGAAAAATACACAACAATTTGATGTTTGACTGTACTATAACTCAACCAGCCGAAAACACCGAAAGGCTATTTCAGGTTCTCCGTCTCAGATTAAGGAGAATTTGTTGGTGGTGCCAACACCTGATGGACTTTATCAAGATAAAAAAAATAATCGCACTGATTCTATCGCCATCGAATCAACTTCTCCACGGCCACACAGATGTCTCCAATCCGTTTTCAAGGACGAGCCGTATGTTTTCTCACAAAGTTTCCTAACTGCTCTTTGTGTGTGTTTGTGTTTGGGATAAATCCCCAAATTTAGTCTAGCTGACAAGGCAATTCCAACCTTACTTAACTGCATTTACTACCTTTCAGGGATGCACTAATAACACTGGATGGAGAATTTCAACCTTTGCTGCTTGGAAATTAAATGAATCGATGCACGCTGCAACTTAATGCAAAGGAAAGATATTCTACCTTTATACCACAGGCCTGTTGAATGCTTTATTCTGATTGGCTGAGAAATGGGTCTTTATTATTTTTCTGTATACCGCACACCTAACTTGTCAAATGACTTTAAAAATAGCCACCAGAGCAACGTTTGTGGTAACCGTGGAATAAACAGAATAATTGACTTCGCTTTGCATCTTGCCACATTCCACCTAGGTGTGCATTATTTTGGAATAATTAAACGGCCCGTTGTTGATTATTCCTTATTCCTTACGTATTTCATGCAGAAGTAAAGTCACGGACATTGGTCTTGATGCTGGATTTTTAGATCAATGTAGCTATGCAGGTCTGTATATGCAATGGACTGTGGACTTTTGAAGTGTTTGGGACATTATTGCTTATGCACCTCCTTTAAAACATTAAGGGGTGGTCTTGGACAGAGATTATCAAGCCAGGAGGCCTTATAGGAAATATAACTAGTTTTAACAAACATGCCTTACTAAAAACATTACTTGTGTGCATTTTGATGTGAAACAAAGGGCACTGATGTATTTTAAGATAAGTCAATGCAAGTTGTTTTCAGTTTGGACAGCTTTTACATTTATTTTAGTCTCAGACTAGTCAAAACACCCCAATATCATTTACAACTAAAGTATTTGGCTGAGTGCCAAATCTCTGCAATGTTGTTAAGCCTTGCTAGCTATAATAATAGATTTCTCGAATCAGGCATTTGGCTGAAGCTCTTTGACAGAAAATCATATTTATATTTTACAAAATTGCTGTTTGGTTCACATATCAATGAAAATTCTGTCACCATTTACTCATTATAAACCTGTATGAATTTCTTTCTTCTGAGACAGAATGAGATGTTGGGCAGAATATTCACCCTGTTCTTTATTTTCATTTTGGGTGAACTAACCTTTAAAATATACAGTAAAGGTTATATGTGGCATGCAGTGTTAATTTATGGCTGGTGTAACACAAGCTCACTCACAAGTTCACAAGAGAAAAATGAATACTGACCTTACATAAAGTTAACCTTCAGTGTGAAGATATTTTGATAAATGATCGTAAGCGTACAGTTGACGGTACCCATTGACTTCCATAGTAGGAACGCAAATACTATGGAACTCAACTGGTACCATTGTGTACTTAACTCACGTAGCATCCTCGAAATTCTGGCTTCCGAGGATCCTTCCTTGACATTGAGAAATGGCTCCTGTCTGGGAAACCGCCCTGTAGTGTTCAGTCCTGTCTTGTGTTTCTCCGTCCATGTCTCTTATTTTGAAGTTCTGTTTTGTCATCCATGTCTGTAGTTCTTTGTAGTTCTGTTTCTTATTGGTCCTTGTTCTTGATTGATTCCCAGGTGTGTTTTGTTATCTCATTTTCCCCTCAGTATATATTGCCCAGTGTTTCAGTTGTCTTGTGCCAGTCATTGTTGATGTATGATTGGTTTCTGTCGGCATTTTAGTAGGCCAATCATGGACGCCTGTGTGCACATTATTTCTCTCAACATTTGTTAATCCACCACAAGTTATCCATAAAATGACGACAGGTGTTTGTAACCTAACCCCAACCAAAACCCAACCCCTACCCTAAACCTAAGTTTTAACCCTTAAACAGCCCTTTAAAGGGGTGGCAGAAAGTGAGGACCGGACAAAATGTCCTCTCTTTAATCTCCTTGCCCTTACTTCAATGGTCTTACAAAAATTGCTTTTCACAAAGACAAGCTGTACAAGCACACACACACACACACACACACACACACACACACACACACACGTATCAGTAATTATTATTAATGAGACTAATTTAGTGTGAAAACAGACAGTTTGACGTTCCTTTGCTAATAATCACACAGGCTGTTCTAGGATGATGAATTTAAATCACGGTTGATAAAATACACGTCTGTGTCATAGATTAATCTCTAGTACTTTGATTAAATGTGCACCGCTGGTTAACCTGTTTGAATAATTAACTTCTTCATTCAGATTCCTCTGTATGACTGAGAAATATATCAAGATATAAATTATTCGATATAAATATTCCCTTAATAGAGGTAATTACATCATGTAGTTGATAGCTTTATTATTAATGGCACTGCATGAGGATGAGGTTTTTCTGACAGAGTCAATGAATGATGGTCATTATTTACACACTTAAAAATAAAGGTGCTTCACGATGTCATAGAAGAACCATTTTTGGCTTAATGGTTCCAAAGAGAAACCTTTAAAGGTCCTGTTCATCCTGTGTTTTTGAAGCTTTGATTGTGTTTACAGTGTGCAATATAACATGTGTTCATGTTTCAAGTGTAAAAAAATCAGTATTTTTCACACAATTTACTTATCTGTATAGCACTGTTTTCACTGTTCTAAAAACGAGTTCTGATTGTGTTGCTTAGCTTAGCTTGCCGTTAGCTTAGCTTGCCGTTAGCTTAGCTTGCCGTTAGCTTAGCTGCCGATTGACGTATTCCTGTGGGCGGAGTTTAGTCAAAAAACTGTTCTAGTGACATTATTAAAGCAGGAACTAAAGGGCTGTAGTCCAAACCGGCCATTCACTGTAGGCTTTGACAGAGGAATTCTGTTAAAGAAAATATATCGCCTGACAGTGAACTTTGAGCTTTATCATTTTACAGGTATTATATATGCTATTATAGCAACATTACACACTAATTAGAGTTTAAAAAATGGGATCAGGAAAAACGTGACCTTTAACATCTGAAGATGAACCTGTATGTTTCAAAAAGGATTCTTGAGATTGTTCAAAGAAATATCTTTGACTAAATGGTTCTTTGAAAAACTAAAAATAGTTCCTCTATTTCCTTTAAAGCATCTTTATTTGTAAGAGTTTAAATGATCTATGGGCATCAGAACCATTATATGACCAATGATATTGGACCATAGACTGTAAAAAAAGATGGATGACACAATGCCGCTTCCTCCATTGTAATGAATTGACCGTAAAATGTCCGACGATAGGCACTGACATGTTGCAAAAACGTCAGTTTGGAACCTTGGCATGCTCAGAAGGAATCATCTGTAGAGCCCAGAGGTGGAGCCGCGGTATTAAACTTGTAAACGCATAAAACAAGTTTCTATAGTTTTTAAATTAAAAGGCATCAGAAAACAAAAAAGTAAAGTACTCCATTAAATGTTTTGGACCCACCATGTTTTGCTTCTGACGCCCATTAATTCATTGGATCTCTATATGGTGCTTTAATTTTCTGTTGTTTTCCTCTTTGAAATGAAGCTGTTTTAGTAACTGGTGATAAGAACCTTTATATACAGGATCAATGATTTTTACTTACTTATTCATTTAGCTGACACATTTATCCAAAGCGACTTACAATTGCTATATAGGTCAGAGGTCTCACGCCTCTGGAGCAACTAGGGGATAAGCGTCTTGCTCAGGGACACAATGCTGTGTCACAGTGGATTTGAACCCGGGTCTCTCACCGAAGGCATGTGTCTTATCCACTGCGCCATCACCATCGCCATATCTTTGGTCATTGTACATACTGGACACATCATAGATGTGGATTTCTACATGATTTTGCATTTATAAGTTGGACGTACAAACATTTGGGGTTGAATAAAATAAAGGATAATACAAAAAAAGGTTGGCATCAGCTATTTATTCTTTTTAAAACATGTTAAGTGATTGTCTAGAATGACCATTAACTCTTTTATAACTGGTGCATTTTTAACAAAAACATTCTCGCTCTCTCTATCTCTCAGGCTTACACACACTCTCTTTTCTTTGCCTTTTCTTTGTTTTTCATCTCAATCTCAGTCTTTCAGTGTGATAAATCCCCAAGTCACATGTTTAAGTCTATACACTGGAGCTTCTGTGTCTTTAACTCTGGACCAAATCTTTTCCGAGCAATTCAGGGCTACCGTGGGCCGCTGTAAATCACCGCGAAATAGTCTGGAGATTGAGGAGAGCACAAGAGAGAAAGAAAGACCTGCAGACAGAGACTAATTCTGTAATTGACTCAGGAAGTCTGTGTTTCCAGCTGATAAATGTGGCGTATTGCAGTATTTTTGGTTTTTATCCAAATAAAACTTCAGTTGAGGTTCAGTTTATCTGATTTGTGAATGACAGTTTAAAGAGTTACAGTCTATGTAGGGCACTTCAGATTATTACTCATTAGGCTCTATTCGGGGTAGAGACCGCCTCAGCAATAAGACTCAGCACGAGTGTTTATTTTCATGATTTGCTTTAGAAGTTTCTTGTACACTTACTGTAAGTTTGTGAAAACACAGACGTGCAGTAAACATACACATAATTAGGCAGATCTTTGCACATTAGCGTTTACAGTAAATACAGCCGGCCGTGTCAAAAGCTTGTTGTTCACATAGTTGATTACAGTTATTTAACTCTATGTGCGTGAAGAAAATCTTTCTGGCCTTCGCAGATTGAGATTCAATAAATGACGGTGAAGATCAAAAGCTGATTATGAATCAGAGCTGATTTTAAAACGAGGGTTATTGACAGATAAAAGTGTCGTCATTAGCATATTTATTAGTCATTATGTTTTCCAAAGCAATAAAGACACTCGGATGCTAATTTGCAAATGCTATTTAACTGATTTGACTTCTTGAACAAATCTGTCAAAACTATTATAGAGTCAAGGTTGCACACATTTACACAGATGTTTCCAGTCAAGTTTTGAACGTCACTGTGTTTAAGTATTTTTAATGAATTAAACAACTCTATGGGGTGGTTTCCCAGACTTGCACTGACATATCTTAAAATACATCAGTGCCCTTTGTTTTGCCTCTAAATGCACACAAGTAATGTTTTTAGTACGGCATGTTTGTTAAAACTAGTTATACTTACTAGTCCTGGCTTAAGCTAATCCCTGTCCGGGAAACCAGCCCTATATTATATACTCAACCCAGTCTCACGAAATTTTGTTATATAGTCACGTAATTTTTTTATAATTTTTTTGTGATATTATCACAATTTTTCTGTGTTTTTTCTTGATCGTATAACGAATTCCTGTTTTTGTGTGATTATCACGTATTGGTTACTCAACTGTTTTGTCCTATTTTCTTACCATTGTCGCTTCGGTTTAGGGTTTGATTTACATAAAATGACATCCTTACCCAAACCCAACTCTAAAGGGGGTCGCACACCGGACATGCAGCTCAGCGCCACGCAGCACTGCGCCATTCTAAAAAAATCTAACACATTGTTTTCTATGAGTATACACACACTGACGCCAACAGGTGGCGCCTGTCTGCGGCGCCCAGCTTTGACTCAGGAAGTTGCTTAAATCCCTGTCGCGCCACACAATGCCACTAACATAGTTTAACATTAAATAACATCATATTTTTCCCAAATCATTAATGATTATCACAATATATGTTTTTGATCACACTTACATCATTTAAAAGCTGACATTCCAAGCATTATGTAGACATTTATCTTTTGTTTCTATGACATGTATTTATTAAGTTACAGTTAATTTTTCTGACGTGTTTCTGAAAGGACTTCACTGACGGAGAGAGAACAAAACGTGCATCATGTTTATTTTCTTAATTTTACGAAAAACACAACATTCTGTTTTTACTGGGAGTGGACAGAAACAAAACTAGATACTTTAACGTTTTAAATGATGTATAAATCATATTTGTATGTCCAAAATCAGCAGAGTTATCTAGGTCTCTTTGCGGAGTGATTGAAAAATAAAGAGTTTGCGGCGCCCCCGCCGCGGTCAACCCCAGAGAGTTTAACAAACACACACGCAAAACTCAGCTGCTTCCCCAGATAAACAATCTATATGCAGTGGTTCCATAATGCTGGGTTCTTTGGAAAGCTAAACAAGCTTAAATATCCCTCACAAACAACAACACACTTCTCTGGTGACGTTGATTTCGTGTCAGCTCTTGATTGGTGTGTGCGCTATTCCAGGAGTAGTGCCCATATAAGGACTTCCACTGTACTTCCAGCAATCATTACGCAACATAATCAATAGTCGAAATAAACTTGATTAAGTGCATTCTGCACAAAAATACTTATTTGAACCTTTGCCTATGAATTCAACTCTTTAACTGTGTTGATACCTCAGAATGCATGAAATATTATTAGACACCCCCTTTAATATTTGAGTTTTTATGTCAAAACTGAAATGTTGGGATGCAAACATTAAATATGCTTACAGCCCTTTAAGCATTGTTGATATATCATCCTCAAAGAGCTGAAGTTGACCACCAGCCATTTCAATAATGGAGTTTTTCTTGTGCCATAAGATGTTTTCACAGAAGACCTCCAGCTGATTAAAAGACCTGCTGGTGGTTTCAGGGAGGCATTGAGATTAACAATATTCAGCTGTTTCAACATCCACGTATGCATTCAGAGATGTGTTGAATATGAAAGAAGTCTTTCTCTTTTATACAGTACATGTTTTATTTCCCTGTCTGGCTTGTTTGATCTTATTTGACTGCTGGCATGGTAAAAGAAACAGCTGACTGTGAGGAAACCTTGCGATGTTGTCTGGAGGAATGAGAAGAACTTCAGAGAGTCTTTAGTGATGACGCCAACTCCTTCTCTCATTTAGAAAATTAAACACATGCAAATGAACTTTTGAGGTGCTAATGATGTGCTGCTGAATGTTTATCCTCACAAAATGAGCTGTGATGGATGCTATTAAAAATTATTATTAGGCAGATCGCACAACAAGCTCAACATTTCAGTATGCATTCAAAGGAGGAAAGAGTTTATGGGATTTGCATAAAGAAAAAAAAAGAAAGTTAACTTGAGAGTTTGCCTGATATTAGTTTGTTTACATTTACTGCATGTGTGACCCTGGACCACAAAAGCATTTATAAGAGTCAATTTCTTTAAATTGAGATGTATACAGCTGAATAAGCTTTCCTTCGATAGGATAGGACGATATTTGGCTGAGATAAGATTATTTGAAAATCTGGAATCTGAGGGTGCAAAAAAATCTAAATTAGAAAATTAGAAATTTGCCTTCAAAGTTGTCCAAATGAAGTCCTTAGCAACATATTGCCAATGATAAATACATATTTTATATATTTAAAATCACACAGAGAGTGAACCAGTCTGCAGTTTTCAATCTGGAATAGCGGCACAAATATATGCATCTGTCCTGTGCAATGTGGAACAATGAAAGACTAAATGCATCCAAGCTCCATGAGAGATTTGTTACCTAAACTTTAAGTTATTTTTACTGTGATGTCAGACATTTTAGTTTCATAGGAAATTTACGAATTATCTTCACGGAACATCTTTACTTAATATCCTAATGATTTTTAACATAAAAAATGGATAAGTTTGACACATACAATTTCATGTATGCATTTGGCAGACACTTTTATCCAGAGTGACTTACAGTGCATTAAGGTATACAATATTATTTGTATACAAAAATTTTTTTTTTTTATTGTTGGCTATTGCTACAAATATATCCGTGCTACTTAGGACTGGTTATGTGGTCCAGGGTCACATGTTATATATCTTGAACATTTATATACCTGCTGTATTATAATATAGTTCTTTGTTTTGTAACTTTTTTCTTCCTTTCTTTCGTCATTTTGGGCCTGAAATATGACCCAATTATTCTTGACAGGTTTCATCAGATTAATCCTTTGAAAAATGCGAGCCACTGAAAAGTGAATATGGCTAAAAGGAAGGTGTGGGAAAGATAAAACTCGTCCATTAGCGTTTGGCCGACAGAGGCAGACAGCCTAATAAACTTTAACCTCTGACTGTAGGCCTGACATCCCCATGGTCATCTGCTGCTGGTCGCTGTGACATATAGACATCAGTACAGAGATGGATGATGGATCAGTGACTCGCCCCGTATCCCAGCGCCTGAGAGAGAGAGAGAGAGAGAGAGAGAGAGAGAGAGAGAGAGAGAGAGAGAGAGAGAGAGAGAGAGAGAGAGAGAGAGAGAGAGAGAATAGGTATGAGCTCCAGTGGGACAATGAAAAGTGTCTCTCTCTCTCTCTCTCTCTCACACACACAAATAATCAAATATTAGTGAGTTTAATATTAGTGAAGTTATTAGTAGTATATTAATATTATTGAGAGTAATTGATATTGAAAAATTTATTATATTGATGTTAATGCCAGGTGTAAACGGTGTTCAAAACGTTTTGAGCTCGTCCACTTTCGACCACTTTCAACCACATCCAGAGGTAGTCGAAACCACCTTTGATCGGATCGCTGTTTTAGTTGGTTGAATGTGTTCAAACAGTGACACGCGACCGGCTTCTCTCCGCCCATTTATCTAATCTGAGGTATTAAACATAAGTTTTAAGTCTTTTTTTGACTTCTGGCATGAACAGACGGTGAACAGTGCTATTTTTAGCCTTTCATTGATAAAACTAAAGCGGCTGATCTCCGTAGTTTCGTTTTGAAAGCGTGATCTTATTTCATCAATTGCGCTGAAAATTCAGAGAAAGCTCTAATATAGGCTACACACAAACAAAACACTGTGCAGCATGTTTATTTGCTAAACAAGCAGCGAACTCCGACAAAATATTAGTTTGCGTCCATATGAACTCATAATTACTCCCGCTCGGGTTTGAATGACAGCAGAGAGACTCGCCCACCGTCTCGACAGACCCCCCCCCCCCCTCACAGTATTCAGGACAGAAGTGGTCGAAAGTGGACAAAAGAGACGGATTTAAACACCAGGTGTAAACGTAATGTGTCTCTCTCGTCCACTTGTGATCCGATCGATGAAAACACATCTTAATCTTAAAGTGTAAACAGCCCCTTAGATGCAATTAGATTTAGGGCCAATCCCATTTCTCTGTCTTACCCCTTCCCCTTCCCCTACCACTTCGTCTTACCCCTAGCCCTTGTCCCTCAAAACCAAGTGTTAAGCGCTAGGGGTGAAAACATACCCCTATGAAATGAGACACCGCTTGGTTACTGTCACGGATTTGCCAGGTCCTTCCACATACACCTCTCATCATCACAGATCACAATCACCAGAGTACTAATCAGCTGCACCTGTCACCTCTCATCAAGCCTTCCCTTTATATATCACTCACAAACACACAGTCATCGTCCGGTCTCGTCACAACAACATTGTGTCTTTGTGATTACCAGACTCTCTAACTTCTATATCTTTGCAGAACTTCTCCTGAGTCCCTTCATCATCATCGTCATCATCATCTTACGGATTATCTCTTCCCCAGTGTGTCTGTGTGTCTGTGATTCCCCTCTGAAGACCAACAACATTCATCTCTGCTCTGCATATTCTATGATTCAATAAACTCTGTTACATTTTATATATATATCTGTCTCCGTAGTCTTCTGTCACTGACAGAAGACCGGACCAAACCAACTAACACCATGTCTCAACAGGATGCTTTCCAGAACCTGGTGGATACATTACGCAACAAACTACTACAGACACACCAGACCACTGTTACTCCTTTATTACGTTTTCGCACACTAGCGGCAGCTAGTGGTTGGGATGAACGAGCCCTCATCACTACTTATCGTAATGGATTAAAAGCTAATCTTCGACTACAACTGGCTGCATTTGATGACAGTATTGGTTTAGAACGATTTATTCAAAGAGCGATCAGAACTGAAAATCGTATGCTTGCCTGTAATCCTTCTCAATTTGCACTCTACCGCTCACCAGAACCGTCCCCTCCAGGACCAGAACCCATGCAGTTGGATTCCACCCGCATCCCACTGTCAGAGAGACAACGTCGGATTAAAGAAGGGTTATGCTTATACTGTGCAAATAAAGGACATCTCATCTCTGATTGCCCCATCCGTCCACCTCGGGCGTTGGTGAGTACTGTCCAACCAGAAAAGCATATTTATACACCTCTTATCACAAAGGTGAAATTATCCTATCGTAACGTCTCCATTATAGTATCTGCACTCCTTGATTCAGGGTCGGCTGGGAACTTCATCTCTTCCCAGTTATGTAGACAGTACCACATCAAGAAGGAATCCATCGAGCAAAAATTAAAGGTGCAGTCAATCACCGGAAAACCTCTCAACCGCTCTGATATCCGTCAACGATCTGGAGAAATCACTCTGACAGTGGGACTCTTACATCAGGAAAGGATAAAATTTCTGGTCCTGGAGAATTCCACCGCGGATGTGATACTTGGACGCCCATGGTTGATGGAACACCATCCGGAGCTCTCTTGGGATACAGGAGAAATTAAACGCTGGAGCAATCAATGTTTCCCAAGATGTTTCCCAAATCTTCCAAAACCTCTTCATCCTCGTGAAAAACTCCAGGTATGCAGTACTTCCATTGAAAGTCCTAACGAAAATGTTTCTGTATCCATTCCTTCAGAATACAAGGAATTTGAAGATGTCTTTTGTCCCAAGAGAGCTTCCAAACTACCACCTCACCGGCCATGGGACTGTGCGATTGACCTCCTCCCGGGTGAACCAGTACCAAAAGGTAAAATTTATTCATTATCCATACCAGAACAGGAAGCCATGGAAAAATACATTACGGAGGCTTTAGAACAAGGGTACATACAACCGTCCAACTCCCCTGCTGCTTCTCCATTTTTCTTTGTCACCAAGAAGGACGGCGGTCTCCGACCCTGTATTGACTATCGAGGCCTAAACAACATCACTCGGAAATTTCGCTACCCTCTTCCTCTCGTCCCTACAGCACTAGAACAGCTCCGAGGGGCAACCATTTTCACCAAACTCGATCTCAGAAGTGCCTATAATCTGATCAGAATCCGAGCCGGTGATGAATGGAAGACCGCTTTTGTGACCCCTACTGGTCACTGGGAATACTTAGTGATGCCATATGGTCTAGTAAACGCTCCCTCAGTGTTTCAAGACTTCATGCATACCATTTTTAGAGATATTCTTCATCGGTTCGTAATTGTCTATATTGATGATATTCTGATCTATTCCAGTGACCCCAGAACTCATGTACAACATGTCAAGGAGGTACTACAGAGACTTCGCCAACACTCACTCTTCGTCAAAGCAGAGAAATGCGAATTCCATCAACCACAGATACAATTCCTGGGATATGATGTCTCATCTAACGGAGTGAGAATGGACGAGGGAAAGGTAGCAGCAATTAAAACCTGGCCTCAACCCAAGACAGTCAAAGAGTTGCAGAGATTTCTGGGCTTTGCAAACTTTTACCGGAGGTTTATAAAGAACTTCAGCCAGATTGTGACTCCTCTGACATCTGCCCTAAAAGGTAAACCAAAGTTTCTGTCTTGGAATGAAGATACTGCTAACGCTTTCCAATTTCTGAAGAAAACCTTTTGTGAAGCACCCGTTCTAGTTCACCCAAACCCTAACAAACCTTTCATTGTAGAGGTGGATGCATCCTCAACAGGTGTCGGAGCCGTCCTGTCTCAGCAGCAGGGGAAAACATCTGACGTTCGTCCTTGTGCTTACTATTCTCACAAGTTCAGCCCGGCGGAGAAGAATTATGACATAGGTGATCGGGAACTGTTGGCCATCAAGCTGGCTTTAGAAGAGTGGCGTCATTGGCTTGAAGGTGCCCGTCACCCATTCACAGTGTTGACAGATCACAAAAATCTTCAGTATCTTCGCGAAGCAAAAAGATTGAATCCAAGACAAGCAAGGTGGGCTCTTTTCTTCACTCGTTTCCATTTCATCATTTCCTATCGTCCAGGTACAAAAAACTGTAAGGCCGATGCATTGTCAAGGATGTTTATAGCGGATAAAGATCTCTCTCCTCCAGAAACCATTCTTCCTGAGAAAATCTTTGTGTGTCCCATCGATTGGAGTCAGGAAGATGAGATTCCCGAAACCACCAATGTTCCGCCGGGTTGCCCTCCAGGAATGAAGTATGTACCCTTGCAACATCGGACCCCTCTCATCACCAAAGCTCACAACTCCGTAGGTACTGGTCATCCGGGCGCTCAACAAACCCTCTCGCTGCTAAAACATCGCTTCTGGTGGTCTAATATGGCAGAGGACATCAGAAGGTTTGTGAGGGGGTGTAAGGAATGTGCTATGGCCAAAACTCCAAGGCATCTACCCCATGGTAAACTACGTCCTCTTCCTGTCCCTCGTTGCCCATGGTCACATGTAGGTGTGGATTTCGCCACCAATCTTCCTCCTTCTCAAGGTAATACCTGTATTTTCGTGGTGGTAGATCGCTTTTCAAAGATGTTACGGCTAATACCTCTCAAAGGTTTACCTACAGCAATGGAATCTGCAGAACTCCTTTTCCAACATGTGTTCAGATATTTTGGCCTACCAGAAGACATCGTCTCAGACAGAGGGCCTCAATTTATATCTCGAGTCTGGAAAGAATTCTTCAAGCTGTTAGAGGTAACTGTGAGTCTCTCCTCAGGTTATCACCCCCAAACGAATGGTCAAACGGAACGCAAGATTCAGGAAGTGGGTCGCTTCCTCCGAACCTTCTGCCATAACCACCAGGACTCTTGGAGCCAGTTTTTACCCTGGGCCGAGTATGCACAAAATTCCCTCCACCAGCATGCTACGGGTCTTACACCATTCCAGTGTGTACTCGGTTACCAACCGCCCATGTTCCCCTGGACTGGAGAACCCTGTGACGTACCATCACTGCAGCACTGGTTCCAAGAGAGCGAGAGGGTCTGGGACTCAGCTCATCATCACCTCCAATCCGCCATCCGCCGTCATCAACAGCATGCAGATACCAGAAGGGCCTCTACACCGAACTTTCAAGTTGGTGACAAGGTTTGGTTTTCCACGCAAAACATCCGTCTCAGGTTACCCTGCAAAAAGCTGAGTCCCAGGTACATTGGCCCCTTTACCATCATCAAGGAGGTCAATCCGGTAGCCTTTCAACTCCGTTTCCCAGCACACTACCGTATTCACCCTGTTTTCCATGTTTCTCAATTGAAACCATTTCACTCACCTGTCACTTCTGTTCCTCCCACAGGACCTGGTGAAGAAGCCCCCCCTCTTGATGAAGATGAGACCATCTATACCGTCAGGCAGCTCTTGGACTCCAGACGACGAGGTGGGCGGCTTGAATACCTGGTGGACTGGGAGGGATATGGACCAGAAGAAAGATCCTGGGTTCCTCGTGATGACATTCTTGATCCAGAACTCCTCAGTGATTACCATCAAGCAGATCCAGACAAACCTGCTCCCAGACCCAGAGGCCGTCCTCCTCGGCGTCCTAAAGCTCAAGGGTCCTCAGGAGCGGACCCTCAGGGGGGGGGTACTGTCACGGATTTGCCAGGTCCTTCCACATACACCTCTCATCATCACAGA
This sequence comes from Misgurnus anguillicaudatus, assembly GCF_027580225.2. NCBI lineage: Eukaryota > Metazoa > Chordata > Actinopteri > Cypriniformes > Cobitidae > Misgurnus > Misgurnus anguillicaudatus. Next base: position 48,020,847 of record NC_073339.2, read on the forward strand.
TCACAATCACCAGAGTACTAATCAGCTGCACCTGTCACCTCTCATCAAGCCTTCCCTTTATATATCACTCACAAACACACAGTCATCGTCCGGTCTCGTCACAACAACATTGTGTCTTTGTGATTACCAGACTCTCTAACTTCTATATCTTTGCAGAACTTCTCCTGAGTCCCTTCATCATCATCGTCATCATCATCTTACGGATTATCTCTTCCCCAGTGTGTCTGTGTGTCTGTGATTACCCTCTGAAGACCAACAACATTCATCTCTGCTCTGCATATTCTATGATTCAATAAACTCTGTTACATTTTATATATATATCTGTCTCCGTAGTCTTCTGTCACTGACAGTTACGGTTACGTCATCATACATCGTCGTTTGCTGGCTGCAACATCACCAGACGGGACAAATGTTGATCACAAACTTCCAAGATGCCGAGTGCAAGTGTAAGCGAAAGTGAATCAGCCGCCGAGTTTCTTCTGGCGTCCCTGTGTGATACAGGACGGTATACGTAAAGCACGTACCGATGTCTCCAAAGCAAGTAGTGTTATGCACTGATATCAAACGAAATGCGCTTCTAACGTTAATGGAATTTAGTTAAAACTGTAGACAAGCATGCAGTCCATTCATGGCTAGTTAGAGAAATACGGGAATGTTGTGCAAATCAGCAAATACGGTAATGTTATGCAAATCAGCAACGTAACGTTAGCGTAGCAAACTAGCGAAATTTTAAAACATTTAAATTAAGAACATAATTCAAATATATATGAACAGGACTGTGTAGAGCACAAAACAAGACGTTAGTAATTTTTAAATTAATTATTAAGCCGAAAATACTTACATTTATGGGACGCTCTGGCCGCCATTTTTGCCGGTTGCGCAGTGTATTCTGGGTACCCCTTAGTTTCAAGTAAGCTCGCGGAAATTCTTGGTTTTAAGGGGTATCTACCACTTGCCCTTAGCCCTACCCCTTGATCAAAACGAGAATTGGGATAGCCCTTACTCTCATGTGAACGTGCAAAACTAAGGGGTAGGGGTAAGGGGAAGGGGTAAGACAGAGAAATGGGATTGGCCCTTAATTACCAATTTAAATTTGTGCATTTAATCCATTACATTATCTTTTATATCATTTTAATTATGATAAGAAAAGAAACGGACTTATTCATGTTTATTATGTTGTTATATTAGTATTTGAAATAGTTTCTGTTTTTTTGTTGGATTTTTAAATACCATTGTGCAGATGAGTAAAGCATTTGCTTAGGACGAGAACAGTCTGATTTTACATCTATCAGTTATTTAATGTTATTTTCAGTCTGCACACGTCTGCTGCAAGCATGTATTTTAACATGACACATGATGCACATAGGTTTACATGACACACCGAACACATATTTCGAATTTGCACCACTCGGAAGAGAAGTCACCTTCCGCCACTGGTTGTGTTTTAAGTGTAAATGTCTTGTTTTGAGAGCATTTACATTGAAAATTTTGTTTGTTTGTTTTTTTGGTCAATTTATGCAATAAACACCTGTGACTGTATGTTTCCTTACGTGTTGTGTTTTATACGGTTAAAACTAGTTGGATTTAGGGAAAGGGTGGGTTTAGATGCTACAAAATATCTTTAAAACTATAAATGTTTATGAAACCATTTATTTAAAATCATTTAAAAAATTAAATGCATCTAATCTGATGTATAAGGCAAAGAACCTTAAAACGTAACCACAGGTCGTATAAGCTTGAGGGCATTACGTCCCTATCTGTCGTATTATGGTGCATGCATAAACTAAATATTAGGTTGTAGTTTTTGTAGGACAGTCTGTTATATAATAATAGCATTGCTAAATTGAACTAATTTTTACTCAGATCAACTCAATTTAATTGTGCTAAAGAAAACCAAAAATATATTGAGTAAGTTTAATTAAATACATGTATCTAAATTTAGATAATTTAATTGCTTACAACCACTTAACTTAAAAATAAAAATATTTTTTTTCAGTGTCAGCAGGAGAACGCAGTGGAAAAGTTTGATGAAAGTAGATAAGCCATACAATTGACTTCAAACTCATGCAGAGACAAGAAAGTAATATTGAGCGGTTTACTGTTGGGTGCAATGGCACCATTACAAGCGTGTCTTGAAATTGCTATCTGTAAATGTTTTAAAGAAAAGAGGAAATAAATATAAAATAAATCTATGGTGTTTTTGTGGACAATAAAAGGCAGAAGCTTTAGCACGGCTGAGATAAGACGGGCAATGCTATCAGCTCACGGTTCAAATCATTCAAGTGTTCTGGCTCTGATGGTTTTAACAGAAAGTCTGAGTTTTCTTTTCTGCTGGATTAACTCTGTGAGATTCTCATACAATAGATAGAGAGATGCATTTATGTTTGCAGATAAGACACAAATAAAGGTTCAGGGGTATTGTGTTCTGGTATGGACACGTATGGCCATGATGCCTCTGGGTAGAGTTTATTAACATTTATCATAACTTATGAAGATCTTATGAGCTTTATTTGCCATGGCCAGGAGTAAATGTGGATCCATTGAGTGTTTTACTAAAGCTCTGACTGTGTTGCCATATTTTTCATAATTGTGCACGTTCATCTCATTCTCATTTTCATTATTTTGCCACCAATAAAATCATTCATAGCTGCTGTTTTGCTCTATAAATCACACATAATCATAAACTAGTTTTGTGTCTATTGTCCTCTCAATTAAAAATGCATGTTTAATTTATGGTCAGAAGAATATTAGTTGACTTTTGCTTCATCCAGATACAGTAAGTAATGAATACAAAGTTGATACTAAGATGTGCTTGAGGTTTGTTAATACTTTTAAAATGTCTTATCTTAGGCTGAGCTTCAGAAAAGTATGAGTTTCAGCAATATTTACAGTTGTATTTCATATGAATGACACACTAAATCCAAATGAGAGGCAAAAATGTTTCAATGAAATAATATTTAAATACATGAATAAAGTATTATTGGAAGAATTTGATAAAAAACTACACAAACTTGATTTTTTATAATATGCTCTGTTGACAGTAAAGCACAGATGTGTTTAAAGTAAAGGTCAGTTTTGATTTGCATGTAAAGACTTTTATTATGAAAACTGTGAGATAAATCACACAAATGTTGTCATGTTGACAGTGACGTTTTATAATGCAGAATAACAAACAGTAAAAGAAAGATGCATTGAACAAACGCACAGTTCTTGTTTGTTTTATGAAACACAAAAAGCAAGCATTTTATTCATTACATAGAATGAATGCGTGTGCTGTGATAACACTCACCTGCTGCCTGATCAACACAAAATCATTTTAAAGGGAACATATCATGAAAATCTGACTTTTTTGTTAAAACTTAATTTAGTTATGAATGTTGTGTTTTTAAAAAGTTCTTTTATGTTGATGATTTATAAAAATTACCACTGCTTGTGCAATTGCTAAGGCTCCAAACATATTTGCTTGAGCACCTGCCATGGCGTTGGGTCCTCTGGCTTCTGCCTCGAATACACTGAATTCAGCATGAGCGCGACCAACTCCTGCTTCTGCAAAAGCACCAGCCTTTGGTATTCTCTCCCCGTGTTTGTCATTAAAGGCTACTGCATACATTCCAGTCTTGGCATAGGTGGATTCTGCAAAGGCATTTCCTGGTCTGTCAAATGTCTCAATAGCACTATTCGGACGGGATTAGTTTTCCAAACGACGTTTGAGTTTCAGCGTGTCCCCCAGGACGTCTGTGATTTTATGTACCGATTCGGACGGGATTAAAATGATGCAGGCTATTCCAGAGATGGGACTGTATGTTTCATGCATTTGGGCGTTGCAGTAGCACGTGCTCTGGATACGCGTGTTTGTAATGTTTAATATTTTGCTTTAAATGTAAAATTATGACATGTAATTTATTAATTTAATTTTAACAAATCAAAATAAAATATACACAAATCCTACTAAAGTAACGTTAGTCTACGTGTTTTATATAACTGTCTGCTTATAATAAACACAAAGAAATGAAGAAATAATGATTAATACAATTTAATATCTTTATTAATTAACATTACCATTCCGGAGTTTAACAACTTTGAACAGAGTTTCTTATGACGTTAATGATATTACAGTGGCCAGTCTTAACAGTGTATGATATTCAGCTCGTCTTGATTTAATTATTTTATTTTGTCGAATGCGAAAAAACATTCATAGCTGAATGAATGGGACTCAGGAAATACAATATACGTGCATTAGTAAGACCTTACGGCAGATCATGTTGGCCAAAACACGAAATGAACTGCGTTTTCAAAAGATATTGCGGGCAAACACAGACATTTGCATTCGGACGGGATTACATTTCTCAGAGGACCTCTGAGTTAGGCGAAAAACAGTAGGTAAATTGCTCTGGAATTCTTACGGAGGTCGTCAGAGAAAAACACAGACATGGCCGATTCGGACGGGATTAAAAACACAGAGGACCTCTGAGAAGCATGATTTTCTCAGAGGTCCCCCTGTAAAACGAATCCCGTCCGAATAGGGCTAATGACATCTATGGCATTCGCCACACTAAGATTAGCTGATGCAAGTTGCACTGTAAAAAAAGTTAAACAATGACATCTGTGACTTGCGGCATACTAATATTAGCTGATGCAACACTGTAAATAAAATGTAGCATGAAGTTAAAACAACGTGATTTTGCAAATCAATTCTACCTAAGTTTTGATCTGTGAATAGTTAACATAATTTATAAAAACTAGTTGAAGTTGTTTGACTTGCATTGACAAAAATGCTGCATTTTATTTACAGTATAAATTTATTGTATAATGATAGTTAATATTGAACATCAAACTGGTGATGTTACTTTTGTACGTTTTTTTACACATGAACTCAAATTCAGTGTAAATTTCCTATTTTCCTTTTTCGAACGTGTGCCGTTAAACTGTATAAAAGCAATATATCTCTGGAGTCATGTGATATTGGTCTTTATCACCACGGCTGTGATTGCGTCCTCTACTTGTACTTCTGGCCTAATCACAACCGTGATGATATAGACCAATATCACACTCCTACTAAAGCAATGTTGCTAAAATATACAGTACATAGACGCCTCATTTGTGGTTTCTATAGGCAGCTTTATGCAAGTTATTCGCCATATTGGAAAGATGGAGTCTTTGAAATCAGATTAGTTTAAAGCTGCTTTAAAAATTAAAATAAGATTATTTTATGTCTTATTACTAAATGTTGCGTGCTGTTGTGTAGACCTGAACACTATAATTGCTTAACTAACACAAAACTAGTGAAAGTCTTACATATACAAATACATCACATTCACACTCACATGTGTCATCCCAATTATTTCAGGAATATAAATCACTGCATGGTTTATAACCAGAGGGCTGTTCAATGTTATAGTGGTATCCTGGAAAACTGTGAGTGATGTCCCAAACTGGACTGTAACAAAATGGCAGATGTGTCCTCGTGTATGAAGTGGTCAAATGAGGTTTATATCTCATGGAAATTTGTGTTATTGTCATGAAAAATTTGATGAATGTATTTGTGCTATTGACACGAATTTCCGCTATTTTTTGTTTCTCTGGAGCATGAATGTCTTTTTCATGCCTCCCAGCACGAATTTCTATAAATGTTTTTTCGTGTCTATGCCACGACTTTCTTTATCGTATCATTTTATATTTTGTTGTCTCATCATTTTTTTCCTATTTTTTGACCATTGTCACTTGGGTTTGGTTTCTGCGACATCCTAACCCAAACCTCAACTCCAGGCGAGAATAGTTTTAAAAGCTGATGGAAAACATGTAGAAATCAATGTATAAAAATACATCTTAACACAAACCCTGAATCTAACCCAAGCGACAATGATTTAAAAATAAAGAAAAAATATAAAATGACACAATAAAGAAAGTTGTAGCACAGATACGAAAAATCATTTATAGAAATTTGTGTTGAGAGGCATGAAAAAGACATTAGTGCTCCAGAGGCACGAAAAACTCACAAATAACACAAATAAATTAGTCAAATTCTTATGACAATAACACGACTTGCTGTGAGATAGGGTAGTATATAAATTTAGTATATATAAATTCCTATACAAGTCTAGGACTATACAAGTGAAACTAAGCAATACTCTTTGTGTAAGAAACAGACTGAAATGTAGTTTTCCACTGAAAGCAATGAGCACTTAAAGATATTTAACCTTGACACATTGTAAAGGGTAAGTAGACAGAGATTTGCTTTAGCTGTTGACCTGTGAATGGTGGAAATTACAGAGAGCAGATACCCGATCATCACCTGCCCCTCGTAGGGTAATAACAGACCATCTTCTATGTACCTGAAGATCTCATCTGTAAAAGTCAACGCTCCTTTAATTCCCTGAGTTATCCTTTGAAGAACCCGACAGGCCAAAGGTTGGAGCGGCGGACAGTCTTTTCTATCTCAGTGATAAGTCACGGGGATTTGGTTTGATTTTATGGGATGTAGGTGCCTGGGCTTTGATGTCTCTGGTTTCCTAAAATGAGATGTTGAATGGAACGTGTGCAGGTAGAATAAGGTGCCTTTGAAAAACCATCCGGGTCTGAGGTTAAAGTGAACTAATTTACTCTACTGTCACAGTCTTGTCAAAAGAACAAGAGAAACAAGCAAAAAATAGATTTGACTTTAATAATACGACTGCTTTAAATATCTGTGGCCGTTTGGTTTTCAAGGGCGAAAGCGCTCGAGGGAGTCGACGGCTCACAGATCGACTCCACGTTCACCGACGGGTCAGTAAAGTTGGGCTTTTTTAACTCTCAGCCACATGATCCTCTTTCTATTGGCCTGTATTTCCACCCGAATAACATCTTTCATTTAAATAGACTGTAATAAGGTTTCTTATTTTACCTATGCAATGGTATACATCTGCATCTGACAAGGTTAAAACTAAGTAGTTTTAAAAGGACACAACACTTAAACACAATCTAATATTAACAAGATAAAAAAGTATGTTAAGCATGTTCATCTCTGGTTGATAATGTGTTGTCATTGCTAACGTATCTTAAATGTTTATCATATTTCTGACATCTGAATTGAACAGGGAAAAATAAACATCAGCATGACAGTTTTTGTTTAATTGGAAATTGTAAATCATTGAGAAAACCAGAATGAATTCCTGTAGAGAATATAAGGATTGAAAGCGCTCGGCTGATGTTATTCATTATATTTCAAATAAATCAGACACAAGGAGATGAATAAAATGCAGTAGAAAGATTCATGGTATCAGATCTGAAGAGGCTTCATAACATTTCTACATAAAAATATGACTTCAATATACATTGTATTGTTACTTTTTATGTTTTTAATGAGTGTATATAATTTCTGGCCTAACCAAATTACCTTAATCTAATTCTTTAGATGTTGGTTAATAATAAACCCCAGTATATTTGCAGTAACACTCTTAGACAGAATATCACTTATTAAAAGTTAGCATGTAAAGATCATGCTATATCATATCTGATAATTCATTTATATTCAAGATTTGACATTTTAAAGGGGACATTTCACAATTTTTTTTAAGATGTCAAATCAATCTTTGGTGTCCCTAGACTATGTATGTGAAGTTTTAGCTCAAAATACCCCACAGATCATTTATTATAACATGTTAAAATTGCTACTTTGTAGGTCTGAGCAAAATGTGCTGTTTTTGGGTGTGTCCTTTTAAATGCAAATGAGCTGATGAAATGCAAACACTGATCACCATGATGGTGGTTTGTTGAAATTATTTTCTCCTCTCTCTCTCTCTCTCTCTCTCTCTCCCTCTCTCTGCACTAAATGGCAGTGCTGTGGTTGGATAGGGGCGGTATTATTATAATAAGTTCCCCTTCTGACATCACAAGGGGAACTGAATTTTAATTACCTATTTTTTCACGGTAACTTGGTTTACCAAAACTAAGTTACTGGGTTGATCTTTTTCACATTTTCTAGGTTGATAAAAGCATTGGGGACCCAATTAAAGCACTTAAACATGAAAAAAGTCAGATTTTCATTATATGGCCCTTTTAAGATTTGATTTCACAGAATGTGCATGAAAATGTAGCATCCATTAGAACAAACATGACTGTATTTTGCTTCTGATAGTGTTAAAGTTATAGCTACTGTATACGTGATATACATGATCGATTTGAAAAAAAAAATTCTGGAGGATTAACTTGACCCTTTCCGATCCACCCACCGGATCTGTTCTGATGTCCCCATCCTTACTCAGAAATGTGTTTAAATATACATGTACAATAAATGAACATACTCACCATTTACATTTACTTATTTAGCAAACACCTTTATCCAAAGTGACTTAAATGTGCAGTGTGTCATTTTTTGAAGGATCTCTTGACAGAAATGCAAAATAATATACAACACTATATTATCAGGGGTGTATAAAGACCTTTCATAATAAACCATTATGTTTTTATTCCCTTAGAATAAGACGCTTTTATCTACATACAACGCGGGTCACCTTACATGAGTATGTTTATGTTTCTACAGAAGCTCTTAACGGACAAACTTTTTTATTAAGTTGTTTTTTATTAAGTTCCTGTGTCGGCTACCATAGCTTTTCTATGCGTTTCAAAATCAAGGGGTGAGCTGTGAACTGAGCTGTTGGTTGCATTTTGCAACCTCATCACTAGAGGACGCTAAAATGTACACACGGCACCTTTATGATTTAAATCAGTATATATACCATCATGTCCAGTCTTTCTGTGAACCGATAGAGAAATTCACAAGAAACTACAACGTTTTAAATCAGTGGGGGAAATGTGAATCATCCTATTCCCCTTAAAGAAACTCTCTGTGAAGATGAAGAGATTATATTCAGACTTCAATCTACAAAACAAGCTTCATTATTTGAGACAAAGATGATTCAAGAACAATGAAAGACTCAGACCCTTTCCTGAAGAAACTGAATTAAAACACCATTGTCCAATATCTGTTTAATTTTCTGATTTATCAACACACTTTGTAGAATGTTGTATTTGTCCCGCCCCTCCTGCACTGTGATTGGATGGCTGAGTGAAAAGTGACATTGATGAGTTGCTTGCGTGACGCTTCCATTGGAAACATGAAAAACATACTCCGGGTGCAGGAAAACGCTTTGGTGTATACATGTCCCATAAGGTGTGAAAGAAATCGGTTGCTTTACCACCTTTGTCTCGGTTGTCTTCTTGGACACCTTGTAAATAATGATGTTTTGTTTAGTTTTCTGAAACCAATATCTCATATTACACATCGTGCCTTTTTGGGGGGACAGATTCATCATCTACTCCCGTGTCTCCTTTCACACCTGTCACCATTTTGATAATGAAAAGTTATGTTTTGCACTACTTGTGAGACATAAAGACAAAGTGATATTTCCTGTTGGTAACACATTAATTTTGAACAGGATTCAATATTCACAGCTAGTCTGTAACAGTGAGCAATGCTTTGACTTGCAAAAGCATAATGGATACTTGGTTTTAACCTGTGAACCACTGAGCTATTTTAGGTGAATATTGATTTGTTGATGTAGTCTTTCACACAGCCTGACGTGCAATACTAACTTCAGCTTTAACTTTAGAGTAGCGCTCTTTACTTTCAAATAAATCATTTGTGATACAGAAGCACGGGGAGACGTTCGGCAGGATGAGTTTTGTAAAGGCAGTGAAGCTATAATACGGTCTGTGACTGATCAAATATCTTGTTTATATGCAGAGCGCTTCATCGCAGACACCGTCTAAACTTCTCAATGTATTCCCACAATGCAACAGGGCGAGCATCTCATACAAATAACCTTATGATCTGATCTCACTTTGTTTAAACAGAAGAAGTGCGTATCTGCGTTTTAATGCAAGATTTCATTTTGTCTGCAATTCTCCTTTATGGTTCATTCAAAAGTCATCTTTATCTTAAATGTTTCTCCTAAAATGAAAAGAGAAATAAAAATGGACACAAATATGGCAAATGTCCACATACTGAAAGAGTAAAGAGAATGAATGTCAATAGTTTATACTTAAAAATGTCATGAGACATTTTTGAGATCTCAATGGGAGTTTTATGGGGCATTCACAGTACAGTAGTGTATGTACGATTGTTTCTAAATAGCAGGAACACTGAATGTAAAAGTTGTGTGTTGTTTGTGTTAACCTCATTTAGGGCTTTCATGCACCAAAGGTTTTTAAGTGGGCACAGTGTGCACAATACACAGAAATATGGAAACATTGGCAAAAGCTACTTTTAAAATTGTATTTATATAACTTATTATCATCTTTTTATTCATTTTATTTGCACTGTAAGCATACCATTTTAAAAAAGTATGTTTGAATGAAACTATTATAGAAACATTTCAGTTATTCCAGAAAAACATGGAGGTTTTTTTTGTGATTGTTGCGGGCAAAAATCCTTGATCTTGCTGCACATTTTCTTAAAAAAATGCAATGGAATATGCAGGATATTTATGTCATTTTATGCAATGAAATTGCAGGAACTTGCAAAAATTGTGGGAACTTGCAAAAACTGCAGCTTTCGTAGCTTTTCAATAATGTTCACGTCACATGCATCATCACTTTATAACGTTCCCATGGCAGCAGGAGACATGGCTGCGCTTGTGTGAAGTAAACTTTCTGCTAAGATATATGTGATTTTTGCTCTGAAAATGCATGGATTATGAAATCATGCAAGCCCTGAATATTTTGCACACGGAAATCTGCAATATATGATGCAAAGGTATTTGAAAAAAATGCGGCCCCCGCATAAATATGCGGACTTTGGCAGATTATGCGTTAAATCATGCGATCGCATAATCGCGTTTTTCTGGAGGGACTTGACATCAGAGCACATGTGACTCCACGCTGCCTCTAGGGGTGAATATAGAAACTACATATAAACATTAAGAAATGTATTTGAACCATCATCTTCGTTTACAAATAGGGTAAATTAAATAAGTGGTAGTGCATTTTGGATGTGTTGTGAGTGTTTCAGATCACATTTGAAATTTTATCAATGTATCAAGCAAGTAATGTGCCCACGACCGTGCACAGATGATGTCGCCTGCGTTGTTGCATCTGACTTTGTAATATAATTAACTAACTATTCATTGCTTCCAGAATGAAGAATTTGAATAAAATGGTGAAAATCTCAGAGATGTGAAGAACCGGTCATATTTTGCCTATAAAAGCAGGTGGCAGATGAATAGATACTTCATTGATTTTAAGGTTGCATGCAAAAACTACTTGGCTCAAAAACTACTTGCGGTGGGCATGACACCTCTGATCCCATTGTTCTTCTGCAGTGATATCATCTACATGTTTTGACTGCGTCACACAGACCGGATCTGATACGCTGTCGCAGTGTTTTGACAGATGCTATCGAGGGGTTAATCGCATCATCTGCTCTCACCGCCGCACAGCTTTAAATCAATACACTTCTGTGTTTCTCTCCCGCTCAAACCTGATCCGACTTGACCCGAATGACACAAAAATGTGTACCAGAATATTTCTAACTGTGCTGGAGAGAGTCCTGTACATTTCACCCCAATGAAACCTAGATGTGACTCTTTAGAAAGGCTTTCATTTATTTAGATGTTGCATTTATATATTTATATCATCTTTTGTCTTTCTCTGAGAAGTGGTTTTGAAAAGCTTTTCTGCTGATACTGGTTTAGTCTCAATGCTTATCATTTATTTGTGTTTTAGGACCAAGTAGCAAGACTGTATAGTTTTTAACATTTTTACTTTAACAGAAATGTAAGCCATGCCGCAGAACGCTCGAGTGTTTGCCGTAGTATTGCTCTTTGGTTGCTTTGAAAGAAAAAATTATCTTGATTTGCAAGGTTAAATATTGCCCAAATTTTCATTTGTGGGTAAACTTATACTTGCATTTATGCATTTGTCAGATGCTTCTATCCAAAGTGACTTACAGTGCATTTAAACTTGTCAATTAAACTTGAATCTTTCTGTCATACTCACCTGGCAAGAAAACAAGCAAAACAAGCCTTCAAAATGAAGTAAATCACACTTGATTTGGCATTGAAGCATTCAGCATGTTTATTATTCATGCACGGAGGTCAAATATAGATTGAGTTATAGAAAATGAATTTGAGGTCTGGGTTAAACAAATCATACGAAAGTCACAGGCGTCCTTTCTGCATAGATTCAAGTGACTGCGGTCAACAGCAATTACCCATGAAAAGTTGAAAATCATTCGAATAGGTGAAGTTAAAGTTGGGGGTTTGATTAAATACGCGGTTGGCACAGCAGTGATCTCTACTGTATGAAAGTATCTAATAGCTCAACCGAACTTTGCTCCTTGGTAATCAAAAGCTATTCATGAAGTAATCTTTATTTGAAGTTTTGGCCCTCGTGAACGCACCTCTTTACATTTGAAGTGGTTTCCGCTGGGGACGTTTTTAGCAAATGGTTTAATCAGCGCTATTGGCGATACACCGAACGTCATCGAGTCCCTGCACTGAATCCTGAATGCAAACTGATTTGAATTGAGGCAACTGAAGGCTTGAAGACACATGCAGAGTCATTGAATGAGAAAAGATGATGATTGATTCATCTTCATTGACATTTTGAAGACTATTAGTTTATGTTTTATACAAATATTGTCATAATATTCTCAAATATATTGTATACTAAACCCAAAAAGACATCTAACTTCTTCATAAATAACTGTTCTGGTGAAAAAGCTGTATAATAATTTTACATGACATGATCAGGGCTTTCATGCACATCTTAGTTGTCATTTATGGATGATAGCGGTGTATAATTTTACTACAGTATTATAATTTTAACCACATCATTATACTGGTGTTTGGTGATTAACTGTTGTACTGTAAATTTTAATAACTGACCTTAAGTTTAATAGCCTTTGTCATTGACTGATTGTAAACCTTTACCATCTATGATTATACGAAACTATTAAACACGTTCAAATGGCTGACTATAATTGTTTTCCAGTATGTATAAGGTGTTGGACTGTTTTGTGGTCCCAGAAATCCCGACCCAATGTTTTGTAATCTGAATAATATTCTGGAATGGTCTTGGATTTTCAAGGTTTTTCCTTAAAACTCTCTGTATAGATAACCCTGGTGTTCATGTTGATATCTGCAACACACGTGGATTCAGAAAAGCATTAGAGAATAAATCCCATACACAGTCTATCTGCTCTTATTCCAGAAAAGATATCGCTCTTGTTTCCTTCTTGCTAATTCCACAATCGCCGTTCGTTCGATATCAGCGAGCTGCGTTCGGGTCTCTGCGGAGGAAGAGAAATCCAATCGAAATCCATTCAATGTTCAACCACAGCTTCAGACACACAAAACCTTCAGCTCTGCTTATCTCTCACTTTTCAAGGTGAGTAAGTGAATAAATAAAAAATGTCATAAATTACTGTTCGTTTTTTTTCTTCTTCTTGCAGACTTATGTAACGTTAACTCAAGTAAAGACTACACTGAAAAGCTAGCAAGAAAGGCCTGCATGTCTTGTGAGAGAAATCTTTTTTTACTTTGTTTCAAGTCTGTGAAATGTTAATCTGTATATTGGATGTAAGGTGAAGTCTGTTCAATTCTTCAGGTAAATGACTCGTGTTTGGACTCTGATAGTGAAGCTTAACGTCTGAAGATCTTTGTGCCTTCAAGAGACGGTGTGACCCGTTGCTTTGCTTTTTATTTGCATGATTCAGGTTCACACGAGTCCTGTTTGTCTGTGAAACATGTTTCTGTTTGCCGGGTGTGGGTTTGATTTCCAGAGAACAAGCATACTAATGAAAAATATATCTTGAATTCACTCTTGAAGTCACTTTGGCTGTGTCTGCCAAATGCATAAATGTAAGTATGTAATATCTGTTTTTCAGACCATGTTTTGTGAGATTGATTTGAAAAATCACCACAGAAGAAACCACAGATGATTAAATTTAAACCACAAAATAGTTTTTCTATATTTAACTTCATTGTTTGCAGATATGATATAATATAAAGGTATTGACAGCAGGTAAAAGTGAATCCTACACATGGAAAAAACTTATATGAGGATATATGCGCATATATGAAACCTATATGCAGCTTATATGCACATATATGCGGCATATATACAGCATACTATATATGCCCATATATGATAACATATATGCTGCATACATGCATATATATGCCATGTATTGGCAAAATTGAGGTGCATATATGTGCATATACAGGCCATATAGGTCTCCTGTATTGCTTCTTAAAAACCACATATAAGCCCTATACATACTGTACAAGATATGTCTACAACATAGTTCATGGCAGGATCTGGTCATTTTGTAGCTCTTATCTCACTGTCATAGCTCGTATTTTCTATTATCAAGGCAATAACTAAGAACTAACAAAAAAAATATGCAAGAACTTATGTATGTGCAAACACGTGGAATTTGTATCACATCTGATTGGCATGTTATTATGGACATGCCAATTACAGGAAATGAAAAGCTTTGATGTCTACACATTTTCCTGAAACATTTACAAGCACAATTCTTTCTTGTATGAAGATAGTGGAAAAGAAGGACATGTAAAACAAAATGGTTATTGGCTACGGTTAAAACCAATTTGACGGTTTTGGCTTAGATGGTAGAGCGGAAGGTTGGGTGTTTGAATCCCGACAGTGGTGCAGATGGAAGGTGCAGGTGCAGGCTGTCATTGGTTGGATTTTTATTTATGTTGCCTAGCAGCTATGGATTTTAATAATTTTACTAATATAAAGGTGAATGTATAGGAGAATATATGTACATATAATATAGGAAAACTGCCAATTTTATATATGTCACATATATCAAAACCTATATCAAAGCCTATATTAAAACCTATATATTTATATAGGTTTTTTTCCACAAAGTGGATCTTCAGTAAAGACGTGAAATGAAGTTGCTGGATCATTGACATGAGATTCATCACACATGACTGAGACTCACTGACAAATTCAAACAGAAGAGTAAAGAAGGTAAAGATGTCATGTTAAAGATAAATACTTCACTGAACCATAATAAAGTCAAGGGCGGAGACAGACTTTGTAAACACTGGGAGCTTTGCCTAAATTTAGGGTGTCTTCCGTTCACGGCAGCTATATAAAGTTTTTTTTCAAAGTACAGCGATAGCAATTCGTGAAATCATATGGAGTCTGCTGTCGAATTACTTTTGCGGTACATGGATATCATCCTCCTGTCATGAAGTCGAACAGACCTATTTCAGACATCTTGGAAGAGGCTGATGAGTTGAATCAGGTGTTTTTATGTAAGGAGACATTTAAAAAAGAACATAACAACACTGTCCTATAGCTTACTGAATTAATTCATTTTAGAAACATGATCAAATGCGGGGCTTTTAAAAAAAACACATTTTGGAGCTGAAGCCACCCCCTGCTCCACCCCTGAATGAAGTTAGTAATGAATGTGTAATTGTTATGATAAGTTTACTCTCTTTCAGACCAATTGTAAAAGTATAAAAGTTCACAAAGTTTTTCCTGATGTAATTCCTATTAGAGATAATTTATGTGATAAATACAAAAAATGTAGGCAGTGATTATTTTAATGGTTCTCAACACAAACACAACTTCACAATAATACAGCAGAACGTCCATTTGACCTGAAGTATCCGCCTCATCAATAATGATCCGACACTTGCCGTGTTTTTCTCACCCGTCCCCATTATCAGTCTCTGACTCTTCTCTGGATTAAATGTCTGGTTAGAAAGCTCGTTTAGCTTTTAAGCGCTCTTGTAATTGAGAACATCAATATTGATTTCCTATGGACCGCTGGTTAAGATTCGTCTCTATATCTAAAGCTCTGCTTGAGTCTTGATTCACACGTTCACTTCTGTTCAGAGAATCTCAATCAGCTCATTGCTTCATTAAACCTCACGCTTCATTAGCCGACATACTGACACTTCAGTCCTATTTGACATTGATATCGACACCAATGTCTCAGCTCACTATCCCAAACCATCAGTGTCAGGCTACTTAAACCTCCATACAGATTCAGGACGAACAACTTAACATTGAATGTTTTATGAGAAAGTTATTTCATAAGAATATCAATATCAATTCTGTGTTTGTGTATGTACATACAGATGTCATGCATGTTTACATAACAGCTTAAAGTAGACTACATACAGTATAGTACAGTGGATTCAGGATTATGCGTTATAACAAACAAAAAAGCAGAATGAAAAGTGTTTATATTTTTATACTTTGATTAAAAAACCTCACCTGCATAAACTACAGATTTTCTGTGAACACAATTCATAACCATTTATTTAAAATCTTATTTATAATAACCTGCAGTAGTCTCTTTAAAGCAGTTAAACGTTGCTGTATGTTTATGATGTATGTCATACAGTACAGCTACAGTAATATGGTCTGCAAATGATTTATGACTTCATCTTTTCTAAATCACACTGAAAAGCATCTCCCAAATAAATAAATGCAAAAATATTTTAAAAACACAAAAATAGTAAGATAGATTTTTCTCAGAGTATAAAGAAAATTAAATGTTTCTTCAAAGAAGTGCAGAAAGTTAAGATACTTTAATACTGACTGTACAATATATAAGAATGACTGTAATATATAACTATAACGCCAGTAAATATATGAAGAGTTTGGTTCCAAAACGCAATAAATACATTTTGACTCATTTGGATAAAAATTTGTTTTCTATACCAAGAAAGTGGCAAGATGAAAACCACTATTTTCTGTTAAAAACTTTCACACAGCATCTTTAGGTTATAATAACATTAAAAATTCAAATCCATAATTTGATTTTCAAGGATTTATTATAAAAACGAATTGTTTTTTTTCCACAAAATGCTATAAATCTATTGAATCAATATATAAATGTCCATTCATCTTTGTCATGTTATATTTATTTAGTTGACTAGTGGTATACATTGATTAATAAAAATAAACATTAATGGCATTAATCAAAACACTTACTTTGTCTTATTAAGAACACTGGCATTGCTGCTGTCAGATCTTTTTTAAAGGTAACATCAAAATGACAACTTCTGAGGATGTCATTTTCAGTCAAACTGAAGATGTTTTTATTAATCTTTATGCCATTGGTCTTCAACAGGGGGTCTGTGGTGATATTACAGGGGTCCTCCAAATATTGTTTGAATTCAAAATCATGATTTTTTTTATTAAGGCATCAAGCAAAAATGCATTAATAGTCCAATCATGAAAATTACAACTTGATTAAAATGAAGAGCTTTATGTTCCCAGTTTAAAATCTGTTCAGTAAAATTAAAATGTTAGTATGTTAATTAACAGTATGTGACTGTGAGTAAGTGATTATTTTAATGTCTTTGTATTGTAACCATCATAACAAAATATGTAAATCCTTGGCCTGACCTCTACTTTAAACTCTTAAGTTGTTGCTGTGTGATTTATATCAAATATACAATAACATTTCACCGTCTACAAGCATTTTGTTTGTGTATATGATGAAAGTCAACAGGTTAACCTGACACAGGTGTTAATTTTATCCAGTTCTCATCTGCAGTCTCACGTGTCATCTATAAAACAGGTTGAAGACATTAACATGTCTGTTTTATTGAGTTAACCGAGTGCCTGAAGTCAGACCCACTTTTCAACAATTACTTACCGTCCCTTCAGCCGAGTCTTCCAGCCATGATAAATGAAGAGCTGATCTCCTGAACAAGTGTCAAAGCAATTATGACACAGTGATTCATTTACAAAGTGCTTCAAGCTCGAAATGAGTCGAATCATTTTTCATTGTTAGAAATGACTGATAGCTGGAGGTCGAGGGGGAAATCTTAATCGTCCCTCTTAAAGTCAACGTTGTACCTCATTTTACATCAGACTGAAATGAGAAGATGCTGAGAAGAGCAGTTTACTGGAAAACAATAGAAAGCGCTTTTTAAACGTCTGCAATTCATGTTACACATATACTGTTTGCAGTAGCAATATCATCAATATTTATTGATTAGGGCAATATTAATACTGTTACAGATATAAATGGGTAAAGTTATGAAGCCATGAATTATCTATGAGGCTAAGAATCAATTTTTTTTGTAATGTTAAAGGCAATCTTTCTCATGTTTGCTGTTATAATACTGAAGGTTTTCTGCCCGCACCTTCATCTGTTCTGCACAGAAGAAAACCGACATCAAGATCACAATGACACAATGGTGAGTAAATTATTTTATTTCTTTTCATTTGAAAGCTGAAGACCTGAAATGGCCACGGTGAGATAAACTGAGCCGTGTACTTCATCATCTCAATCTGTATAAGTTTATCTCAGTGTTTATGACCTCTGAACCTCTCTCGTCTGGATATCTGTCCTACAAACAATGAAGCTGATCGATGTGGATTGGTAATTCATCAACCGAACCAAACGTGATTTTTTATTTGAGATTTGTTTACCGCAGTAACCGGTTAAGCCTCAATCCTCAATCTTAAGTGTATAGTTAAGTCTATAGGACGAACGGCATTGTGCAGAGACCAATTAGATTAAGTTTAAGAGAAGCTTTTCTGCACCGCTGGAGCAATTTAAGGTTGAGCGCGTCTTTCAAGAGCACCGTGAACACATTATCCATTAAGAGATTGAATCTTTAACCCCAGTTACTGTTTCATTTATTTCCCAGCGCTGTGTTCATTCTATAACCGAGACGTAACCTACAGTAACCTCACAGCAATGACCCAACAACCTCACCATCCTAAAATGATGAGGGCGATACATGATGAAACTATCCAATAAACTATCTGCAGGTGAATCTTCAATTAAAGTAATGATGATTATAAAGCAAAAGCACTATCATTTTACTTATGATGGATAAAATATTATAACACTACAACCCAGCAAGCACTAGACGTCATTTCACTAAATGTCGTCTAGGTTACCCGATATAATCCAGCTGTGAGTAACCCTCTTCTATAGCTAAAATAAGCTTTGGTGGTTACATATCATTTTGCCAAAATAACTTCATGTAAGTAAAGTCAACAGTGATGAAAAGGTGTTTGCTTTCATTTAATGATTTCTTTTGACATTGCAAATTGAAAATATGGCTAATGGAAACACCTCACTTTCGCAGTAACAACATAAACAAGCGGCTTTCGTGGTCAACACGTAACTTCCGTTAAACTCCGCTAAGAATAAA